>NC_090385.1:94952040-95300040 GCF_036365525.1 Heterodontus francisci
TTTGTTCTTGTGGTGATGTTGGTTGAGGAATAAATATACAGGACACTGGGGAGTACTCCCCTGCTCCTCTTCCAATAGCACCATGGGATCTTAATGTCCACCTGAGAGGGCAGATGGGGCCTTGGCTTAACTTTCCATCTGAAAGATGACAGTGCTGCCCTGGAGTGCCAGCCTGGAATATGTTCTCAAGTCTCTGGTGTGTGACTTGACCCCATGACATTCTGACTCAAGAGTTGAGAATGCTACCCACTGAGCCATGGCTGATGGTGGCCCTATTATAACACTAGATCTGATGGTATTGGAGAAATTAAAACCATGTAACCTATTCTGGGTTACAGCACTAATGTACTGCCAACTGTGAGAGCCTACTTCTGTATTTTATCATGACTTACATCAGTGAGTATTTGCCACAACCTATATTTAAGCTATCTGGCCTTTTGGTTTCTACACCACAGCTGTAGTTCCTTCAAACAGGACTCGCCAGCTACAGGACAATCCATCCCTTGCCAAGGAGCTCCTCCAGTGCCAGATTGTGCAACCCCAAAATGTTATAAAGAATGTTCTCACCGGACACTTTTCTGAATGGAGGGATGTGACTAGTGGTGTTCCGCAGGGATCAGTGCTGGGACCTTTGCTGTTTGTAGTATATATAAATGATTTGGAGGAAAATGTAGCTGGTCTGATTAGTGAGTTTGCAGACGACACAAAGGTTGGTGGAGTTGCGGATAGTGATGAGGATTGTCAGAGGATACAGCAGGATAGAAATCGGTTGGAGACTTGGGCGGAGAAATGACAGATGGAGTTTAATCCGGACAAATGTGAGGTAATGCATTTTGGAAGATCTAATGCAGGTGGGAAGTATACAGTAAATGGCAGAACCCTTAGGAGTACTGACAGGCAGAGACATCTGGGCGCACAGGTCACTGAAAGTGGCAACGCAGGTGGATAAGGTAGTCAAGAAGGCATACGGCACGCTTGCCTTCATCGGTCGGGGCATAGAGTATAAAAATTGGCAAGTCATGCTGCAGCTGTACAGAACTTTAGTTAGGCCACACTTAGAATATTGCGTGCAATTCTGGTCGCCACACTAACAGAAGGACGTGGAGGCTTTGGAGAGGGTACAGAAGAGGTTTGCCAGGATGTTGCCTGGTCTGGAGGGCATTAGCTATGAGGAGAGGTTGGATAAACTTGGATTGTTTTCACTGGAACGATGGAGGTGGAGGGGTGACATGATAAAGGTTTACAAAGTTATGAGTGGCATGGACAGAGTGGATAGTCAGAAGCTTTTTCCCAGGGTGGAAGAGTCAGTTACTAGGGGACATAGGTTTAAGGTGAGAGGGGCAAAGTTTACAGGGGATGTGCGAGGCAAGTTTTTTTACACAGAGGGTGGTGAGTGCCTGGAACTTGCTGCCGGGGGAGGTGGTGGAAGCAGGTATGATAATGACGTTTAAGAGGCATCTTGACAAATACATGAATAGGATGGGAACAGAGGGATATGGTCCCCGGAAGTGCAGAAGGTTTTAGTTTAGGCAGGCATCAAGATCGGCGCAGGCTTGGAGGGCCGAATGGCCTGCTCCTGTGCTGTACTGTTCCTTGTCCTTTGACACAGGTTGAACCCCTGCCAGCTGATTTTGAAGTGGCATTATCCAGGTTTGTGCACAGGAGTCTAGACCAGGTCATCATTACTGGCCAATAATGAAAAGATTATGATAGTTGGAGACACTCAGAGGTCCTAAAAAGGGGAACAGATGACTGGCCATTGCTCCAAACACATGAAACGTTTTACTTTTGTTCCAGAAGGGATGTTTTAGCAGGTGAACTGGAGCACCTCTTGGTTGTGACAATAAAGGAGGCATTCAAACATTTCCAGATCAGGTAAAAATAATCTGTCAAATAAACATTTTTTTACAAACACTTCAAAAAAAAAAAAAAGCACCAACATATACTGAGTCTCTAGGGGCTGAATGTTCAGCGCTCCGTCGAAGATGAAAACAGAGGCGGGGAACCCCCGAAAATACCGGCGCTGGGCGGTGTATCTATTGCAAGGTGACGATCACTGTGCTGTCAAAACTGAGCAGCACGGGGCAGGGCAGGACAAGAATCCTGCTCTCCCTCCAATTCAGGCCAAATAAAATAGTTTTAAAGCTCGTCAAGTATCTCACTGGTTAGTGATGCCTTCTTTGCCAAAGCTGGACAGCACATTCATTTAATGACAGCCATGGCCTCACAGGGACAGAGGGAATTGGGTTCCGCCTCCATTGCAGGGCATTATCAAGGCACCCAGTGACCAGCCAGTGAGATCCATCAACAGGAAGGGCTTCCACTGCCTCAATGTACAACTGGTCTGCAACCACAACAAGAACTTCTTCCATGTGTCAGCTTGCTTTCATGACAGCTTCCATGACTCCTTCATCCTCTGCCAGTCAGATCTTCACTCCAACTCCCAAAGTGTGTGGATGGATCCTAGGGGACAAGGGAAATCCCTTGAAGAAATGGCTATTGACCCTTTTACAGGAGACCTGGACAAAGGCACAGAGGTGATAAAGCTCATGCCACCTGCTCAGCAGGACAACCATTGAGCGGGCCATCGATCCTCTGAAGATGCGATTCCGGTGCTTGGACAGTCAGGTGGTGCCCTCCAATACCCTCCTGCATGGGACTCGGTCATTGTGGTGGTTGCTGCGTTCTCCATAACATGGCCCTCCAGAGAAGTGTGGACCATGAGGACAGTGATGCCCTAGAAGGAGACAGCTCATCGGGAGGGGGATGAGCAGTGGGTAAGAGAGAAGGTTGGATGAGGGGGTGGAGGGGGATAACAGTGAACAGAGAGGTGCCCCTGCTGCGTGACAAAGTGGCCTCCTCCTGCCACCCTCTGGGAAAAGGACCTCCCGCCTCTCCCTCATGGCCTCCAGCATTAGATCCAGGTCGGCATCGAAGAATTGAGGGCCTGACCTGTCCCAGGTGCCAGGCCTCCTGCTCTCCTGTGGTATCTCGCTTCCCGCTGCTGCTGTGGAAGGCTTTGGCACATACTGCAGATCTCTCCCTCAGGGCAATCAGCAGCCTCAGTGAAGGCTGCCATGGGATGTCTAAATAAATCCCATACTTCATCCGACCCACCTGTATTCCTGCCTTCACTGGCTCTAAGTGGACAGGAAGCCTGTCTTCATATCAATTAAGGGACCACTCTTGTAAAAATCTGAATGTTAATCAGGTTTCCATTGGAAACTGACTTCTTACCCAAAAACAGATCTGTTACCTGACTCCCGCCTCCTTGGTGAAAATACAGCCCGAAATGTCTGAAAGCCTCTCTAAGCAAAGAGTTACGTAGAAATTACAGCAAGGATATAGGCTGTTCTGCCCAACCAAACCGTGTTGGTGTTAATCCTTCAAATGAGCAGCATCCCCTGATCCTGTTCTGTTTCTACATCTCTTTACTCCTCTTTCCTTTAACAAACTATCTAACCTATTCTTCAAAGTTGACCTGGGCCCAGAATTTCCTCAATGCCCAATGGTGCTGGAAAATGATGTTGTTAATTAGCAGGGGGGAGTTGCATGCAAGTTTCCCAATTACAAAGCAGTGTAAGTTCCGTCATAACTACATTCATAAAGCACAGTGAGTGGCTTGGGCTCCAGGAAACCTCAGTGTAGAAGCAGCGCAGCCTTCGTAAAGACCACATGTTTCTTCAGAGTACCCGGGCACATTGAGGAGCAGCTGCAGAGATTTTTTCCTCGACCCGCTGTACTTTAACCACTTAGAACATCTCTCACCCTTCTCTGAAATGTCCCTTGCCAGAACCGTGAAGCACTCACAGGCCAGCTGTGCCCACGGCACACTATGATCGGGCAGCATCTCGCCAAAGGGCTATGAATCTTTCCACAGAAAGATCTTGAGGCTCTCCTAGGAGATGCGGAAAGACAGGAGAATGTTCCAGGCAGCAAGCCATCCATGAGTGCCAGCTTTGCAATCTGGGGGTGCTGGCCCTGGCACTCACTGCCAACATGTTCTGTCAAGCTGCCTTACTCACCTCACCTTCAAGAGCTGCTGTTCCTTCTCCGCTGTAAGAATGGCAGACAGAGGTTTGCCCATGGGGAATGCCACACTATAGGTTATTCACATAAAATGCCTGACCTAACATGCATTACGGGAAAGTGGAGCTTGTCCAAGTTAGAAATGTGTAGATTGTCAAGTTATCAACGATAAAACATTCCACAGGATTAATCAGTCAGAATATAACAAGGTAAGGAGGAAGAGTACAGTTTTGTCTGTTTTAACCAAGACATGCCTAAGCAAGTGTGACTAATAGAATACATTAGATTATAATGTGTGATTATATTGAGAGTAAACCAACAGTTTGGAGAACACAAATGTTGTATATAATAAACAGTTTAAAGCATGAAATAGAACATGGTTGAGACTTGGCCATTAGAGGAGGCCAGGCTATGCCCAGCCCAGTGAAAAGCTGGAACCTAGTTCCCTAACAAGGCAGTGTGGAGTACAGCTTACCTTGTTAGAATCCTGGATAATTTTCACATTCTCAGCTCCAAACTTGTCACCGTACAGTTTGAGGAGCCTCTCAGATATTTCTGGCAGCCTGGTTAGCTTGGGCTCCTTGTAGATGTATTCTTTTCCATCTTCCTCTTCAAAGAAGCTCTATTTTCAAAAAAGAAACACTCAATAAGACTAAGAGTTTACCCGTGGGAAATAAAAGTGATTGAGAATGGTGGACAAAAATGTACTGGTATTGGTACAGCATTCCTGCGATTCCCCAACATCTGCATCCTATTAGAGGAGAGGATTCCAGATTTCTACTACCCTTTGTGTTATAAAGCGCTTCCTGAATTCCCTCCTGAATAGTCCAACTCTAATTTTAAGGTCATGTCCTCTTGTTCTTGATTCTGCAACCAGAAGAAATGGTTTTTCTGTACTCAATCCATCAAATCATTTTACAATCTCGATTAGATAACGGGCAGGAGAATTGTCATTTGAATGTCTTCTGCATTCAACCACTTTTATTTATAGAATCATAGATTTTTACAGCACAGAAGGCAGCCATTCACCCCATCATGCCTGTGCCAGCTCTTTGGAAGAGCTATTCAATTCGTTCCACTCCCCTGTTCTTTTCCCCGAACCCTGAAAATTTCTTCTTTTCAGGTATTTATCCAATTCTCTTTTGAAAGTTACTATTGAATCTGCTTCAGCCACCCTTTTAGACAGTACATTCTAGATCACAACAACTTGCTATGTTTAAAAACAAATTCTCATCTCCCCACTGGTACTTTTTTTTCCAACCAATTATCTCAGTCACCTAACATGATTCTGCAGGAATGAAAGCTCACAGCAATTCTGGTTCTAGTATCAATATGTACTTAACATGAGGCTGTAAACAGCCAGAGAATAAAAGGAATGTTTTTTTAGGGACCTATTCGTAGAACATGAAACTAAGAAAAGTTTTAAAAGGTTGTTATGCAAGATTGGGTCTCGTGGGATTGGAAGTAATATACCAGCTTGGATTGGGGATTGGTTAATGAACAGAAAATAGAGTAAGACTATATGGGTCATTTTTGGGATCAAAGTGATTCATGACAACGCTTGCCAGCGCTGACGTCATCAGGCTGCGCCGCGGTGCGCACATGCTCAGACGGTCTCCTGCTCTCTGCGCATGCGCTGCGGTCCGGCTTGCCAGGACCAGTTTGCGCATGCGCAGATGACGTCATCGCGTAATGTCGTCTTCCTCGGGCAATGCGCCAGGTTGGCCTCTGCGCACGCGCTTCTTGCAATCTTCCGATATTCACGCATGCGTCAAAGCTTCGGCGCGAGTTTTTGAAAGTGGAAGGAGGAGAGGTTTCGTCGGGCATTTTCTCGCATTTTATCTCAATTATTTAGTCGTTTTGGAGATTTGCTTCATTTCTATTAGACAGAGGAGATTGTTCCAAGGTAAGTTGCTCTGAAAATATTTCCATTGTCCGGGGCACCGCATGTGCTCCAGTCCCTGTTGTAAGTTGCTCTGAAAACATTTCCATTGTCTGGGGCACTGCATGTGCTCCAGTCCCTGTTGTAAGTTGCTCTGAAAACATTTCCATTGTCTGGGGCACCGCATGTGCTCCAGTCCCTGTTGTAAGTTGCTCTGAAAACATTTCCATTGTCTGGGGCACCGCATGTGCTCCAGTCCCTGTTGTAAGTTGCTGGGTGCAGGCAGTACATGTGCTGCAGTCCAGCGAACAACCTTCCATCTAAACGGTCACTTTCATTTTTGTAACGTTACAATGGAGTGCATTCTGTATTTATTATCTCATCTCATGTTTCCCGTGTGGTCCCTTAATAGCCTTCCTGAACTTCAAACTTCAATGATGGCAACTTCAGTAGATTCCACAGAGCAGTTCCTTGCCACATTCACAACCCAGGAGTTCGAGAGTTATGATGACTTCAGCAGTAAACTTGTGATGTTTCAACAGGTAGCATGGTCTGCAGGCACATCCTGTGATGTGCCTTGTTATGTCACAGTGGCGCAGTGGTTAGCACTGTAGCCGGGTTCAATTCTGGGTACTGCCTGTGTGGAGTTTGCAAGTTCTCCCTGTGTCTGCGTGGGTTTCCTCCGGGTGCTCCGGTTTCCTCCCATATGCCAAAGACTTGCAGGTTGATAGGTAAATTGGCCATTAGCAATTGCCCCCAGTATAGGTAGGTGGTAGGGAAATATAGGGACAGGTGGGGATGTGGTAGGAATATGGAATTAGTGTAGGATTAGTATAAATGGGTGGTTGATGGTCGGCACAGACTCGGTGGGCCGAAGGGCCTGTTTCAGTACTGTATATCTAAATCTAAAAAAATTTATGTTTCACTATGTTAACAATGCTATTTAAATGCGCTTTGCTGTTGTGCTTACAGGCAAGGGGGAGTCTATTAAAAAAGTGAGCACCCATACGCTTGAGAGGGAGAACAAGAGACGGCGAGTCAAAATTCCCATCCGCTTTAAGTATGCCTCAGTGAGGCTGTGCTGTGTACACTATGGGCAGCCACGCATCTGTTCCACTGGAGTGAGACCGAATCAGAGGTAGGTGCTGCGGTCACTACATTTCCACTTGTGTAGCTTGTCAGTCCTGTAAAGCTGTTCATTGATGCGCATTGAACCAAGATTAGATTTGCAGTATCAATACATCTCGTCAGTGAGATCCTGTGCCCACAAAGCCACGCGCATACCACACCCGTGTCTACGGACTGCCTTTGTTGTGATTTCCTGGATGGAGCAATGGCTGGTCGACCACCTCAGCGCCAGCTCCTCTGCACTGCGAAACAGGTGCGCACCAGATTTTGGGACCTTGTCATGGTGCACATATAAACTGCTGCCAAAAACACGCCTGAGGAGGGCACGAGGAACTTGGGCCTGCTCATTGAATGTCTGTGTAACTTTTCAGGTATCTCGCTCTGGGCTGTGAGGTCTTCATCAGTGTGAAATTCAATACGAGCAAGAACAAACTGTGTGTCAGCTCCTACCATCTTGTACATACCGGTCATGTTTTGCATCCAGAATGTTTACGCTTCTATGCAAGGAGATGACAACTGAACCACGATGAAAGGCAGAAGGTAGAAGAGTTGGTCAAGCTGCAGGCTGGGAACAAACAGCTGAAGGATTATATCGAGCGTTCATTCAACAAGACCATGACCCTTAGTGACATTAGAAATGTAAAATCCCGGCTCAAAACAGGGGATGACAGCATGGATGTGCTGTGTGATACGCTGGAGATGATTCAGCAGGACGGGGCCACGGTGCGGGTTGGCCTGCAGGGAAGCAACATCCTCGATATTGCCTTCATGACACCAGCCATGAAGGTCCACATGCAGGCCTTTCCTGAACTGCTGTTCATGGACGGTACATACAAGGTGAACAAATGTGGCTACCCTCTGTACCGGGTGATGGTGCAGGACAATGTTGGTAGGGGCAGGGCTGTGTTCTATGCCATGGTGAGGAATGAGACGGCTCAGATGCTGGACGAGATTGTGGGTGTTTTTGTCGAATTCATGGGATCCAGCACCTGCCGCGTGAGATCAGCCCTTGTGGATAAAGACATCAATGAGATCAATGCGATCAGGAAGCATCTCCCAGCTGCAACGGTTCTCCTCTGTCAGTTCCATGTGATGCAGAGCATGAGGAGGAAGATCAGCAGCTACCCACTGAATGGTGAACTGAGGGATCAGTTGTTTATGATCTGCAAGGAAATGGTTCATGCACCTTTGGAGGAGAAGCTCACAAGTTGTGTAGAAAGGATTGGACATCTCTACCCACCCCTGCAGGACTACCTGCTTACAAACTGGATTCCACAGAATATTCGCGCGGTAAAGTCCTAACGTTTGGGAACAACACCAATAATCGCATTGAGTCAGAGAATGTCAAGATAAAGCACCTGCTCCACTCCTCCTCATCCATGAAGGAATGCATCTCGGCGTTGATCTTCCACAATAGTGTCCTGGATCAGGAGCGTTCCTATTACACATTCCTGCAGGGCGCCTCTTTCAAGCGCATCGCAGAGGCACCAGCAGACCTACAATCATTTTACACAGGATTCACCAGTCACACTGTGAAGCTGCTGCATCAGGATCATAGCCACATTCATCGAATAAATGTCAAGCAGCAGGATGAAGGCACAGTGACTGTGATTTCTGGTGCCAAACAGTACACATTGCAGATACATGATGGCCAGGCTACCTGCAGCTGCATCTTCTCCATTCAGACTTTGTTGCCCTTCAAACATGCTATTGTTGTGCAGAGGCATCTCGGCCTGTCTTTGGAGAGGCATGCCCCCAACTGCCGCTGGCGTGCATCTCAGACACAGACGACAACAGGCATGGCTGCTGCCATTGTGATTACAGAGGAACAGCCAAGGCCCCTCAGCGACAATGAAAAATACTGCTTGCTTTCAGATCAATGGTACCAGCTACAACAGGCCGTTCTGCAGAGTGGAACGGCATCATTCATGAGGAGACTGGACTGGCTGTGGCGACAGATTCTCCGCTGGCAGAAAGGACTGGCTGATGAGCTGGAGCCAATTAATTTGCCCAACAATTGCCGGAAGCACCTTCGGATTGAGGTGGCCATGAGTTGGACATCAGTCACGTGCCACAGTCCATGGATCCTGAGCGTTTCACCCCCTGGCCTAAAGAGCTGATGGACCTTACATACACCTGCCTGTTCACAGCTCCACTTCCCCCACCTGCGGTACCCTCTCCTTGCTGCTCAGTTACAGTCACCTGTTCCTGCACCCATCAGAGCAGTGCACATGGAGACACAGCCACCTGTTCCTGCACCAATCAGAGCAGTGCACATGGACACACAGCCAACTGTTCCTGCACCCATCAGAGCAGTGCACATGGACACACAGCCACCTGTTCCTGCACCCATCAGAACAGTGCATGTGGACACACAGCCACCTGTTCCTGCACCCATCCGAGCAGTGCACATGGACACACAGCCACCTGTTCCTGCACCCATCCGAGCAGTGCACATGGACACACAGCCACCTGTTCCTGCACCCATCAGAGCAGTGCACATGGACACACAGCCACCTGTTCCTGCACCCATCAGAACAGTGCATGTGGACACACAGCCACCTGTTCCTGCACCCATCCGAGCAGTGCACATGGACACACAGCCACCTGTTCCTGCACCCATCAGAGCAGTGCACATGGACACACAGCCACCTGTTCCTGCACCAATCAGAGCAGTGCACATGGAGACACAGCCACCTGTTCCTGCACCAATCAGAGCAGTGCACATGGAGACACAGCCACCTGTTCCTGCACCAATCAGAGCAGTGCACATGGACACACAGCCACCTGTTCCTGCACCAATCAGAGCAGTGCACATGGAGACACAGCCACCTGTTCCTGCACCCATCTGAGCAGTGCACATGGACACACAGCCACCCGTTCCTGCACCAATCAGAGCAGTGCACATGGAGACACAGCCATCTGTTCCTGCACCCATCTGAGCAGTGCACATGGAGACACAGCCACCTGTTCCTGCACCCATCTGAGCAGTGCACATGGACACACAGCCACCCGTTCCTGCACCAATCAGAGCAGTGCACATGGAGACACAGCCACCTGTTCCTGCACCAATCAGATCAGTGCACATGGACACACAGCCACCTGTTCCTGCACCAATCAGAGCAGTGCACATGGACACACAGCCACCTGTTCCTGCACCAATCAGAGCAGTGCACATGGACACACAGCCACCTGTTCCTGCACCAATCAGAGCAGTGCACATGGAGACACAGCCACCTGTTCCTGCACCCATCAGAGCAGTGCACATGGACACACAGCCACCTGTTCCTGCACCAATCAGAGCAGTGCACATGGAGACACAGCCACCTGTTCCTGCACCCATCTGAGCAGTGCACATGGACACACAGCCACCCGTTCCTGCACCAATCAGAGCAGTGCACATGGAGACACAGCCATCTGTTCCTGCACCCATCTGAGCAGTGCACATGGAGACACAGCCACCTGTTCCTGCACCAATCAGATCAGTGCACATGGACACACAGCCACCTGTTCCTGCACCAATCAGAGCAGTGCACATGGACACACAGCCACCTGTTCCTGCACCAATCAGAGCAGTGCACATGGACACACAGCCACCCGTTCCTGCACCAATCAGAGCAGTGCACATGGAGACACAGCCACCTGTTCCTGCACCCATCTGAGCAGTGCACATGGACACACAGCCACCCGTTCCTGCACCAATCAGAGCAGTGCACATGGAGACACAGCCACCTGTTCCTGCACCCATCTGAGCAGTGCACATGGAGACACAGCCACCTGTTCCTGCACCAATCAGAGCAGTGCACATGGACACACAGCCACCTGTTCCTGCACCAATCAGAGCAGTGCACATGGACACACAGCCACCTGTTCCTGCACCCATCAGAGTAGTGCACATGGACACACAGCCACCTGTTCCTGCACCAATCAGAGCAGTGCACATGGACACACAGCCACCTGTTCCTGCACCCATCAGAGCAGTGCACATGGAGACACAGCCACCTGTTCCTGCACCCATCAGAGTAGTGCACATGGAGACACAGCCACCTGTTCCTGCACCCATCAGAGCAGTGCACATGGACACACAGCCACCTGTTCCTGCACCAATCAGAGCAGTGCACATGGACACACAGCCACCTGTTCCTGCACCAATCAGAGCAGTGCACATGGACACACAGCCACCTGTTCCTGCACCCATCAGAGTAGTGCACATGGACACACAGCCACCTGTTCCTGCACCAATCAGAGCAGTGCACATGGACACACAGCCACCTGTTCCTGCACCCATCAGAGCAGTGCACATGGAGACACAGCCACCTGTTCCTGCACCCATCAGAGTAGTGCACATGGAGACACAGCCACCTGTTCCTGCACCCATCAGAGCAGTGCACATGGACACACAGCCACCTGTTCCTGCACCCATCAGGGTAGTGCACATGGAGACACAGCCACCTGTTCCTGCACCCATCAGAGTAGTGCACATGGACACACAGCCACCTGTTCCTGCACCCATCTGAGCAGTGCACATGGACACACAGCCACCTGTTCCTGCACCAATCAGAGCAGTGCACATGGACACACAGCCACCTGTTCCTGCACCCATCCGAGCAGTGCACATAGACACACAGCCACCTGTTCAGGCACCCATCAGAGTAGTGCACATGGACACACAGCCACCTGTTCCTGCACCCATCAGAGCAGTGCACATGGACACACAGCCACCTGTTCCTGCACCCATCAGAGTAGTGCACATGGACACACAGCCACCTGTTCCTGCACCAATCAGAGCAGTGCACATGGACACACAGCCACCTGTTCCTGCACCCATCAGAGCAGTGCACATGGAGACACAGCCACCTGTTCCTGCACCCATCAGAGTAGTGCACATGGAGACACAGCCACCTGTTCCTGCACCCATCAGAGCAGTGCACATGGACACACAGCCACCTGTTCCTGCACCCATCAGGGTAGTGCACATGGAGACACAGCCACCTGTTCCTGCACCCATCAGAGTAGTGCACATG
Source organism: Heterodontus francisci (assembly GCF_036365525.1). Lineage (NCBI taxonomy): Eukaryota > Metazoa > Chordata > Chondrichthyes > Heterodontiformes > Heterodontidae > Heterodontus > Heterodontus francisci. The sequence continues at coordinate 94,964,104 of NC_090385.1, forward strand.
GACACACAGCCACCTGTTCCTGCACCCATCTGAGCAGTGCACATGGAGACACAGCCACCTGTTCCTGCACCCATCAGAGCAGTGCACATGGACACACAGCCACCTGTTCCTGCACCCATCCGAGCAGTGCACATGGACACACAGTCACCTGTTCCTGCACCAATCAGAGCAGTGCACATGGACAAACAGCCACCTGTTCCTGCACCCATCAGAGCAGTGCACATGGAGACACAGCCACCTGTTCCTGCACCCATCAGAGCAGTGCACATGGACACACAGCCACCTGTTCCTGCACCCATCCGAGCAGTGCATGTGGACACACAGCCACCTGTTCCTGCACCCATCAGAGTAGTGCACATGGACACACAGCCACCTGTTCCTGCACCCATCAGAGCAGTGCACATGGACACACAGCCACCTGTTCCTGCACCCATCAGAGCAGTGCACATGGAGACACAGCCACCTGTTCCTGCACCCATCAGAGCAGTGCACATGGAGACACAGCCACCTGTTCCTGCACCCATCAGAGCAGTGCACATGGACACACAGCCACCTGTTCCTGCACCCATCTGAGCAGTGCACATGGACACACAGCCACCTGTTCCTGCACCAATCACAGCAGTGCACATGGACACACAGCCACCTGTTCCTGCACCCATCCGAGCAGTGCACATGGAGACACAGCCACCTGTTCCTGCACCCATCAGAGCAGTGCACATGGACACACAGCCACCTGTTCCTGCACCCATCTGAGCAGTGCACATGGACACACAGCCACCTGTTCCTGCACCAATCAGAGCAGTGCATGTGGACACACAGCCACCTGTTCCTGCACCCATCTGAGCAGTGCACATGGACACACAGCCACCTGTTCCTGCACCCATCAGAGCAGTGCACATGGACACACAGCCACCTGTTCCTGCACCCGTCAGAGCAGTGCACATGGACACACAGCCACCTGTTCCTGCACCCATCAGAGCAGTGCACATGGACACACAGCCACCTGTTCCTGCACCCGTCAGAGCAGTGCACATGGACACACAGCCACCTGTTCCTGCACCCATCAGAGCAGTGCACATGGACACACAGCCACCTGTTCCTGCACCCGTCAGAGCAGTGCACATGGACACACAGCCACCTGTTCCTGCACCCATCAGAGCAGTGCACATGGACACACAGCCACCTGTTCCTGCACCCATCAGAGCAGTGCACATGGACACACAGCCACCTGTTCCTGCACCCATCAGAGCAGTGCACATGGACACACAGCCACCTGTTCCTGCACCCATCAGAGTAGTGCACATGGACACACAGCCACCTGTTCCTGCACCCATCAGATTAGTGCACATGGACACACAGCCACCTGTTCCTGCACCCATCAGAGCAGTGCACATGGAGACACAGCCACCTGTTCCTGCACCCATCAGAGCAGTGCCATGGAGACACAGACACCTGTTCCTGCACCCATCAGAGCAGTGCACATGGACACACAGCCACCTGTTCCTGCACCCATCTGAGAAGTGCACATGGAGACACAGCCACCTGTTCCTGCACCCATCAGAGCAGTGCACATGGAGACACAGCCACCTGTTCCTGCACCCATCAGAGCAGTGCACATGGACACACAGTCACCTGTTCCTGCACCCATCAGAGCAGTGCACATGGAGACACAGCCACCTGTTCCTGCACCCATCTGAGCAGTGCACATGGAGACACAGCCACCTGTTCCTGCACCCATCTGAGCAGTGCACATGGAAACACAGCCACCTGTTCCTGCACCCATCAGAGCAGTGCACATGGAGACACAGCCACCTGTTCCTGCAGCCATCAGAGCAGTGCACATGGACACACAGCCACCTGTTCCTGCACCCATCAGAGCAGTGCACATGGACACACAGCCACCTGTTCCTGCAGCCATCTGAGCAGTGCACATGGACACACAGCCACCTGTTCCTGCAGCCATCAGAGCAGTGCACATGGACACACAGCCACCTGTTCCTGCATCCATCAGAGCAGTGCACATGGACACACAGCCACCTGTTCCTGCAGCCATCTGAGCAGTGCACATGGACACACAGCCACCTGTTCCTGCAGCCATCAGAGTAGTGCACATGGACACACAGCCACCTGTTCCTGCACCCATCAGAGCAGTGCACATGGACACACAGCCACCTGTTCCTGCAGCCATCTGAGCAGTGCACATGGACACACAGCCACCTGTTCCTGCAGCCATCAGAGCAGTGCACATGGACACACAGTCACCTGTTCCTGCATCCATCAGAGCAGTGCACATGGACACACAGCCACCTGTTCCTGCACCCATCAGAGCAGTGCACATGGACACACAGCCACCTGTTCCTGCACCCATCAGAGCAGTGCACATGGACACACAGCCACCTGTTCCTGCATCCATCAGAGCAGTGCACATGGACACACAGCCACCTGTTCCTGCACCCATCAGAGCAGTGCACATGGACACACAGCCACCTGTTCCTGCACCCATCAGAGCAGTGCACGTGGACACAAAGCCACCTGTTCCTGCACCCATCAGAGCAGTGTACATGGACACACAGCCACCTGTTCCTGCTCCCAGCAGAGCAGTGCACATGGACACACAGCCACCTGTTCCTGCACCAATCAGAGCAGTGCACATGGAGACACAGCCACCTGTTCCTGCACCCATCAGAGCAGTGCACATGGAGACACAGCCACCTGTTCCTGCACCCATCAGAGCAGTGCACATGGACACACAGCCACCTGTTCCTGCACCAATCAGAGCAGTGCACATGGACACACAGCCACCTGTTCCTGCACCCATCAGAGTAGTGCACATGGACACACAGCCACCTGTTCCTGCACCCATCAGAGCAGTGCACATGGAGACACAGCCACCTGTTCCTGCACCCATCAGAGCAGTGCACATGGAGACACAGCCACCTGTTCCTGCACCCATCAGAGCAGTGCACATGGAGACACAGCCACCTGTTCCTGCACCCATCAGAGCAGTGCACATGGAGACACAGCCACCTGTTCCTGCACCCATCAGAGCAGTGCACATGGACACACAGCCACCTGTTCCTGCACCCATCAGAGCAGTGCACATGGACACACAGCCACCTGTTCCTGCACCCATCAGAGCAGTGCACATGGACACACAGCCATCTGTTCCTGCACCCATCAGAGCAGTGCACATGGACACACAGCCACCTGTTCCTGCACCCATCAGAGCAGTGCACATGGAGACACAGCCACCTGTTCCTGCACCCATCTGAGCAGTGCACATGGAGACACAGCCACCTGTTCCTGCACCCATCTGAGCAGTGCACATGGAGACACAGCCACCTGTTCCTGCACCCATCTGAGCAGTGCACATGGACACACAGTCACCTGTTCCTGCACCCATCAGAGCAGTGCACATGGACACACAGCCACCTGTTCCTGCACCCATCAGAGCAGTGCACATGGAGACACAGCCACCTGTTCCTGCACCCATCTGAGCAGTGCACATGGAGACACAGCCACCTGTTCCTGCACCCATCTGAGCAGTGCACATGGACACACAGCCACCTGTTCCTGCACCCATCAGAGCAGTGCACATGGACACACAGCCACCTGTTCCTGCAGCCATCTGAGCAGTGCACATGGACACACAGCCACCTGTTCCTGCACACATCAGAGCAGTGCACGTGGACACACAGCCACCTGTTTCCCCATCCGCCTTTGTAAGAACCATGCAGAGCCTTGGGAGACACCGCAATTGCCAGCTTCTGCCTGTCAAGCAGAGAGGGCGTCCAAAGGGGTCAAGCACTTGGGGAACATTCAGCAAGAAGAGACTGAGAACTAAATGAAACAAGCATGCTGTGTCCAGTGGTAGCACAAATGTGAATGCTCTTGCTGCGTACACAACTGGTGAGGTGGGAGTGCAGCCACACTGTTCTCCATCCCCAATGTTGCTTTCAGGCAAAGGTAGGTCAGAGTGAAAGAAATGGAAGGTGATGCTGATAGTAGTAGGCAGGATTAAATGGGAATGGATGGGAAGACGCACGAGTAGCATAACCACGAGCAGGGAACAGCTGGGCTAAATGGCCTGCTTTATGTTCACAGTCCAAAAGAAATGTGCTTCTTTTTCCAGCCCCCTCACATCATTCATGTTTTCCCTTAGAGCAGCATTGAACCATCACGAGATAGGGGCAGTTATATCTTCCTGCATCCTACAGCTGAGGTGGATACTAAGTGATTTATTGGCGGTGTTATCAGTACATGCCTATACTGCAGAGCATAAAGCAAGCGCAACAGTAATTTCATTGGAGGGAGGTAAGCTCTGACACTGATGTTCTTTCCTTATTTCCTTTCATGTAAAACGTGTGCTTGAGAAAACAATCCTTGACACTTAAGGTCAGCAGTCAAGCAACGAAGGCAACTGGATCATGCTGCGGAGCTGGTCACTATGTGGAAAGGAACCTTGCATTTATGGATGAATTGGGAATGCACATTGGGATGCGCTTGGGGAACATTCACCAAGAATAGACTGAGTTCAGACTCTCGTGACTTTGTCTTCTTCACATGGACAATACAGTAGTGGAATAGAGAGCCAAGCGTTCATTCACCACAAGGCTCTCCAGGAACAATCTCTTTAGATCTGCATAGCAGAGACTCGGCCTGTCTGTCTAACGGGAATGCTGGAAACACAACACTCATGTATCCATGCACAGCAGTTCCTCGGATGCTTAATGAACTTAATAAAACTTCTCAATAATTAAATCCAGAATTGTTGAGGCTTTGTTTTGGATGCTATTTCCCCAACTTTGCAACTGCACTTCAAATATTCAACTGGGGTGGAGGTAGGGGGGTAGAGGGAGGGGTGGGTGAAGAGGGGGAGGGAGGGGTGGGTGAAGAGAGGGAGGTGAAGATGGAGAGGGGGGAGGGGTGGGGAGAGGGGTGGGGAGAGGGAGCATGCAAAAGGCAGGGACCAGACAGTTGCAATGCATTAAGTACAGTGGAGAAGTAGGGGAGAAAGCAACTGAGTAGGGGAGAAAGCAACTGGGTAGGGGAGAAAGCAACTGGATTGGGCATCCGCAGCTGGAGGGAACGGCTGAATGGAGAGGGCCAGAAGCGAGAGGCCGTAGAGAGCGAGTGTGTGAAGACCTTGGTGTCACCGGGTCCAGGGACTGGCCAGTAAGTCTTTTGCTGTTGTGTTTATGGCGCATGCACAGAAAAAGCCACTCCCCTTCCGTTCCGCTGCTCCCCCCCCCCACTCTCCTCCCCCCCCTCCCTCTTTCCCCCCCTCCCTCCCTCTCTCTTTCTCCCCCCTCCCTCTCTGTCTCTCCCCCCTCCCTCTCTCTCTCTCCCCCCTCCCTCTCTCTCTCTCTCTCCCCCCCCTCCCTCTCTCTCTCTCTCTCTCCCCCCTCCCTCTCTCTCTCTCTCTCCCCCCTCCCTCTCTCTCTCTCTCTCCCCCCTCCCTCTCTCTCTCTCTCTCTCTCCCCCCTCCCTCTCTCTCTCTCTCTCTCTCCCCCCTCCCTCTCTCTCTCTCTCTCTCTCCCCCCTCCCTCTCTCTCTCTCTCTCTCTCCCCCCTCCCTCTCTCTCTCTCCCCCCTCCCTCTCTCTCTCTCTCTCCCCCCTCCCTCCCTCCCTCTCTCTCTTCCCCCCTCCCTCCCTCCCTCTCTTCCCCCCTCCCTCCCTCCCTCTCTTCCCCCCTCCCTCCCTCCCTCTCTTCCCCCCTCCCTCCCTCCCTCTCTCTCTTCCCCCCTCCCTCTCTCTTTCCCCCCTCCCTCTCTCTTTCCCCCCCCCTTTCCCCCGCCACCGTCGCTCTCCCCGCGCTGGTCTCCCCGCCCCCCGCGCTGCTCTCCCCGGCCCGCTCCACTCTCTCACTCCAGCCATTGTATTCTGCCACGTGTTTGTCAGGTTTCATCTCTGTGATTCTTTGAGCAGCGCCATCTTTAGTCCTGGCAGCTGCTACAGTCGCAAGCTGTGACGTTTTCGTGGCACATGCTGTATTTGCGCATGTGCCAAAACAGCGCCACCTACCGATCGCGTTGTCAACAAATGCAGTCTTTTGGGATAGCAGGGTGTACTAGTGCAGTCCCCCAAGGATCAGTGCTAGAGCTTCAGCTGTTTATAATCTAAAACAATTACTTAGATGAGGCAACTGAATGCAAAATATCGAAGTTTGCCGATGATGCAATGCTATGTAAATGGTGAAGAAAGAGATAGTAAAAGGATTTAGACACATTATGGAAGTACGGAAGAAGATGGCAGATGGATTATAATGTGAGGGAATGTGAAAATTATCTACATTGGTAGGAAGAACAGAAAAGCAGACTATGTTTTGAAGGGTGAGACTAGTAAATTTTAGGATTTTGAGGGATTTGTGTGTGCTTGCACAAGGAACACAGAACGTTATCATGCAGGTACAACAAGCAATTATTAGGAAGGCAAATGGCTTGTTGGCCTTGTTTTTTTTAATCGATACACGGAATGTGGGCACCACTGGCAAGGCCAGCATTTATTGCACAGCCCTAATTATCCTTGAACAGCTGAGTCTATGTGGTGTAGTTATACCCACCGTGTTTCTTATTTGACTTTTCTGTAGCAGTTTGATACAACTTGCTAGGCCACTTCAGAGGGCAGTTAAGAGTCAACCACATTGCTGAGGGTCTGGAGTCACATGTAGGTCAGACCAAGAAAAGACTGCTCCTGCTCCCATTTCTTTTGTTTATGGCCCTGCACCTTCCTTGGTTTCTATTTATAATTAGCAATGGAATTGGTACACCCTGTTCCACGACACAAGTAAATTCACTGTTGTGATCTGAATGGTAAATATACCAGCGAACTCGTTTAATATTTCCTTCCACAGCAGAGATACATTATATGTTAGCAAATACTTAGTGAGCATCACACACTGGTGCTCACTTTCCACCTAAACATTACAGGAAAGTGAATCCACAGATGTGTCCACGTAGTAAGGTACTAGAGAATGCTGTGCCCAGATCACACATTTCTGACTTGTTTTGGGTGCTCTAAATGTATGCTAGACTTTTACTCGCAGTGTCAGCTGTGGCTTTGAATATGAAGGTGATGGGTTCAAGTCCCTCCAGAGGTTTGACATAATCTAGACTGACACACCAGTGTAATACTGAGGAAGTGCTGCACTGTCAGAGGTGCCATCTTTCAGATGAGAATTGAACTGAGACCCCACCTGTCCTCTCGGGTGGATGCACAAGATTCCATAGCACTATTTCGAAGAAGTGCAGGGGAGTTCTCCCCAGTGTCCTGGCCAATATTTATCCCTCAATCAACATCACTGAAAAAAATTATCTGGTCATTATCACATTGCTGCTGGTGGGAGCTTGCTGTGCACAAATTGGCTGCTATATTCGTTACATTATAGCAGCGACTACACTTTTAAAAAGTACAAATTGGTTGTAAAGCTCGCTGAACTACATCGGCTCCCAACTAAACACGCCGTGATTTTAAGATTCTCATCCTTGTTTTCAAATCCCTCCATGGCCTCGTCCCTGTCTCTGTTAGCTCCTCCTGTCCCTCAACCCTCCAAGATATCACCATTCCTCTAATTCTGGCCTCTTGAGCACCCCCAATTTTAATTGCTCCACTATTGGTGACTGTGGCTTCCATTGCTAGGCCCTAAGCTCTGGAATTCCCTCCCTGCACCTCCCCACCTTGCTTTCCTCCTTCAAGACACTTGCAAAGTACTTTGGAATGTCCTGAACTTGTGAACGATCCTACAGCTGGGTACAATCCTTTTAAATGTGCAGGCATCCATCTTGCACTATTTCACTCACCTGACCGTAAAAGGCAACTCGGAAAAATGTTCCCAGCAGTCTCCGCCCCGTGTGAAGGACATGAATTATTTTCTTATAAGCTTCATTCAGTGTATTATATAAAAAAGCAAGTTTCTAAAATAAAGAGAGACAAGAACTTATGAACAAATTTATATCACTGAGCAAGAGGTTTATAAATGTGGCACGGAGATAAGCCACAGATTAGTACCCTGTACAGATACACTGCAGCCTCACAGTCCAGCGACCCGGGTTCAATTCTGGGTACTGCCTGTGCGCAGTTTTCAAGTTCTCCCTGTGTTTGTGTGGGTTTCTGCCGGGTGCTCCGGTTTCCTCCCACATGCCAAAGACTTGCAGGTTGATAGGTAAGTTGGCCATTGCAAATTACCCCTAGTGTAGGTAGGTGGTAGGAGAATGGTGAGGATGTGGTAGAGAATATGGGGTTAATGTAGGATTAGTATAAATGGGTGATTGTTGGTCAGCACAGACTCAGTGGGCTGAAGGGCCTGTTTCAGTGTTGTATCTCTAAATAAATAAAATAAATAAATATAAGTAAAACATTTAATGTAAAAGGTGAGAATGTTAACAAGTCTAAATTAGGCATTTAGGGTTTAATTACAATGTCTATATTTTGTCAGAAAAGGAAAAAAAAGGAACAAGAAAAAAAATCTTGAAATGTAGAAGGAGGCCTTGGGTTAGGATCAGGGCCTCAAAACACACCCTGACTAACCCGATAAGGGTTTTACTGAGGCCCTGCACCATGACAGAGTATCTCAGCGGGAAAAGAGGGCAGGTAAGCTGGGTTACCTATCCTGCTAACCGCAAACATCCTGAGAGTTTGCACACAACCAGATTGATAAGGTTTTAAGATCCTCAGGGCACCAAGAACATTGAGGTTCCCTCTGCACCTCTACACAACATTGCCCTTGATCTGTGAACATAAATCTGCCACAACTCCTCTGAAAGTCTTTTTGATTGCTACAATAATTAAATCCAACTGTTCTATGCACATTTTCTATGATACATTTTATCAGGGGCCCCATAGTTGCACAGAGCCCTGGGTGAGGGGACTATATATCTGTGCAGGCCCAAAGAGGGGCCTTTATTTGCCTGGATCCTTGTGGGGAGGGTCTATATTTGACTGAGTACCCTGGGGGGTGGGGCGGGTTATATATTTGATTGAGTACCCTGTGGGGAGGGGAGGGATCTAAATTTGGCTCAGTACCCGGGGGAGGAGGGGAATAATCTACATTTGGCTGGCTCCCTGGATGGAGGGGCCCATAGTTGGCTGGATCCAAGGGGGGGGGGGGGGGGGGGGGTGGGGGAGGAGGGGAATGGGCTTAATATTTGCCTTTTGTCCCATAACACCAATACAGATCAGCTTACACTTAAACCAAATGACTTTCCAGTAGGTGCAAACTAAATGCAGGGCATTGACAGTGTTGTACATGAGCAGGAAACTCTGCTAGCAGGATGCTCCTGCCTCCAACACTTCTGAATGAACAGCAGGCACATACCTCAAATTCTCTCCGTTTCTCATAGATAGGAATGATGAACTTGTAAACAACAGCCATTAACTCATAGCGTTCTGCATTCCACAGTCCATCTGCACACTTCTCCAATAACTCCACAAGTACATCCTGCAGAGAACATAGAATATTAACACTCAACCTTAGAAGCAGCTGGAGTATTTGAACAGAACCAAGTCAGCGTTGCATCTGATCGTGTTCAACTGTAACAAAATGAGTTTTGTTATAATTTTGGCTGTGGCAGGGCTAGATCTTTTAATACTTACTAAACTAAAAGACATCGGTATTCCTTATGCCTTTCATGACCTCAGGATGTGCCAAAACTCTCCAACTAATGAAATACTTTTGAATTAAATGACTGTTGTATCGCAGAAAAACGTGGCAGTCAATTTGCGTATAGCAAGGTCCCACAAACAGTGATCTTGTAACAATCAGATAATCTGTTTTAGTGATGCTGCTTGAGGGATAAATATTGGTTGGGGCACAAGTGCTCTCCTGCTCCTCCTCAACTAGTGCAGTGGAATCTTTTGTGCACATTTACTATTCGAGTCATCAAACAAAAATACACTTACTCCATGGAATCTGTCTCTCTCCATCCTGGCAATCCATTTTAATCTGAAATATTTGTTTTAATAAACCCCCCCTCCCCCCTTCAGTGTTTGCTAAATCAGGGATATTTGTGATCATCTATTTGGAACCTAGATGGCTGCCCCTATTCACTCCCCTATGTCCTAGTGTCCTGTAACAAAGGCAGTGGGTGTACATTTCATCACTTCTTTTAGTGGTTATTGTTTGGACTCTTTCCTAAGTCTTTATGTTAACAGCGAGAAAGACAGTTTGCACAAGCAGACTGCATCTTTGATGAACTGTGCACTGTTAATGTCTAGTGTGCTACAGGACCAACAACAAGTCAGTGATTAAAATCAGGGAGCAGCAAAAGGATAAAAGAGCGCATATATCCCAAAGGGTGGTAGGGCTGGAGGAGATTAAAGAGATAGGGAGGGATGAGCTCACGGAGAAATTTGAAAACAAGGATGAAAATGTTAAAATCAAGACTTTGCTTGACCAAGAGTCAACGCAAGTCCGCAAGCACAGGGGTGATGGGTAAATGGGACTTGGCGTGAGTTATGACATAGGCAGCTGAGCTTTATGAAAGGTAGAACATGCGAGGCCAGCCAGGAGTGTGTTGGAATAGCCATGTCTAGAGGTAGCACAGGCATGAATGACGGTTTCAGTAGCAGATGAAATGAGGCAAGGACAGAGTCACGTGATACTACAGAGGTGGAAATAGGTGGTTTTGGTGATGGTGTGGATATGTAGTCGGAAGCTCATGTCGGGGTCAAATACAACAAGGTTACAAACAGTCTGATTCAGCTTCAGACTGTTGCCGGGGAGATGAATGGAGTCAGTGGCTAGGGAATGCAGCTTGTGACAGGGACCAAAGGAAATGGCTTCTGTCTTCCCAATATTTAGTTGGAGGTGAGCCAAGGCAGGGGGTGGAGTTGGGCGATTTTATGGAGGTGGAAGACAACACCTTAAAGATACAGCTACCTGAAGCCAACTTTTAAAAACACAATTACCCTATTTAGTTTGAGTCAGATATATATAAAAAAAATGTAATCCAGAAGATTTACTAAATTCATACACGAGGACCCTGCTTCCATCACAGTTGGAATGGATACCCCGGGCTGTTACCACAAAGATGAAGCTGATGAGGTTCATTGACAAAATAGATACAATAAACCTTAAAAGAAAAATTATTAAAGCATTAGTTAATTTTCCAAGTTGAAGCTTACTCATAGTTAAACTGGGCTACATGCAATACATGCATCATCCATTGTGTAGTAATGTTGAGAAATGTAAATAAAAATAGGACACTTTGAAACCATTTGTTGGGCTTTAAAACAGACATGGAATTGGGCACTGTATTTATCAAGTGCTCCCTGGTAGGGTATAGAAGAGCCACGTGCAAGTAAAGTCCCAGCAATATGGCTCAGTCTTATACCCACCCCTTATAAGAGGAGCCGCTTCCATTCCTTACACTACTTGAAGTGAGTTGGCCAACTAGTGCCAAATTAAAAGCAACTGTGTGTTGTTGGCCCATATCCGGTAACAGCAGGATGGAAACTACCCAAAACCATTTCACACAGGATCCTGGCAGCCAGTGGACTCCAGGCTGGTCTTGAACATAGGTGTCAGAGCTGAAAGGCCACAGTTTAACCTGCTGTGTCACCTAGTTCTCCACTTGTGGTCCTTCTTCTTGAAGTTCCTTAAATGCCATGCTATCAGGTCATCCACTAAGATAAAGGTTCTGAAACAGGTCCCGACCTAAAACAGCAAACTCTACAACTTTGTACATTTCCATTGCAAGATGGAAATGAACAGCAGGTCATGATTACTGATTACAGTGGCACTATATCAATGAACTGGGGAAAAAAAAAGTCACTAAAACAGAATTATAAACTTTGGTTTAACCACAACTCTAACCTCAGTTTATTTAAATAAACCACAGAATGGAAATGTTGTGTGAATGGAACATGAGGAAAGATCTCAGCTCTCAACATTGAGACTGGGAGGGTCTAAGCAAGGGAACAGCATGGTTATGCCTGGATTGAAGAACAGGAACATTCCATAGTTTTTTAAAATATATTTTTATATGTAGATATTTGTGGCATTAGTTCTACAAACTAAATATTTGCATTTATATAGCATCTTCCATAACTCAGGATGCTCCACGGACTTCATAGCCATTGGCTAACTTTATGAAATGTAGTCTCTGTTGGAACGTAAGAAACGCATACCAAGCTTCCACAAACAGCAACGAGATAATGACCAGATAATCTGTTTTGAGGGAAAACTAGAACTGCCCTGCTCTTATTCAAATAGTGCCATGAGATCTTTAACAGCTTGAGAGGGCAGATGCAACCTTAGTTTAACATCTCACCTGAAAGACGGCAGGCTCCAACAATAAAGCACTCCCTCAGTACTGCCAGTCTTGATCACGCGCTCAAGTCTCTGAATTGGCACTTGTACCCATGACCTTTTGACTTAGATGCGAAAGTCAAGGCTGACCCTGGACTTAAAAATGCCAAGATTGGCATTTTTACACCACACACATTTTATAGGATGGTCGACATAGGTAACTAGTATGTAACATAGGCAGTAATATCTGAAAAGAACCTCTGTCAAAAGGGAACTCAAATAACCACAAAAAGAAGCAAAGATTGTGGAACTAAGTGCACATTAGTCAGTGATCTCCAAACCACAGTTAGGTTACGAGGTTTACCAGGGCCACTGATATGGAGAACTCTGCAGTGTGAAAATATGCTTTAGATCAGGTCAACTGTTGATTAGGGCAGCGGTTTTAGATGGGAGAATGGAATTTAAGGATCTTGATATATGTTTGAAAAGATGACTCATGTTGGTGCTAACCTAAGTTCTAGCCTATTTAAGAGCAGCATTGAGATGAAGTATTTCCAAGTTGGTGTATCAGAGGGGCTAGCTGAAGGGTAGAAAGGAAAGAGTATGCATTTATACAGAGCCTTTCACAACCTCAAAATGCCCCATAGTGCTTCACAGCCAATTAAATTCTTTTTCTGAAGTGTAGGCACTATTGTAATGTCGCAAATGCAACAGCCAATTTGCGCACAGCAAGCTTCCACAAACATCAGTGAAATACATGACCGGATAATTTGTTTCAGTAATGTTGGCTGAAGGATAAATATTGACTAGAACACCAGCAATACCCCTCCCACCCCAGCTCTTCAAAGAGTCCTATGGAATTGTTTACATCCACCTGAAAGAGCCGACGTCTTATCTGAAAGACATAATTTCGACAGTGGAGAACGGCCTCAGAGTACTGCACTGGAGTGCTAGCTTGGATTATGTGGTCAGGTCTCTGGAGTGAGAATTGAACACACAACCTTCTGACTCAGAGACGAGAATGATACCACTGAGCCATGGCTGAACACTATCCACACAGCCAGTGATATGTTTATTTACTGCAGATCTTGGGCTATGGATTCAGATCATACTGGATCTAGGTTGGAAGCACTCAAAATTGTTTCAGTGGCAAAACAAGTCCAAACTCATTTTGTTACTTTAATTGACATGGAACTTCTCTTAGTTGGCACTGGAGATAAGATCCATTTCAGGGGCAGTTATTATTCTGACATGGTGCATACCTCATTTCACCAACACACACCAAAATATGGACTCTTTCCTCAAATCCTGGCCTCTGCCACCAGTTTGACTTCTTACCTAGCACATTATTCCTCATTGATCTGTCCAATCTGGAAAATGTTACCCTTCTCCACCAATGTGTAAAGTAAGCAAGCAGTAATTCCAAGAGAAACTATAGCAACACAGGTAGACCACACAGCCCCTTGAATCTATTCCATCATTCTATTGGACCAAGGCTGATGAAAACCTCAACTTCATTTGCATGCCTTTGCATTGAATCCCTTGATGTATCAATTTCAATCTTGACAGCTCCAACATTCACTGCATTTTGTGGGAGAGAATTCCAGATTTCCACTACCCTTTGTGTGAAAAGTACCTCCTGATTTCATACCTGAATATTCGGACTTTAATTGTTCTTGATTTTCCCACCAGAGAAAATAGGTTCTCTCTATCTACCCTATTGACTTCCTTCAACATTTTAAACACCTTGATTAGACCAACCATCGCTGAAACATTAGCATAGAAAACTGGTCAGATGATGCAAAGTTTTGGTTTCAAATGCTGATGGATTGGAGGGATGCAAGGAGTGCCATGATTTTGGGTTCAGAATATGTATGAGTATGTTGTGATGAGTCTAAATTTCAATACACTGAGGAGGAGGAACCTCTAAACCATAAATGTGAGCACACAGGATGTAAAACCAGTTAAAAATAGACAGAATTTAAACCACAAATGTTGGAAAACCCCAAATAAAAACATAAAGGGCTGGAAATTCATAGCAGTGTAGTCAGTTACAGGAATGAGAAACATAGATCAACACCTCTGGGGTGGCTGCTTCTGTTCTGATGAAAGATCCTTTCCAAAATGTGTTTTTTTTTCTCTTACATACTGACTGCCTTGTGCAGGTTCCAGCACTTACTGTTTTTCATTATGACATGGAAGGAAGCTATTCGGCCCACTGTGCCTGTGCTAGCTCTTTGAAAGATGCATCCAATTAGTCCCACTGCCCTGCTCTTTTGCCATTGCCCTGAAATCATGTGCCATATGTTTCTCTTTTCCCCGTGACCTTCTCATTAATTTTCACCGGGATAAGGGAATTCTGCTAAGAATGGGAGGCTGACTGGGTAATCTACTTGACTGCTTTTCATTTGTGCAGCAGCAATGGACTGTGCAATTCAAATCTATACTCCATATGGAGAGATGATTATAAAAAAAAGGTCTCAATTACAAGTTGCTATTGTCCAGTTTGAGAAAGGGGAAACACGATGGGTCGGAACAGATCGTAACTGGGCATCGTTCGTTAGCAATTTAATGGACAAGGGCAAGTCTGTGACCTTTTGCACCGGAAGACACTAAGTTTGAGATCCAAATGGCATGACACCCTCTACAGGGCACCTGGGACCCGTGGGAACAGGGCAAGCAATTGCATGAATCCTCAACCAATCAGATTGAAGAATTGTTGAATGAAATGTGGAGTCTGAATCAGGAAGCGTCAGTTAGAACAGGTAAAGAAGGTAAAATAGAGAGAGGGACAGAAAGACTGGATTAAGTAAAATCTGAAAGAATGAGATTCCACAATTGTAAAATTAATTTTTAGTACCCGAGAGGTTGCTTGGCAGTAATTAAGATTTGCCACATCGTTAAAAATGGTAATTCGTCTGACATGGGCACGTTTTAACTTTCTGTGGTGAGTTTAGTCCATATCTACAGTGTAAGTACAGCAATTTCGCACTGCTTGATGCTTTTGAATAGAGAGATGCAAAATTCCTTATTGTGCAGCTTACGGAGAACCAGCACATCTGGGACAGCAACCTCTGGATCATCTGCCCTGACTGAAGTTGCTGAGAGATTTGAGCATAAATTATAGGGAGCACTGTCAGCCTCACCATTATTTTGTGGTACATTCTGCCCCAGTCTTGCCAATGGTAACCATCTAAAAACAGTCCCAATAAATAAAGGAATGATTTACTTTCGCTGACTCGCACAGAAATATTTATTGCTTAACAGAGGCCACCAGAAGATAAAAATCACCAAGTTTACGCAATGTTATAGATTCTTTTCTTCAAACTTCCCTTTCAATTCAATTTTTTGTTTGCCTCTCTATTTTGTGATTTTCATTTCTCCTTGGCTGGAGCTCAACATGGGTGTAGGATGAAGTCACCAATCGCTGTGATCATTTATCATGGTCTTACGTTGGCTCTCAGGTTGTGGAAGGAATCGATGCTACAGTTTTGCCGATGCTTTGCCACAACAGCCACAATTAGTGTCAGCACTCTCACCTCTGAATCAGAAGATTGTTGGTTCAGGCCCCACCACAGAGCCATGAGAACCTAATGCAGCCTGACAACAGTGCAGTACTGAGGGAGTCCTGCACTGCTGTAGGTGCTTGTCTTTTGGATGAGACATTAAACTGAGGGTCTTCTCACTCAAGTGAATGCAAAACATCCCACGGCAGTAATCAAAGAAGAGCAGGGGAGTTATACCCAATGTCATAACAAATATTTATCTCTAAATCAACAGTACAAAAACGGATCATCTGGTCATTATCACATTGCTGTTAGTGAGAGATTGCTGCACACAAATTTGTTGCTGCATTTCCTACATTACAACAGCAGGTACACTTCAAAAGTATTTCATTGGCTGCAACATGCTTTGGGACATCCAGAGATTGTGAAATACAAGTCTTTATTTTACTTTCATTACCACACTTCCTTCAGCTGTTATATTTTCCTTCCTGCTTTTCTGCCTTTTTTTGTCTGTCTACACATTACAAAACTTTCCACTGCTCAGAAATCCTATGCTGCTGGGAAATGAGGCAAAACAGGGGACTGGCAGTGACTTCACAAAATGGGAGATGACAATGACTTATGCAGCAACTTAGTGCAGCGAAGTCAGTCACAAATGCCAACACATTCCTCAAAACAAACATTAAAATCTAGTTCTGCTCTGCTGAAAAATACACAGCTTTAAAATTACACTTCCAAAATGAAATACCATTTTATAGTTAAGATGAACGATTAGCAAAAGATTTGATGGCACTCACAAGTAGTCTGAGGTTGGGATCACAGTCTGGATGTTTAGTTGTTAATATGGAGCTGCTTTTAAATTGACCTTCGAGCTTATTGCTCAATACTTTTGTGCAATTTCTTTAAATATAGCTTAAACATGACCTCACTGAATGATGAGACAGCCTCGAGGGCCTCAATGGTCTACGCCTGTTCCTTTGCCCCATATTCTGGGATTAATTAGAAACTAATTGCTGTTGCTTAGGGAAGTTTGTCTCTGGATTGCCAAGTGTTTGAAAATTGCTAGCTCCTGGCTTTGGGGAGCTGTCCACTTAGCAAGGTCAGGGGAAAGCAGGTTGGCCTTCCATTTAAAATGTAAGCAGGTTAATTTGTTGCTATTATACTGATATGATAATTGAACTGATACCATGTAAGAATGACACATACTTCATACCATTTTCCACTGTGACATGACAAGCTCTTTCTATGTACAGGTGGACAGACACTCAGATCATGAGTAATTTTAAAACACCAGCCCACTTGTTCAGTTATCGATCAGAGACAGCCAAAAGCACCTAGAATACCACATATTCTCAACTTCTATTTCATAACAGCGCAACATTACACATGGACTGGGTTTATCATTTTTCATTAGAACATAGATTACAGGGAGATATGATAGAATGGTTCAAAATTATTGAAGGATGTGACATGGTGCACAGACACAGTTTCCAACAGTTATAGCCTGAAAACAAAAGAGATGTATAAAAAAAAACATTTAGCATGCGTTCGGAAAGGAAAAGGACAGGACTACAATGATCACACTGTCACGTGGAATGAATTGATTTGTTTAAATTGGCAAAAGTTAAGCCGATTTCTTAGGTTTCTATTTCTGTTTCTCTTTCTGGAAGTACATGTACAGTCAAGATCAGGATCAACTCTCATGACCCACTTGATTCAGTAACCTGTCTGGATTCAGCATCTAGGCCCACCCTTGAAACCAGGTTACTTGGGTTTTGTACTGGAAGACTGCAGACACCCATGGTGCAGTGACCCAAAGGAAGGGTAAGGACGAAAAGAAATAAACATTTAGTTTCTGGTTATGACTAAATGTTTTACTAAAAAGGAAAGAGCAGTTTGGCTCGTTTGGTAGCACCCACTGCCATGGATCACGCCAGGTCTTCAGCACATATTCCAAGTTGAAACCACAATTCAGGGAAGAGAGAATGCAGCATTCCTGGTGCAGTCATCTACCTTAAACTGCAGGCCAACCTGCCTGTTCCAGTGATTCAGATGGAGGTTGAACAGCCAATGACCTACCTGAGGAGCGAGCTGTCCTGACTAACAATTGTCCTTCAACCACCACCATATCACAACGGTCACTGCACATGAAAATAATTCATTGTAGGTGAAGCACTGAAACAGCTGAGAGCAGTGGTAATAGGCTGCATAAATACAAGACTTTCTTTCAGATGTTTTTCTCTGAACAGCTTTCAAGTAATGCAATGGTCTTTCCACAGCCTGTTTTGGTGCTGTATCTCTCTATGACTCTAAAAGTAACGCAGAAGCTGCTGGGTGATCCCTTTATACTCATTATGTTATGTTCACAACCCTCGGGGAATAAAGCAGGAGAAATAACAAGGAAATTTCATTTATACAAGATCGCAAGGTAATTACAGATGAAGATGGTCATTTGGTTCACCTTGTTTCATATATCCAGAGAAAACCTATCATCTTCCTCCCATTTCCACCATGCAGTCACCACCATGTAGGCAAAAGCAACAGCCAATTTGCACATAGCAAGATCCCATGAACAGTAATGGAAATAAGTAATCAGTTAATGCGTTTTGATGATGTGAATTGTGGGAAAAATGTTGGTTGGGACATTGGGAGGACTCCCTGTTCCTCTTAAAACTGTGGTGTGGGATCTTTAATGTCCAACTGAATAGTCGAAAGGTTTGCAGTCACATTGGAAATACGGGGGATCAAATAGTGCAGTACTCCCTTAGTACTTCATTGAAGTGACAACTTGGATGATGCTCTCCTGCCCCTGAAGTAGGGAATGGATCCGAAGCTTCAGACTCAGAGCTGAGGGTGCTACCAACTGACAAGACTGATGATGCCAAGAGGATGATCAGTGAAAACCGAGTAATCCAAAGTCCATAGATTATAGTCTTCGCACTAGAGATACATATAGGAATGGATAATACAGCAAATCAATGTTAAAACCTTACCTCAGTGTAGTGGACATCCTGCATGCCGGCATCCTCTTTCATTGCAGCTTCTTCCTCAATGTTGGGAGTTATTGCTTTAAAAGCTGTGCAGCCTTTAGGAAACAATTCTGAAAGAGAGGAGAACATTACTTTAAACATAGACACATTAAATGTGTATTTTATCTCAACAGGTGTTACTTGTTCAGGCCTGTCCAAGACGTCAGTTAGGCACAAACAGTTGAAGACGAAGGACTTATGACAAGGGTAGGGTACTCAAACTTTTTTTAAAACGGTGTCGCAGCAACAACTGACCATTAATCAATCAGATTTCAGCCACCAGTCAAAGGAAGGGTCAACTCACTCCCTTTCAAGGCGATGGTATCTCTAACCCCACCCTGGGCATACTCTATCAGCACTCCAGTGAAAGTGCCGGATATCCCTACTAAACCAGAATTTGACAATCCTTTAGGAATTCCCAGGAGTTTTCAGGAATTTAAGATTAATCTCCTGGATACTGCTGCAAGTAACCAAGGTAAATAAAAATCAGACGAGGATTTGATTTTTTTTGCATTTGTTATGCAGGCCCTCACCTGCCAAGAATGAGGCACATATATTTCACCACATGGACATTAAACTTCAAATTGTTGCTGGGAAGAAGAGAAGGCCTATTCCAAGGGGTTGCCAAGTCCCTGACTGGAAAGACATTTTTTTGCCATACTGGCAGACAGTGTTGGAATAAAGGAACCAGTCTCTGCCCCAATATAAAAACAGACGTGCTCAGACCAGTTTAGTCACATGACTAACTGGCTGTTGGAGTTTTTGGAATTTGAACTTGCCACAGAGTTTTAAACTGGCAGAAAGCTCTTTGCTCCTGGACTGAGAACATCTCTTTCCTGTCTGCCCTCATCTCTTTCTCACAGCACTGAAGACCCATTGAAGACACATGAACCCCAAGGAAGAAAAGTCTCCTACAGTGAACAAGGTTTAAGAAGAATACTGGGCCCCAACGAAAAGCCAGAATTACCTACAAGCAAGAACTACTTACAAAAGGATGACAGTGAGCCCGGAGCACAGTAAACTCTTCTGATATTGCCTCAAACCTCTCTACTTTATTTTGTGTCTGCTCTTTTCTGTATCTATTTGCATATGCGTATCGCATATGCATGCTAGCATGGGCGCGGCGTGTATCCGTAGGCGTTAACTGAATTAGAGTTTAAGTTTAAGCTTAATAAAATTTCACTTTTCTTCTTTAAACCTGAGAAACCCTGGTGTGCTCATTTCTTTGCCTTATAACTGGAAAGTAGTGAACAAGGATTCACCAAGGGGGAGCTCAAAACGCAGTGTGTTTAAAATTAAACCCTGTTACAATAAGACCAGGTGAAGGCTGAGAAAGACCCCTAGACACCTTTCTCACCTGGTCGTAACACATTGTTTTCTTTGAATGGTTTATTAACGACTTAGATTTACATAGCGCCTTTAACATAATAAAATATCCCAAGGTGCTTCACAGGAGCATTATTAAAATATGACACAAAGCCATGTAAGACTATCTTAGGTCAGATGACCAGAAGCTTGGTCAAAAAGGTAGGTTTTAAGGAGTTTCTTAAAGGAAAAAAGAGGTAGAGAGGCAGAGAGGTTTAGGAAGGGAATTCCAGAGCTTAGGGCCAAGGCAACTGAAGGCATGGCCACCAATAGTGAAATGATAAAAATCGGGGATGTGCAAGAGGCCAGAATTAGATGAGCGCAGATATTCAAAGGATGGTGGAACTAGAGGATATTACAGAAATAGGAAGAGGCCAGGCCATGGAGGGATTTGAAAACAGGGATGAATGTTTTAAAATCAAGACGTTGCGTGACTGGGAGCTAATGCAAGCACAGGGGTGATAGCGGAACGGGACTTGGTGCGAGTTAAGACACTGGCAGCAGAATTCATAGGATCATAGGAAATAGGAGCAGGAGTAGGCCATTCAGCCCGTTGAGCCTGTTGCCCCATTTAAACAGATCATGGCTGATCATGTACGTCTACGCCATTTTTCCCCACATCCCTAGATGTCATTAGTATCCAGAAATCTATCGATTTCTGTCTTGAACATGGTCAATGATTAAGCTTCCACAGCCCTCTGGGGTACACAATTCCACAGATTCATTGAGATACTCTGACTGTGTCCCCTGGTTCTAGTCTCACCAGCCAGAGGAAACAGCCTATCCACATCTACCCTGTCACACCCTGTAGGAATTTTGCAAATTTCAATGAGATCACCTCTTATTCTTCGAAACCCTAGAGAATACAGAACCAGTTTCTGCAATCTCTCCTCATAAGACAATCCCGCTATCTTGGGGATTAGTCTGGTGAACCTCCATTGCACTCCTTCTATGGCGAGCATATTCTTCCTTAGATAAGGAGACCAAAACTGTAGACAATACTCCAGCTGTGGTCTCACCAATGCTTTATACAATTGCAGCAAGACATCTTTACGCCTGTACTCAAATCCCCTTGCAATGAAGGCCAACATATCATTTGCCTTCCTAATTGCTTGCTGCACCTGCATACAAACTTTTAGTGACTTATGAACAAGGACACCCAGCTCCCTTTGGCCATCAACACTTCCCAAACCCTCACCATTCAAGAAATACTCTGTTTTTCATCTACCAAAGTGGATCACTTCACACTTATTCACATTACATTCCATCTGCCATGTTCTTGCCCATTCACTTAGCCTGTCCAAATCCCCTTTGAGCTTCCTTGCATCCTCCTCACAACTTACATTCCCTCCTAGTTTTGTGTCATCAGCAAATTTGGAAATATTACATTTGGTCCCCACATCCAAACTATTGATATAGATTGTGAACAGCTGAGGCCCAAGAACTGATCCTTGCGGTACCCCAATAGTAACAGCCTGCCACCCTGAGAATGACTCATTTATTTCCTATGCACTGCTTTCTGTCTGTTAACCAGTTCTCAACCCATATCAGTATATTACCCCAAATCCTATGTGCTCTAATTTTGTTTACTAACCTCCTGTGTGGGACCTTATCAAAAGGCTTCTGAAAATACAAATACACTACATCCACTGGTTCTCCTTTACCTATGCTACAAGTTAATATCCTCAAAAAACTCCAACAGGTTTGTCAAATATGATTTCCCTCTCATAAATCCATGTTGACTCTGCCCAATCATATCATCATTTTCCAAGTGTCCAGTTATCTCATCCTTTATAATAGATTCTAACATTTTCCCTACTGACTTCAAACTAACAGATCTGTAGTTCTCTGTTTTCTCTCTCCCTCCATTCTTAAATAGTGGGGTTACATTTGTTACTTTCCAGTCTGCAGGAACCCTTCCAGAATGTAAAGAATTTTGAAAGATAACCACCAATGTATCCACTATCTCTATAACCACCTCCTTTAATACTCTGGGATGTAGCTCATCTGGTCCAGGGGATTTATCAACTTTCAATCCAGTTAATTTTTCGAGTACTATTTCTTTCAGTTCCTCATTTTTACAAAGTTCCCTAGCATTTCTGAGAGATTTTCTGTGTTTTCCTCCGTGAAGACAGACACAAAGGTAATTATTTAGTCTCTCTGCCATTTCCTCATTCTCCACCACAAACTCTCCTGTCTCCGCCTGTAATGGACCCACATTCATCCTTGCTAATCATGTCCTTTTCACATACCTAAAGAAGCTTTTACAGTCCGTCTTTATGTTTCTAGCTAGCTTGCCTTCATAATCTCTTTTCTCTTTCTTTATCAGCTTCTTGGTCCTCCTTTGTGGGATTCTAAAATACTCCCAATCCTTAGGCTTACCACTTTTACTGGCAACTGTATAAGACACTTCCTTTGACTTAATGCAATTTTTAACTTCTTTTGTTAGTGACAGTTGTTACGACCAGGTGAGAAAGAGGTCTAGGATTCCCTTTCAGCTTTCACCTGGTCTTACTGTAACAGGGTTTAATTTTAAACACACTGTATTTTTAGCTCCCTCTTGGTGAATCCTTGTTCACCACTTTCCAATTATAAGGCAAAGAAACCAGCACAACAGGTTTTCTCAGGTTTAAAGAAGAAAAGTGAAATTTATTAAACTTAAACTCCAATTCGGTTAACGCCTACAGATATACGAGATGCACATGCTAGCATGCATATGCGATACGAGCATGCAGATATGGACAGAAAGAGAAGAAAAATAAAGTGGAAAAATTTGAGGCAATATCTGAAGAGTTGTTGTTATGGTTCTTCGAGCTCACTGTAGAGTCCTTGATTGTAGGTACATCTTGCTTTTCATTGGGGCCCAGTATTCTTATTAAAGCTTGTTCACTGTAGGAGACTCTTCTCTTTTGGGGTTCATGTGTCTTCAGTGGGTTTTGGAGTTCTGTGAGAAAGAGATGGGAGCAGACAGGAGAGGCAGTGACGAGCCAGCCAGGAGAGGGCTTTTCAATCCAGGAGCATTCTGCTTTCTGCCGGCTCTTGGTTCAAAATTCAGAAAAACACCCAGACTGCCAAGCAGATTAGTCATGTGACTAACTGGTTTGACCACGCCTGTTTGTGGATTTTATTGGAGCAGGGGATAGCTCCTTAGTGTCCTTAATTTTGTCTTAGCATTATTCCTCATTCCGATCCTATTTGACGTTTGTCTTCGTCTCACCTGCCTTCCAATTTCGCTTACAACTTTTCTACTTCCTGTTACCAGTTTTGCTTCCCTCCAATCTGAGCTCCCTCTTAGGTTCCTACCACCCTGCCAATTTAGATTAATCCCTCCCCAACAGCACTAGCAACCCTCTGTCTGTTAATATTCAAAAATGTCTTTCCATCCAGGTGCTTGAACCCCCTTGTCACAGGCCTTCTCTTCTTCCCTGCAACGATTTGAAATTTAATGTTCATGTGGTGAAATTAATGTGCTTCATTCTTGGCAGGTGGGGGCCTGCATGACGCAATTGATTCACTTTTCCTTTTGGGCTTTTGCGTCTTAGAGGAATGTATATTTGTTGTAAATTGTGTAATACTTCTTTAAATACTAGCCATTGCTTGTCTATCATCAAATCTTTTAATGTATTTTTCCAATCCACCATAGCCAACTTGCACCTCATACGTTCATAGTTTCCTTTGTTCAGATGTAAGACCCCAGTTTCAGAATGAACTATATCACTTTCAAACTTCATGTAAAATTCTATCATATTGTGGTCACTATTTCTTAATGGTGCCTTAACAGAAAGGTTATTAATCTGCCCTTTCTCATTACCTAAAACTAAATCTACAATAGCCCGATCCCTAGTTGGCTCTTCAACATACTACTCCAGAAACCCATCTCGTACACACTCAGGAATTCATTCTCCACAGCATTAGTGCTAATTAGGTTTACCCAATCTATATGTAAATTGAAGTTGCCCAATATTACTGTATTGCTCAAGCTATGCGCAACTTTAATTTCTTGATTTATACCATGCCTAACATTACCACTACAGTTTGGTGGTCTATAAACAACTCCCACCAATATTTGCTGCCCCTTGCCGTTTCTTAGCTCCACCCAAACTGATTCTACATCTTGCTCCTTCGACCTAATATCCTCTCCCACTAATGTACTAATCGCGTCCCTTATTAACAGCGCTATCCCACCTCCTTTTCCCCTCCGCCTCTCCCTCCTAAATGATGAATATCCCTCAATATTCAGTTCCCAGTCCTGGTCACCCTGTAACCATATCTTCGTAATGGCAATTAAATCATACCCATTTACCTCTATTTGTGCCTTCAAATCACCTACCTCGTTGCAAATGCTGCGTGCATTCAGATAGAGTGCCCTTAACTTTGTCTTAACATTATTCCTCATTCCGATCCTATTTGACATTTACCTTCGTCTCACCTGTCTTCCAATTTTGCTTACAACTTTACTACTTCCTGTTACTAGTTTTGCTTCCCTCCAATCTGAGCTCCCTCTTAGGTTCCCATCCCCTGCCAATTTAGATTAAACCCTCCCCAACAGCACTAGGAAATCTCCCTGCGAGGATGTTAGTCCCAGTCCTGCTAAGGTACAACCCACCCACCCTGTACAGGTCCCACCACCCCAGAACCAGTCCCAATGTCTCAAAAATCTGATGACCTCAAGTTTACAGAGGGCAGAATGTGGGAGATCAGCCAGAAGTGCATTGGAATAGTCAAATCTAGAGGTAACAATGGCATTAATGAGGATTTCAGTAGCAGATGCGCTAAGACGGGGCGGAGTCAGGCGATGTTACAGAGGTGTAAATAGGCGGTCTTAGTGATGGCACAAATATGAGGTCGGAAGCTCATCTCGGGATCAAATATCTTCCCAATATTTAACTGGAGGAATTTCTGCTCATCCGTACTGGCTGTTGGATAAGCAGTCCAATAATTGAGCAACAGTGGAGGAGTTGAGAAAAGTGGTGGTGAGGTAGAGCTGAGTGTCGTCATCATTCATGCGAAAACTAACTAACACGAATAAATATTTTTTAAGCAGCAATTTGTTGTGATCGGGAATGCGCCGCCTGAAAAGGCAGTGGAAGCAGATTCAATAGTAACTTTCAAAGTGGAGTTGGATAAATACTTGAACAGGAAAAAAATTGCAGGGCTTTGGTGAAAGAGTGGGACTAATTGGATAGCTCTTTCAAAGTCCAGCACAGGCACGATGGGCCAAATGGCCACCTTCTGTGCTGTGTTGTTCTATGATTCTTTTCAGGATCTGCAGCACCAAAAAAGGAAATTTTAGGCACTAGCCGATGCAACATCCAATAGGTTCAGGGTACACTGCTCACTAACCATTACTAGTACCAAACTGGGGACAGGGTGTGATAACTTTGCACTATTGTTGCATGGAGATGCTACAGGGAATAAGCTGTGAAATAAGAATGTGATAATTGGTGTTGTGCAGAACCGTGAAAGTTTACAGCACAGGAGGCTGCCACTTGGCTCACCGTGTCTGTGCAGCCTCTTTAAATAGAACAATCTTCAACTAATCACACTGCCCTCTGCTTCCCTATATCCCTGTATCAATCCTAAACTAATCCCACTGCCCTCTGCTTCCTCATATCCCTGTATCAATCCTAAACTAATCCCACTGCCTTGCTCTTCTCCATATCCCTGTATCAATCCCAAACTAATTCCACTGAACCACTCTCTCCTCATAGTCCTGCATCTTCCTTTGCTTCTGATTTTCATCCACTTTTCCTTTAAAATGTGAAATTTTCTCTGTCTCAAACAATCCCTGTGACAATGTATTTCAAGCTCCAATAGCCCTTTGTGTAAAGAACTGTCTCCTTAAGCCTTTTGTCACTCTTATGACAATTATTAATTTCTGACCCCTCATCACTGACCAGGGGAAACAGCATTTTGCCTTCACTCTATCAAAACACTTGGTAATTTGAAAAAAAAATTCTGTTCAAAATCTTGTTAACCTTCTCTGCTCAGTTGAAATAAGCACGTTAAGGCCCTCCTTATAACTATACTTCTCCATCTGGGCATGATTCTCTGAATCTTTCTCTGTCCTTCCAATAATGGACCACCCAAAACTGCAGACAGTACTCCTACTGTAACCTAGCCATTGACTTGGACAAAATTATTACTTTGTCAGCCTTGAATTATATGCCCCTCTTTACGAAACTTATCATTTGACAGCTCTATGTGAAGCAAATGATTGGGAGAGATTGTTGAAGAGCACTTGAGTAGTGATCAAATGAATTAACAAATAAAGATGTAATAAAGAGGAAAAATGACTTCGACAAATTCTGCAGAGAGAAAGGGGAAAGTGTTCAGTGGCGTTGAGAAATATGCAGGAGTGACCACAGAGTAGAGAGAGACATACCTAGGAAAAATACATAACTACAGATGTAAAACATTAACAGCAAAACCTTTTCAGTACTTCAACAATAAAAAAGTGAAGAGCTGAAAACCATAGAAGATGCAAATAAGCCTGAAACAGGATAAGCAAATATTGTGAATGATTACTCTCCCAAGACTTCAAAGGGAAGACATGATATATTCAAATAGTGACGACTTAGATAAAATTAATGATTTCAATATAAGTAAATTAAAAGATGCATAATAAATAAACCCCCAATTAATTGCAGAGCACCAGGAGAGCCTAAGGAGGACTGAGTCCTGAGTAAGAAGCACTGAGTCATTAAAATGATTTGACAGCGTGGATGTGACGAAACTAATTCCTCTGGTGGGGGAATCAAAAATGAGGGGGCATATTCTTAAAAGTAGAGCCAGGCTGCTCAGGAGAAAAATCAGGAAGCATTGTTTCACACAGCAGTGGAGATGTCACACTCTTTGCCCATCCCAACTCCCAAAAAAGACTGTGAATGCTCAGGGACAAGTGCAGCTTTCAAGGCTGGGATCAACAGATTTTTGGTGGGAAAGAGCATCAAGTGAAATGGAGTTGATGTGAGTAAACAGTTGAGGCAGAGATCAGCCATGGTCCAACTGAATGGTAGAGCAGGCCTGAGGGGCCGAATGGCCTCCTCTGGCTCATAATGTTCCTATTATGAGAGAGACACTGGGAAGGTACCAGCTGATTGGAAACAGGAAAATAGGGGTTTTGAACAGTTGGGCAGCAAGTTGGTTTGCAAACTCACATTTTGCTCCAGAAATGAAGCCTGAGCTATTTTAACTCATGGACATTATTTAAACCCTGCTGATCAACTGCAGGAGCAGTGGGATTAGAGGCAATGGGAAAGTTAGACTAAGGCACATTGACACGATTCAGTCCCCATTCTAAAGTCATACGTTTGGTCTTTGTTTTTAGATTATACTTTATATTTGTACTCCAAATTCCTGTCCATATTTATGATGGAAACAGTGATCACAGCCTCCCCGCTCGTGGTAGCTCTGCACTACCTGCCCACCCCCCCCTCCAGTGGTGGATAGTGTAGTTATTCTGCATCCAGTTTACATGGAACGTTTCTGTTGTAAATATGAACATAGAAACGTATCATGGCAAAGGTTGAGGTGAAATGCGTGCAGACTTTAGATTTTTAAAATAGAAATAAAATGAAGGCATTTGCACTAATGTGGAAGTAGGTTAGCAGCTTCAAATTAAGAAATGAGAAGACAATGACAACCACAAACACGAAGTCTGATTTTAGCTCTCTCTGCCTGGCAGAAACCAGGCTGGGAGTTTGGGTGGGTGAGAGCGGTGCAGTTAAAATAATGGCAGTAGCTTATCACCTCTTATCTCGCTGCTTCCCCACTGTATCCCAATGTTAATTTGTTTTTTTGAGCAGGCCATCAAAGGAAGGCTGTGGGGTCCTGTTTTAAACATGCAGATTGAGTCTGATGACGCCACTGGGCCCCGACTGCAACATCAGTTGGAGGCCTGAGGGGAGATGCAGTGATGGCTCCTCCTTCCTCCCCCTACCCCCACTCTTCACACTAGGCCTGTTGGGAGGGGGTTCGGGAGCCAGAATAGACCCAGTAAGGTAAGAAATTCAATTTTATTTTAGGTCTCCTTGTGGGTCAGGAGCAGCAGGAACACTCATTCAGGCCTCACAACGAGCCTTGGGACTCTCTTGTTCTGGGCTTTTCACCAGATTGCGTCCAAACCTGCCCCACCCGAAGCCCACTCCATCCCCTCCCCCATCTCACCACTTGCATGGGCCCTGCACTGTGGCCTCCTGTTGTTAAATTCCCAGCCTGCCCACTGGCCAGGAAGGGGCCAATCAGTGAGCAGATTTGTGGTAATGAGGCTTAACTGTCAAGATGGCTGGGCCTCTGCGTCCTTGGACTCCCTGGGTTCACTGCCTGTTTCGGGGCTCACAAACACCCTACCAGCCTATCATTTAAAACTGGGGCCATAATGTCCAGTGACGTCGACTGGCGTGGTCACCAGGCTGTCCTCACAGCCACAACCACAGCTTGGAGGGGGATGGAAAGAGAAGGAAGCATGGTGCATTGCTTCACACCTCCCATGACATAACATCTGCTATTTCAGCTCAATCATGTCATGACCTGGTACACAACAGCATGTTCTGATACCATATGCTTCCCCCAATGTTCTTAAAACAAAGAACTGAAATGGATCCTTGGCTTTTAAACTAACAGGGTGAGTGAAGAGGAAGAAATCGGGTGTCCAACGTGTGCCAAAAAAGTCTCTGAACCACATCCCCAGGAATTCCTCACAGATAGAGCTTCTGTTTGCCCAATATCGAGTGCGTGCTCTCTCTTAGGGAGTACACACCAGGGGCTTCAGGTACAAGTCGGCAACAGCCAGGTCTCTGCGCCACACCCCACCAACATCGCCTCCCCCAAGCCCCCACCGCCCCATAACTCACCAGTGTGTGCAGGGTTGGGCTGCAGTTAAAATTGTTAAAGACTCTGCAGGTTACCAGCAATTATCACTGGTAAACATTCTGCTGTTTGTACAGTTTAGGACTGCCCAATCTCTTACTGCACTGGCCCGCAGGTTTATCTGAAGCCCAATTAAAGAATTCCAGCCCCAGTAACATGCCCAATCGGCCAGAGAGAGACAGACAGACACTAAGATACAGGGGAGAGGCTGGGGGAAAGAGAGAGAGAGAGAGAGAGAGAAAAACGAGAGGGAGAGATACAAAAAGACTAATAGAAAGAGACACAGGCAGAAAGAGAGACAAGGTGAGAAAAACACAGGCAGAAACCAAGGCCAAGAGCACAGGTGAGTGGCTGAGCATGTATAAACAAGTTTTTGAGGTTCAATTCATGGAAGAATGTTGTAAACTTCCACTACAGTACATCAAACCCCGGAATGACAGGCAATTCATACAAATTTATTCGAGGATTATAAGTCGTTACTGTACTAACACAGCAAATGCAAGGGCAATGAATGAAAACCATAATTTATAACCCAAGACTGAAAGGCAAAGGATTTGTCAAGTACAGGATAAAACTGGGAGCTTTCAACACAAAAAATGTTCAGAATCATTACACAAGCATATATCTCTCAAAAATATTTCCAAATAAAGTCTGGAATGCTTTAAATGCATTGTGCATCATTTATATCTCTTATCTTAAAGAAAGTTATATTTTAAAATACACAATAATTCCTAAAAAATTATTCTCTGCTCCAGCATAGAAAGAGGCCAATGTATCAAGTCTTAACTGGTATTTTTCTACACCTCATCTAATAACACTCCCAAATTCAGTCCTGGTATTTCTCCCCCCCCCCCACCCCAGTCTAATCCCACTCTTCTGCCTGTCTCCCATTCTCCATACCCTTTAATATCCCACCCAGTCTAATTCCACTCTCCTGCTCACTCTCCACAGTCTTTAATACCCCACACAGTCTAATCCTATTCCCAAGGTCACTCCCCATATCTTTTGGAATTCCCCTTTTTCAAGCCCATTCCATTTTAAAAATAATTTATGATTCTGCTTCGATGTCAGTTTGCAGCAGAGGTGCCACATTCTATCCCCCCCATGATCTCAAAAATCATTTCTCAACCTCCTTTTTGCGTGAGAATTACGTTCTCAGACTGTGCATCCTTTTACTGCCACTAGTAATCAGCTCGCTGAGCAACATTAGCTGAAAGATTTTTAGATACAAGGTGTGACAGGTTAGCTTGACTCAAAAATACTGTTTCTTGAGACAGATTTTGAGACTTCTCTTTATCTTTGGTGGTTTTCAATCAACCTAAGCATTCTGATTTAAGGTACGGACAAACCAATTCTCAAAATAGGAAGGCAGAACTAAACAAGCTGAAGTTATATTGTTTAATTATTTAGAGTGTGTAAAAATTTTAAATCAAACCCTTATGTAGCTTTTCACTTTTTTTCCCAATGAGACATACTGTTGGAACGAGGACTGCATTTACATTTTCAGTTGCTGTGCAATTGATGTGTCTTTGAATTGACAGTAAGATCTGAGCTGAAAGTTGCAGTGTTCGGCTCTCACTCCCTTATTGTTGAGTACTTACAGTCAATCTCTCAGTCTCACACACAGGTTGCCACATTCCTGCGTATTCTCGCACGCATGTTCTAACAAATAGTCATGTGCACATTCTCTTTCCTCATTCCTACATATGTTCCCAAATATATACACATACACACAGACACATACATATGCACACAGATATATAATACACAAACAAGCACATATACAGATATTGTTATAAACACTGGACTTTGTAGTAGGGTTATGTTGTTAAAACTGTGATCCGTAATGAAGTGTAAAATAGATTTGAAGGAGACGTGTAATCTCACACCAATTCTGCTCAGAGACAAGACAGGTATTTTGGTTACCAGGACATCAAGGAACCCAGATCAAAGGCCCTTTTGAAAGCAGAGTACAAGGTTTTAATACCTGAAGGACAATGTGTCTCACTTTCCCAGATTCTCATATTGTAAACAGGAAGCTAGGTGCTCTAAAAATGCAAATTCGAGTAACTATTGACTTTTGGTTCTGGATAAATTCAGCAGGCTTTCCTATGTTTGGCAGGCTGAGAGGAAGACACAAAGACCAGCAGCTCAGAAGAGAGAGAGAAAAAATAACAACTGCTCCCAGGTCATAGATACAGCAAAAGGGTGAAAGTTGAGGTTTACAAAGGAGAAAAGACCAATGGGTCATCAGAGATTGCTTTATCAATGGAAGACCAGTCGAATGGGCTCAGGAGAAGTGAACTAAGAGGACACTGGTTTTGAGAAGGACATTGGGAGATCCAGCCCAATGCATCTGTGAGGAGTGTGGGACTCATAACTGCAAAGATACCTTTCCGAGGAGAACACTGCATAACATATAAATGTGGTGTCGGGTTTTCAAGTGTGTTGATAAGTTAATGGGAACTACCTTTCTTTGTAATTTAGTGTGTTAGCTACCTACTGAGTTCTGTTTAATTAATGTTAATTTTTAGTTTCGTTGTTAAAGTAAAAGTCTTAAAATATGAAATCTTGTGTAATCCTATAGTTGGTCTGGGGAGTTCATATCTCTCATTTTAAAGTTAATGCTTTCAACTGAGGTTATAACAATCTACATACACACACATATATACTTACACACAAACATGCAGACCAATCCCTCCCTTGCCCCCAACATACACAGGTCTCATTAATGTGACATAAGGGAGTACAGCTCTCTCAAAGGACTGGGGTTCTTTCCACTTGGCTTTCACTAGCCCTGTAAGTCAGCAGTACCATTTATTACTATAAATTACTGTCACAATAACAAATGCAAAAACTGCGGATGTTGGAAATCTGAAACGAAGATAGAAAATGCTGGTAAACACTCAGCGAATCAGGCAGAAGAGGTTATCGACTGCAGATGACATAAAACTTGGAAGTGCAGTAAACAGTGAGGGAGATAGTAATACACTTTAAGAGGACATTGACAGGCTGGTGGAATGGGCAGACACACAACAGATGACATTCAATGCAGAAAAGTGTGACGTGATACATTTTGGTAGGAATAATGTGGAAAGACATTTTGAAATGGGTGTTAGAAAGGAGAGGCCTGGGCTATTTGTGCACAAATCTTTAACGCTGGCAGGACATGTTAAAAAGTAGTTGATAAAGCATAAAGTTAGAAGAAGAGAGTACAAAAGCCAGGAAGTTATGTTAAACCTATATAGAATACTAGTTCGGCCCCAGCTGGAGTGCTGTGTCCAATTCTGGGCACCACACTTTAGGAAGGACGTGAAGGCTTTGCAGAGGGTGCCGAACAGATCTACCAGAATGACCCCAGAGATGAGGGACTTCAGTTACGTGGATAGCTTGAATAAGCTGGGGTTGTTCTCCTTAGAACAGAGAAGGCCAAGAGGAGATTTGATAGAGGTGTTTAAAATCATGAAGGGTTTAGATAGGGTAAATAAAAAGAAACTGTTTCCAATGGCTGATGGGTCAATAACCAGGGAGCCCAGATTTAATTTGACTGCCAAAAGAACCAGAGATGACCTGTGGAAAAACTGTTTTTATGCAATGAGTGGTTAGCATTTGGAATGTACTGGCTGACTGGGTGGTGGAGGCAGGTTCAATCGTGGCTGTCTAAAGGGAATTGGATAAATACTTGGAGAAAAAAATTGTAGGGATATGGGGAAAGAGTTGAAGGAATAGGACAAACTGGACCGTTCTTCAAAAGAGCTAGCGCGGTCTCGAATTGCCTCCTTCCTTGTTGTATTCCTCTGATTCTATTCTGTGACCTGAAATGTTAATTCTGTTTCGCTCCCCACAGATGTTGCTTAACCTGAGAGTTCCCAACATTTTCTGTTTATATTAATATTGGAATAAACTGGCAAACACAACGCATTCAAGTCATTTCCCTGCCCACTGTTTCAGTTGAGCCATTGACCCATTTAAGAGAAAGAAGTTAACCCCCAAGTTACAATGGTAGAGAACATTATCAGAATCTATTGTGTCCAAGTGTAACTGCTAGTATACACTGAGCATACTTTCCTTTATTTGTTAGTAAAGATGCTACAGATGTTCAGTAGACTAGATACCCAAGGCCCTGGTGAAATAAATGATGATAACAGATGTATCCAAGGCACTTAATGCCATTTCAATCAACTAATATCTTGCTTTACTTTGTAAAAAACAAAAAAATGAGCCATTGTCTTCAATACAAATATATGTTACTTACTTTTTCTGTAAAGATATTCTGCAACCAGGGCTGCCACATGAACATAACACATCACTGCCTGCAAAGGAGAAGGAGTATATTAAAGGGACAGAGACTCATTCACAACTTGTCCAATAACAGTTAAGTGTCAGTTGTGGCTCAGGTGGTAGATGTATTAGCACATTTGAGACAGAAGGCTATGGGTTCAAGCCTCTAAGAACTTCAGCACATAATCCAGGCTGACATTTCAACACAGCACTGAGGAAGTGCCACATTGTCAGATGAGATGTTAAACCCAGGCCGTCTTTGGGATGTGATGTTAAACCAAGCCCTGTCTGACCCTCATGTGGATCCCACGAGAAGGGGAGATCTCCCCAGTGCCCTGGCCAATATCACTGAGAGAGATTATCTAGTCATTATCACATCGGCGTTCACAGGACCTTGCTGCGCACAGACTGCTACATTCCCTACATTACGACAGCGACTACACTTAAATTGTACTCATTGATTAAAGTGCTGTGGGATGCCCCGGGGTCATGAAAGTCGTTATGGAAATGCAAGTCTTTCTTTGAGTTTAAAGTGCCCAGCTCACATGTCCTGACGTGATCAGCAGAGTTAAAAAATTTGCATCGTTGCCTGATACTGACAGGACAGGAGATGAAACTGGGAAGATTAGATCGATTCAGGGTGTTCAGATCTTTGTTCAATATAATCAGTATAAGTACATAAATGGAGGTTTTGTTAAACAGTAATAAAAAAAACTGTTGCACCTGTCGACTGAGTTTAGTCAAATATTCCAGTAATCAGTTTGAGAAGAATTAAATGGAGGCTATAATAAAAGTAGAAAGCCTGACTTTCATAATCGGTTTCAACACATGATCAGCAACTGCACACATTTCGGCTAAAAGGATTAAATTATGAGCACCAGTTGCATCCACTCGGCTTGCATTCTCTCAAATATGCAATATCAAGGGCTGATCTAATTGAGGTATTTAAGATGATTAAAGGATTTAATGGAGTACAGAGGAACTATTTCCACTGGTGGGGCAGTCCAGAACAAGGGGGCATAACTTTACAATTAGAGTCAGGCCATTCAGGAGTGATTTATTTTATTTTTTATTTAGAGATACAGCACTGAAACAGGCCCTTCGGCCCACCGAGTCTGTGCCAACCAACAACCACCCATTTATACTAACCCTGCAGTAATCCCATATTCCCTACCACCTACCTACACTAGGGGCAATTTACAATGGCCAATTTACCTATCAACCAGGAAGTAGTTCTTCACACAAAGGGAAAGCTGAAACTCTCTGCCCCCAAAAGCTGCAGCTCAATTAAAAATGATAAAACTGAGATTGATATATCTTTCTTAGGCAAGGGTATTAAATGGAACAAAGGCGGGCAGATGGAATTGGGATACCGGTCAGACACGATCTAACAAATGGTGGATCAGGCTTTAGGGGCTGAATAGGTCATTGTTGTTCTTATGTTTTTCATGCAATGTGACAGGTGGAGAGGTCAAATATGGACCCATTAATGAAGGGCACAGCTGGAGGGGAGTCCTTCTCCGATTTAGTTATAAGGACTTGTTCCACCCATTGGTGATGACCAGTTCTGAAAGACATTGAGCTGACATGAGCAGTAAGTCCTGCAGACTGTGGCATTCTTGTTCCTCAGTGTCAATGCATTCGGCATAGATGTAAAACTGAAAGTGATCATTCAGCCTATCACAACTCTGCTGGCTCTAAGGTGCAACATTCAGTCGGGTCAGGTGCTACATCAAGGCATTAGTTCGTGCCCCAGTACCCCACCTGGCGAACTGCTGATCTCACCTTGACTCTCAGCTTGACAAGAAGTGATGGGAAAGGGGACTGAAGATATGTAGCCCCATCATCTGCTTACAAGCCTCCTGGAAATTAATGCATGATCAGGAGTGTTAGAGGTGGAGGCACACAGCACACACTTTCAGATGCAGACTGGTGTTTGGTGTGAAGAGACATGATGGTGATACAGGATTAAAAGCACCAACAGAAATGGAACTACAGGAACAAAATGTGAAAATGTCTCTGAAAATGCAAAATTGTTTCATCTACACTGTTGTATGTATGTAACTACTACCACGGTTTGATTTAACTATGTTGGTATCGATTTTCATAAAGAAAGACAGATTTGCATTTAAATAGCACCTTTCATGTCATTCGGACATCCCCAAAGGCTTTACAGCCAAGTCGTAATGCAGGTTATAATCTACATTACAGCAGTTAATGCTCTTCAAAGGCACTTCACTGGCTGTGAAGTGTTTTGAGATGTCCTGAGGTTGTGAAAAGTGCTATTTAAATGTGCTATTTATTCATTCTCTGGATGTGGGCACCACTGGCAAGGCTGGCATTAATTGTCCATCCCTAGTTGCTGGGATTAGTGCAATGTGTGGTTTAGTTAGACTACTTCAAACCATAATTAAGTTGGTTTGGGACTAGAGTCACATATAGGCCAGACCAAGCAAGAATGGCAAGTTTCATTCCCTGAAGGATATGAGTGAATTACTTGGATTTTTTATGACAATCTG
The DNA here is from genome assembly GCF_036365525.1 of Heterodontus francisci. Taxonomy (NCBI): domain Eukaryota; kingdom Metazoa; phylum Chordata; class Chondrichthyes; order Heterodontiformes; family Heterodontidae; genus Heterodontus; species Heterodontus francisci. Next base: position 94,999,922 of record NC_090385.1, read on the forward strand.
ACAGCTTCATGCTCACTTTTACTTATATCAGCTTCATATTTCCAGATGTTTTGAAACTGAATTCAAATTCTCAAACTGCCGTGGTGGGTTTGAACTCACTCACGCGCTCTGTTCAAAGGTGCAGGTTACTCACCTCAGACAGATCTCCATTTTTCAGGTGGATTTTGGCCATGCTGCCCAGCCAAGTCTTCCTCAGTTCAGGCGTGCTGGCATAGGACTTGGCTAAGCTGTACTGAAGGTCCACCAGCATCTCAGGGTCCTTCTCGTGCTCCTTCATCTGGGCAGTGGCCATAAGTACTGTGCGAATTCTCTTGGTCAGGTCTTTCACCTCACCTGGGAAAGCAGTTGCCTGCATAAGAAAGAAAGAAAGAAATGGGTTGTGAAGTATTTTCATAAAACATCTAACCAGCATTTCATCTTTATATGGGAATCAGGCTTATTTATGAAAAATAAGTACAACTTTTATCTATGTAGCACATTTAACATCATAAAATGTCCCAAGGTGCTTCACAAGAGTGTTATAAAGCACAATTTGAAAGTGAGCCTCAGAAGGAGATATTGGGGCAGATGCCAAAAGCTTAGGAGCAGGAGTAGGCCATTCGGCCCTTTCAGCCTGCTTCGCCATTCGATAAGATCATGGCTGATCTGACTGTGATCTCAACTCCGCTTTCCTGTCTGTGTATCATAACCCTCGACTCCCTTGTCTATCAAAAAGTGATCTAACTCAGCCTTGAATATATTCAAAGATCCAGCCTCCACTGTTTTCTGGGGAAGAGAATTCCACAGATTAATGACCCTCTGAGAGAAAAAAATTCTCCTCATCTCCATCTTAAAAGGGAACCCTCTTATTTTTAAACTGTGTCTTCTGGTTCTAGTTTCCCCCACATGAGGAAACATCCTCCTAGTATCCATTCTATCAAGTCCGCTCAGGATCTTATATGTTTCAATAAGATCACCTCTCATTCTTCTAAACTCCAATGGATAAAAGCCCAACCTATTCAATCTTTCTTCATAAGATAAGATCTTCATCCCCAGAATGAGTCGAGTGAACCTTCTCTGAACTGCCTCCTTTTTCAAATGAAACCAAAACTGTACACAGTACTCCAGGTGTGGTCTCACCAAGGCACTGTACAGCTGTAGCAAAACTTCCCTACTTTTATATTCCATTTCCCTTGCAATAAACACCAACATTCCATTTGCCTTCCGAATTACTTGCTGTACCTGCATAGTAACATTTTGTGATTCATGTACCAAGACACGCAGATCCCTCTGTACCAACGAGTCCTACAATAGCTCTCCATTTAAATAATATACTGCTTTTCTATTCTTCTGGCCAAAGTGGACAAGTTCACATTTTCCCACGTTATACTCCATCTGCCAAATTTTTGCCCACTCAGTTAACCTATCTATATCCCTTTGTAGACTCTTACCTCTTCTTGCCAACTTACTTACTTAGCCAAAGAGATAAATTTTAAGGAGCATCTTAAAGGAGGAAAGAGAGGTAGAGAGGTTTAGGGAGGGAATTCCAGAGTTAGCGCCTCGGCAGCAGAAGGCATGGCCGCAAACGATGGGATGAAGGAAGTGGCGAAGTTCAAGAGGCCGGAGTTGGAGGAGCGCAGGTATCTCGAAGGGTTGTGGGGCTGGAGGAGATTACAGAGATACGGAGGGGCGAGGCCAGGGAGGGATTTGAAAACAAGGATGAGAATTTGTAATCTGAGGCGTTGCTGGACTTCGGAATCAGCGAGGACAGGGGTGATAGGGGAATGGGACTTGGTGCGAGTTAGGATACGGGAAACAAAGCTTTGTCTGAGCTCAAATTTTTGGAGGGAGGATGATGGGAAGATGGCTAGGAAAGCATCAGAATAGGCAAGTCTGGAGGTAACAAACCCATGCATGAGGGTTTCAGCAGCAGGGACAGAGACAGACGATGTTACAGAATACGTGGCAATCACCCATGGCATTGCTCAGATCAAGTCAGGCCACATGCTAATTTGCACAGACAGCAGTTGTAATGTATAGGAAAAGGCTCAGCAGGTCTAACAGACTTTTCCTTTCCCTCAGCTCTAATTTCTGCTATAATAAATAGACTAATATTTGCCATAAGGAACAGAATTGACTCAAGTGCCAGTGCATTCTCGGGATGTGGGCATCACTGGCAAAGCTGACATTTACTGCCCATCCCAATTGCTCTGAGGTGGTGGTGGGTTTTTCTCTTGAACTGCTGCAGTCTGTGTGGTGAAGGTACTCGCACGAGTTTCCATGATTACCAACTGCCCTACAGTAAATTTAGAGAAGAATTTCTCCTTTCACGAAAGTACAACTATGTCAAGGAAACTGTTGTATCCTAAACATCACTCCAGAGTGTCTGTTTCAAGCATGGGAGAGGGAAGGTGTGGGGAAAAGTTGAAATTGAACAACTTCATGCAAAGGCTAAAAAACCTAAATACTAGACTGGATAGGGAGGGAGATGGCATGGAAAATTCATGGCAGAATTGGATAGATAATTGAGTGAGAATTGGTCAATTCCCTTCTACTGAAATTTCTTTTGTATCTGTGAGGAACAGCATAGGGCGAGGGTGGGTTCAGCTGGAAGACTTTATTTGCAATGACAGAGGTACAGGTGCTGAAGAAACACTCACCTCTATATCACACAGCACATTGTGTTGGATTTAAAGCAGGGAATGCCATACATACCTTCAGAGCCTTATCACTATTTGCAAAGTTATTGATAATAGAAAGCGAGTCCTGGAACCGGGACTCTCCAGTTAGAACCACATCAGCTATCAGCCGGCTCACTGCGATTATAATCTGAAATGGAAATAAAACTACACATCATTTATCTACAAAATGTGCAAAAATTTACAACTCTTCAACAGAAAGATTCTTTTTACTCTCTTGCCAGCCGATTGGACTATACAGGGTGTATTATTAGTGTGAAGTGGGCTAAGGTTAGATCAGATGGCACTGTTTTATTCCAGCAGCAGCATCAGCGTTAGATTAGTGAGACTACAGCTTGCTTCCTGGCTGTGTTTAAACCCACAAACTAAACTTTAACCCCTCAGTCGATTGACATATCAAATGTAAATGTAATTTCAATCAATCATCTGGCTGGTGAGAGACCGGTGAACCCCACCCCACTCTCCCCGGCTCCCCAGTTGTTCCATCAGGATGAGGGAGTTGGCTTTAGCCATGTAAAAGTGAGACTTTGGCTTCAATCTCCCAGTGTCTGAACTACAGAGACACCAACTGACTGGGTACAGGAACATCACTGAGTGCTTTACAGTTCAGTGGGGCGTGATGGAGGAAAGAGGGCGAGACAAAGAGAGAGTGAACGGGATGGGGGGGGGGGCGGTGAGAGAGAGAGTAAGACTGGGAGGGGAAGGGAGAGAGGAAAGGGAGAGAGGAAAAGAAGAGAAATCAGCTGGTGCTAACCAGCACTGTAATTGGCTGGGCTATGCCTGGTGCTAAGCAGCACCGTAACCGGCTGGGATGTGCCTGGTGCTAAGCAGTACTGTAACCGGCTGGGCTGTGCCTGGTGCTACTCAGCACTGTAACCGGCTGGGCTGTGCCTGGTGCTAAGCAGCACTGTAACCGGCTGGGCTGTGCCTGGTGCTAAGCAGCACTGTAACCGGTTGGGCTGTGCCTGCTGCTAAGCAGCACTGTAACCGGCTGGGCTGTGCCTGGTACTAATCAGCACCGTGACCGGCTGGGCTGTGCCTGGTGCTAAGCAGCACTGTAACCGGCTGGGCTGTGCCTGCTGCTAAGCAGCACTGTAACCGGCTGGGCTGTGCCTGGTGCTAAGCAGCACTGTAACCGGCTGGGCTGTGCCTGCTGCTAAGCAGCACTGTAACCGGCTGGGCTGTGCCTGGTGCTAAGCAGCACTGTGACCGGCTGGGCTGTGCCTGGTACTAATCAGCACCGTGACCGGCTGGGCTGTGCCTGGTGCTAACCAGCACCGTAACCGGCTGGGCTGTGCCTGGTGCTAACCAGCACCGTAACCGGCTGGGCTGTGCCTGGTGCTAACCAGCACCGTAACCGGCTGGGCTGTGCCTGGTGCTAACCAGCACCGTAACCGGCTGGGCTGTGCCTGGTGCTAACCAGCACCGTAACCGGCTGGGCTGTGCCTGGTGCTAACCAGCACCGTAACCGGCTGGGCTGTGCCTGGTGCTAACCAGCACCGTAACCGGCTGGGCTGTGCCTGGTGCTAACCAGCACCGTAACCGGCTGGGCTGTGCCTGGTGCTAACCAGCACCGTAACCGGCTGGGCTGTGCCTGGTGCTAACCAGCACCGTAACCGGCTGAGCTGTGCCTGGTGCTAACCAGCATCGTAACCGGCTGAGCTGTGCCTGGTGCTAAACAGCACCGTAACACGCTGGGCTGTGCCTGGTACTAACCAGCACTGTGACCGGCTGGGCTGTGCCTGGTGCTAACCAGCACTGTGACCGGCTGGGCTGTGCCTGGTGCTAACCAGCACTGTGACCGGCTGGGCTGTGCCTGGTGCTAACCAGCACTGTGACCGGCTGGGCTGTGCCTGGTGCTAACCAGCACCGTGACTGGCTGGGCTGTGCCTGGTGCTAACCAGCACCGTGACTGGCTGGGCTGTGCCTGGTACTAACCAGCACCGTAACTGGCTGAGCTGTGCCTGGTGCTAACCAGCACCGTAACTGGCTGGGCTGTGCCTGGTGCTAACCAGCACCGTAACTGGCTGAGCTGTGCCTGGTGCTAACCAGCACCGTGACTGGCTGGGCTGTGCCTGGTGCTAACCAGCACCGTGACTGGCTGGGCTGTGCCTGGTACTAACCAGCACCGTAACTGGCTGAGCTGTGCCTGGTGCTAACCAGCACCGTAACTGGCTGGGCTGTGCCTGGTGCTAACCAGCACTGTGACCGGCTGGGCTGTGCCTGGTGCTAACCAGCACTGTGACCGGCTGGGCTGTGCCTGGTGCTAACCAGCACTGTGACCGGCTGGGCTGTGCCTAGTGCTAACCAGCACCGTGACTGGCTGGGCTGTGCCTGGTGCTAACCAGCACCGTGACTGGCTGGGCTGTGCCTGGTACTAACCAGCACCGTAACTGGCTGAGCTGTGCCTGGTGCTAACCAGCACCGTAACTGGCTGGGCTGTGCCTGGTGCTAACCAGCACCGCAACTGGCTGGGCTGTGCCTGGTGCTAACCAGCACCATAACCATCTGGGCTGTGCCTGCTGCTAACCAGCACCGTAAACGGCTGGGCTGTGCCTGCTGCTAACCAGCACCGTAACCGGCTGGGCTGTGCCTGGGGCTAACCAGCACCGTAACCGGCTGGGCTGTGCCTGGGGCTAACCAGCACCGTAACCGGCTGGGCTGTGCCTGGGGCTAACCAGCACCGTAACCGGATGGGCTGTGCCTGGTGCTAAACAGCACCGTAACCGGCTGGGCTGTGCCTGGTGCTAACCAGCACTGTGACCGGCTGGGATGTGCCTGGTGCTAACCAGCACTGTATCCGGCTGGGATGTGCCTGGTACTAACCAGCACTGTGACTGCTGGGCTGTGCCTGGTGCTAACCAGCACTGTGACCGGCTGGGCTGTGCCTGGTGCTAACCAGCACTGTGACCGGCTGGGCTGTGCCTGGTGCTAACCAGCAACGTAACCGGCTGGGCTGTGCCTGGTGCTAACCAGCACCGTAACCGGCTGGGTTGTGCCTGGCGCTGCACTGTAACTGGCTGGGCTGTGCCTGGTGCTAACCAGCACCGTGACCGGTTGGGCTGTGCCTGGTACTAACCAGCACCGTAACTGGCTGGGCTGTGCCTGCTGCTAACCAGCACCGTAACACGCTGGGCTGTGCCTGCTGCTAACCAGCACCGTAACCGGCTGGGCTGTGCCTGGTACTAACCAGCACTGTGACTGCTGTGCTGTGCCTGGTGCTAACCAGCACTGTGACCGGCTGGGCTGTGCCTGGTGCAAACCAGCAATGTGACCGGCTGGGCTGTGCCTGGTGCTAACCAGCACTGTGACCGGCTGGGCTGTGCCTGGTGCTAACCAGCACCGTGACTGGCTGGGCTGTGCCTGGTGCTAACCAGCACCGTAACCGGCTGGGCTGTGCCTGGTGCTAACCAGCACCGTGACTGGCTGGGCTGTGCCTGGTACTAACCAGCACCGTAACTGGCTGGGCTGTGCCTGGTGCTAACCAGCACCGTAACCGGCTGGGCTGTGCCTGGTGCTAACCAGCACCGTAACTGGCTGGGCTGTGCCTGGTGCTAACCAGCACCGTAACCGTCTGGGCTGTGCCTGCTGCTAACCAGCACCGTAAACGGCTGGGCTGTGCCTGGTGCTAACCAGCACCGTAACCGGCTGGGCTGTGACTGGTGCTAAACAGCACCGTAACTGGCTGGGCTGTGCCTGGTGCTAACCAGCACTGTGACCGGCTGGGATGTGCCTGGTGCTAACCAGCACTGTATCCGGCTGGGATGTGCCTGGTACTAACCAGCACTGTGACTGCTGGGCTGTGCCTGGTACTAACCAGCACTGTGACCGGCTGGGCTGTGCCTGGTGCTAACCAGCACTGTGACCGGCTGGGCTGTGCCTGGTGCTAACCAGCACCGTGACCGGCTGGGCTGTGCCTGGTGCTAACCAGCACCGTAACCGGCTGGGCTGTGCCTGGCGCTGCACTGTAACTGACTGGGCTGTGCCTGGTGCTAACCAGCACCGTGACCGGTTGGGCTGTGCCTGGTACTAACCAGCACCGTAACTGGCTGGGCTGTGCCTGCTGCTAACCAGCACCGTAACCGGCTGGGCCGTGCCTGGTGCTAACCAGCACTGTAACTGGCTGGGCTGTGCCTGGTGCTAACTAGCACCATAACCGGCTGGGCTGTGCCTGCTAACAAGCACCAAAACCGGTTGGGCTGTGCCTGCTGCTAACCAGCACCGTAACCGACTGGGCTGTGCCTGCTGCTAACCAGCACCGTAACCGGCTGGGCTGTGCCTGGTGCTCACCAGCACCATAACCTGCTGGGTTGCGCCTGGTGCTAACCAGCACTGTAACTGGCTGGGCTATGCCTGGTGCTAACCAGCACCATTACTGGCTGGGCTATGCCTGGTGCTAACCAGCACTGTAACCGGCTGGGCTGCGCCCGGTGCTAACATTGTAACTGCCTGGGCTGTGTTCAGCTCAGAGCACCCATCTTGGGCTGAAAGCCACCTCATTGTGGGGCTGCCACTTGGTAATTTAATGATCACTGTGTTAATTATACATGAATTATGTTTAACTATATACAGGTGGAGGGCATTCACTGGGGTTTTACTTGAGCATGCATTAAGAGACACTTAGTGAAACTGGGGGTGGGGGTGTGGGTGGTTGAATTAGGAGATATATGCTTGTAATTTTTCACTCTGTAAATGAACTTTAGACTGAGTAAAGATTGGCTCCAGTATTATCCTTCACCAACTGGGTTTCTGGAGTATAACACACTGTATTGTACTGATCATTTGAAGGAAAGAAAGAACTTGCATTTATATAGTGTCTTTCATGACCTCAGGACACCCCAAAGTGCTTCACAGCCAATGAAGTACTTTTTTTTTTGAAGTGTAGTCACTTTTGTAATGTAGGATAACGCAACAGCCAATTTGCACACAGCAAGATCCCACAAAGAGCCATGTGATAATGACAAGATAATCTGTTTGAAGAGATGTTGGTTGAGGGATAAGTATTGGCCAGGTACCCAGGAGAACGTCCCTGCTCTTCTTCGAATAGTGCCGTGCGATCTTTCATGTCCACCTGAGAGGGTTTCATCTGAAGGACTGCACCTAAGACAGCGCAGCACTCCCTCAGTACAGCACTGATGTGATTATGGGGCACAGGCCTCTGGAATAGGACTTGAACCCACAGCATTCTGACACAGAACACTCCCACTGAGCCACAGCAGACACCCAACTGTTATCTGGGGAGCTGAGCAAATAGATCATTAAAATCAGAGTCCATCAGATTACTGTTTTATTGCGGATTAAGTCACAAAGCAAAATCAGGTACTTGAATGAGCAAGGCATAGTGGATTATGGAATTAATGCAGGCAGGTGGGATTAGCATAGATAGGCATTATGGTTGGCATGGATGCGGTGGGCCGAAGGGCCTGTTTCTATGCTGTACGACTCTATGACTCTAAATCTTTTGACAACCCAAACAGCTGAAAAATTACTGTTTATATTTTAGGAGTGCATATTCTTTAAAAAAACAACTTTCTCCAATCTCCATTGCTTGTTCTAACTCTGTTGTAAAATGTGCACAGGAAGTATTTTTACCTTCCCACCTCCCTGTTTATTGAACAGGGAAAGTTTTTCTACTTTTTGAAGCACTAAAACTTTGCCATGATGCAGAGCAACCTGACCTGTACAGGTGCAGCAGTGGGATTACACAGCTGTGAAACATGCAAGCATTGCTGCATGTGTGGGCAACTTTTGGCATTGTTGTGTTCATGTAATGTGTCATTCAGTCTGAAAGGTTGTTTCATAGTATGTTACAGGGCAGGGATTCTGAGTACAACACTTGCAAGATCGGCCTGTGCAGGACAGAGAGTTAAGCCGCGGGTTCAAAATGCTTGAGTTGGGGACTGACCTGTAGGTGGGTTCTCAGAAAGGTCTTCTTCTTGGTGTACTCAAAGTTGTTCCTCATCAGCAAGTAGAGGAGTGCAGAGGCTTCACTTCGAGTTGAGCTCAGTTTCGAGGTGCAACCTTTCAGGATTTCGTAGCAGAATGTGGCGCAGATACTGTCTCTTCCTTTAAAAAATGTTGATGGGAACTGGAGGGGAGGGGTGGGAGAAGGGGTCAAGAAAAGAAATATTAAACCATTTAAACCATAACTATGCATTTCAAAGGCTACATTTGCACTCCAGTGACTGGGCTTAGAATGTTTGGTTGCCAACCCTCCAGGATTGCCCTGGAGTCTCGAGGAATTGAAGATTCATCTCCAGGATGTTGTTGTGAGCAAAACCTGGATTGGGGGAGGGGGGGAAGGGCGGCAATCATCTGGCATTAAATATAATTGTGTTTTTTAAAATTTTCTTTCAACACTTTTATTTATTATATATAAAAATATTGGTGATGATAGGGGTGGGGAAGGCTACTTCACTAACAGTGAAGATTAATCCAATTGGGTAACAATGAGTGTTAGTTTTCCAATTGGCTGTGGGAAAAGGGTGCACCCTGGAGAATGGACCAATGGCGGGAGTGAGTGTGGGACTGGGGGGGGTTCAATGCGGGAGGCCGTGTGATATAACTTCCTGGAATAAACCCAAGCAGAGTTAGCAAACCTACTAGACCAGGGCCTGCAGTTTGGGTTGGAGCTGACTAGTACAGTGTTTACAGTGATAAAAACAGAAAGTGCTGGAAATACTCAGCATCTGTGGAGAGAGAAGCAGAGTTAACGTTTCAGATCAGTGACCTTTCATCAGAATCTGCTGAGTATTTCCAGCACTTTGTTTTTATTTCAGATTTTCAGCATCTGCAGTGTTTTGTTTTTATGTCCTGTTGCAGTCAATTGGTATCATCCTCACTGTTTGCCACAGCTCCAAGTTTAGTATCATTGGCAAATTTTGAAATTTTACTCTGTATTCCAAGATTTAAGTCATATATATATATATATATATATATATATATATTAAAAAAGCAGTAGTCCTAGCACTGACCCTTGGGGAACACCACTGTCTATCATCCTCCAGTCTGAAAAACAACCATTGACCACAACTTGCTGTTTCCTGTCCTTAAGCCAATTTCTTATCCAAGTTAACAGTGACCCTCCTATTCCATGAGGCTCAATTTTGGTAACCAGGCTTTTATGTGGTTTACTGATTTTACGTGATTTAGAAATAATCATCTCTCCTTCCCCATCACAATTGGAACTGGACTGTTGCTCCTCTTAGGGCCCTCAGCATTAGTGTCAGATACTCAAAAATGCAGGGTAAACAGGCCAGGTTACGTACATAAAGCAGAATACCAAGCACAGCAAGAATGAGTCAGGTTTGGTTCAGATTCCCGTTTTACACCTCGCCCTGATTCTACTCTCCACTGAAGGCAACGAAGAGTAAAATCGGATGGGCTGTTCATCGGACATCAGAAGTAAACCCATTTCCCTCAGGTGGGCTAAGTTAAAAACAGGGCTATTGTCTCTTAAACTACTCAAAAATCAACCAGTTAAGGCCAGTCAGTAATTAAAAAGTATGTTTTATAAGACTAACAATTGCAGCATTTACATCTAAAAATGGCCTAAAGCATCTCTTCAACAGTATCTGCATTTTTTTTTTCTTATAACACAAGAATGTTAGGAACAGGAATAGACCATTCAGCCCCTTGAGCCTGTTCCACACTTCATTTGATTATGGTTGATCTATCCTTATTCGTTATTCATCTACCTTTTTTCCACATGCCTTGATACCCTTCCCCAAGTAAAATCCCTTGCTCTCAGTCTTGAAAGCATTAACTGACCCCCAGTATCTGCTGTATTATGGGAGAGAAAGTTCCTGATTTCCACTTCCCTTTGTATAAAAAAGTGATTCTTAACATCCTTCCTGAAGAGCCTAGATCTAATTTTAAGATTATATCCCTTTGTTTTGGGTTCCCTCACCACAGGAAATAGTTTCTCCATACCTATTATATTTTATCCTTTTAACATTTTTAACACCTCAATTATATCACTTTTCACATGGGCCAACACCTCTGCTAAAATAGTCAGACGAGCACGTGGTGTTATTTGAGGCTATCATTAGCATTATCACATGCTGTGTTCAGTTTTCGCATCACTAAATGGAAGGAGGTCTAAGTCATTACCTTGCTGATGAAAGCTCGTAGAGATGCAAACGCATGCTTCATGGCTGTTTCAGACTGACCATTAGTCAGCAAGAGGAGGATGTCAAACACTTTCTTCATCAGAGGGTTGTGCCCGTCATCTTCTAGAAGTTGGTTCTGAGGGACAGATTTCAAAATAGTGGATAAACACCAACAATCAGACTATCCATGCCCTCGAGCCTTTTAAATAACTTACTTTGCAGGTCTCGAGGTGTCAGCTACCCCACCTTTCCATATGACACAGAAAGCAATGCATTGCATTGCCGTTGAATGTGGATTTTCGAAGCAACAAAAAAAAACAATAACTTGGTGCTAACCTTGAAATTTTGAATGAAGTACGATACGGTGTCCAAAACCGTGAGACACACTTCAGTGGCCAAGTTACCTTCCAACAAAGATTGGTGGCTAATGTCTGCTTCACCTGTTCCGAAATCTGCAACGATACAGGAATACAAGAGCCATTTCAAATCCAAGAAAACATTTCACTAACTACCTTAAAATAACTTCAGGTTCAGGATTATGGTGTTGGGAAGGAGGCGGACGATGAATTCAAGCAAAGGCATTAGCTGTCATAAACATAAACACAATAGCTCTATATATGCGGCACAGTGGCGCAGTGGTTAGCACCGCTCCAGGGACCCGAGTTCGATTCCGGGTACTGCCTGTGTGGAGTTTGCAAGTTCTCCCTGTGTCTGCATGGGTTTTCTCCGGGTGCTGCGGTTTCCTCCCACAAGCCAAAAGACTTGCAGGTTGATAGGTAAATTGGCCATTATAAATTGTCACTAGTATAGGTAGGTGGTAGGGAAATATAGGGACAGGTGGGGATGTTTGGTAGGAATATGGGATTAGTGTAGGATTAGTATAAATGGGTGGTTGATGTTCGGCACAGACTCGGTGGGCCGAAGGGCCTGTTTCAGTGCTGTATCTCTAATCTAATTTGTTTGCAGTCTATTTCACAACTAATTACATTTTAACAGTCTGTGATTGCATACCAGCATTAAATCAGAAAGAAAATGTGACGACGTGCTTTTACACACTTAAACAATCTGCAGATTAACAAATTCAATCAAAGTCCATCGATTGCATAATTGCTTTGAAGTGCCTGCCCATCCATTGTAATTTGTGCACATTATCAAACAGAACGAGTGCAGCGGTCAAAAGAACTTTGCAACCCAAGGGTGCAGATATGCTCAGCATTTTTGGGTATCGAGTGATGCAACAGTAGCAGTCTAACTCGGGAGTTAGGGTGAAACCTTGGGGGAAAGCAAGAACTCTAGTGTTTTCTCAACTTAAAAGTCAACCAGCCAGCAGCAGAGGTCTTCATGCACAGCTAATCAGAATTTGTTTGCACTGGCATCAGTAACAATGTGCAGTCGGTAGTATAACAGCAGTCTGCCAGATGTGTATCACTCTCTGAACATCATCTTAAACCTATAACTGGAACAGCAGCAGCCTGAATTTAAATGGCAGCGTAAACATAATAAAGATCTCATGGTGCCTCACAAAGGGGTTGTGGGGTGGAGGAAACTGAGTGGTTGAAGAATTGGGGAGGTTAGTGACCATTTTTGAAGAGGTTTTAGGTATTTAGGGACCTAGATCCAGGGGTCAGAGGTGAAGTGTGCGCCTAGTTAGGGTATAGCATGAACTGCAGTTTAAATCAAAGATCCTTCATTCAAATGTTAATATGCATGGGATTAAAATTCTGCATCTTTAACTGAATTTGCAAATGGCCTTCATCTCCTGAGACAGATGGTTATTACAGAGGGAGCTGGTGTGTATCCAGACGCGATATCATTAGTCCACCTGCGATATCACCTGACAGATTCACATCAAAGGAGGAGGATTTCAGTTGCAGACTGAGGATTTGCACCTTGGGCTTTATCAAGGATACTGGCTGTCAAAACTGTCAGATTGTTGGGTGTGATTATGAATAGTTGGCCCCACTTTTTTTTGTTTAAAGGCTATTTAAACCCCCCAGAAATAAGATCACTTAATCATACCTCACCTTTGTTGTAAAGGGAATGCTGTAAATTTTTAAGGAAAATAAAAATGACTTAACTGCATTACATTAAATATACATTATGTACAGCTAGTTAAAAAGGGGGAGTATTGTGGTAAAAACAAGAAGTGCTGGAAATACTCAGTAGGTCTGACAGCATCCGTGGAGAGAGAAGCAGAGTTAACGTTGCAGGTCAGCGTTCTGATGAAAGGTCACTGACCTGAAACGTTAACTTTGCTTCTCTCTCCAAAGATGCTGCCAGACCTACTGAGTATTTCCAGCACTTTTTGTTTTTATTCCAGCTTTCCAGCATCTGCAGTATTTTGCTTTTATTGGAGTATTGTGGTGTTGGGGATGGAAACTATTGCATTTGAAGGAGCATTGAAATCAGTGAAGAGCAGTCTACAGTTGCCAGGGGAAAGTGCATCATCAAGAGAAGCTCATGACTCAGCCAAGTGGCTTGTTAACAAACTGGCCATGATTTGTTATTCTCCCAGTGTCAGTTTGCTGAATATGTAGCACAAGAGATAAGGAGATGTTAACAACTTACTGTGGTTAAGGGTGAATGAGCTGTCCATGTGGCTAATCTGCTGAAGTCGGGCGTGCATTGCGCCTGCTCGGCTCCGAAGAGCTGGCATAGTCTGGGACCTCCTCTCAGATGCAGACTGTTTGGAGCCCAGTCCCTCTTGAATCCTTAGAATAAAAATGTAAATACAAACTCGTTTATCATTCAGCAAGAAACATCTCATTCAAAATTTAACAAATCCTTAGAGCGGAATAAACATACTACACTTTGCAATTTTACAGATTTTTCCACTCAAGCTCAACTGTTTGGGGTAAAGGAAAATATATTGGAACAATATTTAGAACTGCAATTCAGCACAGTTTGTGACAAAACAATACATCTACGTGTATGAATAAAGCATTTCTTAGCTTCCAGAGAGCCCAATATAATGGGGAGATGAGAAGTATTAAAGAGCAACCAAACTTGTGTAACTATTTTTATATATATATGTATGTAGAGAGAGAGAGTATCTTTTATGATATCAGGATGTCCAAAAGCACTTCACAGCCAATGAGGTACTTCTGAAGTGTAGTGGGATCCTTTACGTCCACTTGATGGGGCAGATGGGGCCTTGGTTCAATGTTTTATTGCACAGTTTACAAAGACAGGAGGGTTGATGGTAGGGTTTTATTTGAGCTGGGGATTGACAGCAGTGTCAAAAGGTAAGGGGACAGTATCAGTGGAGAGGATATCATTTACAACATCAACTAGAATGGGGGCCAGGGAGGGAGTTGTTTGGCCAACAGTTTAATGGGAATAGGGTTAAGGGAGAAGGAAGTAGATCTCTAGGACAAGATGAACACAGGTGAACAATATGGATTAAGGGGGAGTTGGGGTGGCAGCTAGAGACAGACATGACTTCAGAGCAACAGAGGCCAAGGGGAGGGGGTTGTGCTCAATCCTGTTGAAATCGACATCCATGATCAACTTATGCTTGGCGAGAATGGAGGTTGTGGGATGAGGTGTGGTGGGGAGAGAGGTTTAAGGAGTGGAGAGGCAGGAAATTATCACTGCTCTCTGGAGTAGTGGGCAATAACGTTTGATGTGGTCTAGCAGGATCTGGTGATAGATGGCAAACCCAGTTGCAAGTCAGATATGGTCAAGTCTACATCCACTGGATGTGAGGAAATGAAGAGGGAATGACATACTAGGGGTAAGAACAGGGATGGGAGAGAGAAGGAGTTTATTGGCCAGAAGCATATCAAAGGTGGAGGTGAGGGAGTGGTTGAGCTGAAGTATTGGCCGCAGAAGTCTTGTACATACAAACATACGAATTAGGAGCAGGAGTAGGCCACTCGGCCCCTCGAGCCTGCTCCGCCATTCAATAAGATCATGGCTGATCCGATTGTAACCTCAACTTCACATTCTCATTCATCTAACCCCAAAAACCTTTCACCCCCTTGTTTATCAAGAATCTCTCTACCTATGCCTTGAAAATATTCAAAAGCTCTGCTTCCACTGCATTTTGAGGGAGAATTCCAAAGACTCATGACTCTCAAAGAAAAAATTTCTCCTCATCTCTGTCTTAAATGGGTGACCTCTTATTTTTAAACAGTGACCCCTAGTTCTAGATTCTCCCACAAGAGGAAACATCCTTTCCACATCCACCCTGTCAAGACCACTCAGAATCAAGACTGGGCAGTTGTGAGTTTGAAAGTTCAACTGTTAGTGATGTGGGGGGGTGAGGGGGAGAGTTTTCTCCCGGAGTGACACAGAAAGGTTAGAATGGGGTTGGGAAATGTGAATGATGAGAGATGCAAGGAAGTGGATGGAGAAGGCCCTGTCTGTGATCTATATCATTGAATGGAGAATTCGATTGGGGTAGCCATTAAAATGAGTGGGAGTGTTTATATAGGAGAGGTTTAGGGAGAACAACCTGCCATTCACTCCCATAGCCTTTAATACTTCTCTTTATTTAAGAAACTATCTAAACAACAGTGTGTTAGAAATTGGCACCACGTCTCCATCACATACAGTAAGCGAAAGGTGGCACACAATGAACTTTTTATTTAGTTTTAATTTGATAGAACACTATGAAACAAATACACTTCTTGATATGGGCTCCGATTTTTCATTGAAACAGTTTGCAGTACCTTATTATATATCTCCTTCCCATATATCTGAACTGATGAAGACACATCCTGGAATAAGAGAACAGACAATTATTTGTGGATTGATGGTTTACATCGGTCACATGTATCTTGCTGCAATATTGCATCATCTATTCCTGAAGAATTTAAATTATATACATCATGAAATAGTTCAGACAAAATTTACTTTGCCTTTTAAAAATGTAATTGCTTGAGTAATCTCAACAATTTGTAATTCATACAGATAGCAGGCCTCCATAACTGACAGTTGTTAATAGTTACTGTACCAAATAACAGGACTGAAAACTTTCCACGGGTCATTTAGGGCATGCAAGATGAAGCAAAAAAAGTCTGAAGCCTATTCTGTCAAATTAAGGCTGCACTGTACGTAACTATTGCACACACTGGAGACTATACTGTCAGTTACAGCATGGCTACCTGACCCGAACCCAATGGGACCAGACAGCTCTTCCGGGTCCGGCTGATCGGACTCGGGCGGGGTCGGGCCAAGTCGGACACAGTGACAGCCAGGACATCAAAGTGGGAAATACTCCGTACTAGTCTGCAGTGAGCAATTCCATCCAAGGTAGAGGACAACCTCTTGAATATAATTAACTTTATGCCTGTGGTCGGATCGGGTCAGGCGCAGGAAAAAATGAAAGGACTCTGGCGGGGTCAGGCTCGGGTCGGATATTGTTCTGTCAGGTTTGGGCCGGGTTTCACTATGACACACACTGGAGGCTGCACAGTGAGTCACTATGACACACACTGGAGGCTGCACAGTGAGTCACTATGACACACACTGGAGGCTGCACAGTGAGTCACTATGACACACACTGGAGGCTGCACAGTGAGTCACTATGACACACACTGGAGGCTGCACAGTGAGTCACTATGACACACACTGGAGGCTGCACAGTGAGTCACTATTACACACACTGGAGGCTGCACAGTAAGTCACTATGACACACACTGGAGGCTGCACAGTGAGTCACTATGACACACACTGGAGGCTGAACAGCGAGTCACTATGACACACACTGGAGGCTGAACAGTGAGTCACTATGACACACACTGGAGGCTGCACAGTGAGTCACTATTACACACACTGGAGGCTGCACAGTGAGTCACTATTACACACACTGGAGGCTGCACAGTGAGTCACTATTACACACACTGGAGGCTGCACAGTGAGTCACTATGACACACACTGGAGGCTGCACAGTGAGTCACTATGACACACACTGGAGGCTGCACAGTGAGTCACTATTACACACACTGGAGGCTGCACAGTGAGTCACTATGACACACTGGAGGCTGCACAGTGAGTCACTATGACACACACTGGAGGCTGCACAGTGAGTCACTATTACACACACTGGAGTTGCAGAGTGAGTCACTATTACACACACTGGAGGCTGCATTGAGTTAGTATGTGAAGAGCTCTGTTAGTTTATTGGACTACGTCAGGTGACAGTAACTACAGCACCTTTTAGTCATTTGCTCATTGATTCGAACAGCTGATCGAGCCGTTCAGTCATTGATCTGATTGCCTCACAATTATTCCCAGATATTATTTGTATATTGATTTTATGGCATTGATTTTACTGCATCCAACACCAAACACTTAGACAATACTCCCAATGGAAATCGGAGGTACTGTGCTGATCATGGGACTGAGTGGAGTAATAATACATTGAAGTTACAACATGGAAACAGGCTGTCTTGTGTCAGTGATTACCCTCCATGCAAGAAAACTGCCCTCCACAGTTTTAATTTTGAACTGGAAATTGGAAAAAGTAAAATGCAACTTCCTGCCTTGTAACATTCTCTAGATGATACTTACTCCAGAAGTGTCAGATAGTCCACGAGTTCTTGAGGGGAGATTTTGTTCCAATATGTCAACAGACCATCTTCAAACAATAAAATAACAGCAGGTTTACAAATCGTTAAAGATGATAACGTTATATCACCTATTTTTAATAAATGCAGCACATAGAATAATGGGACTATTGGTAACAGCTGAAATATTACAGTAATAGAGTCAGAGCTCATCACAATTATAAGGTCAACAGTAATGACACAATATCAAAGCCTATTGTTCGCAATACAAATGGCCCTCACCTTAATTTACTGGTTGCACATACCAACGTAGCGTCCAGTTAAACCTCCCTTTCAGGGTTTGTATAGTTCTTTTTGTAGACTCAGTCTCATTTCTGGCGAGGCCAGCATGTGTTGTCCATTCCTAGTTTTCTATGAGTGGCCTGTTAAGCCTTTGCAGAGAGAAGTTGAAAGTCATCACATTGATGTGGAACCAGAGTCACACACTGGCCACCAATGGGATGAGACCGGCAGGCACTCTTTCCCTTCCTGAAGGACATTAGAGAATCTGATGTCTGTTTTCCCTCCGTCCCAGGGACACAATCTCAAAGCTCATTGACTGCAATATTCACTTTGCTTAATTTTCTTGCACCCGATGCATTTCCTGTGCAATTCGCCCCTGTGCTGCATCTGGCACCATACTCCAGAAGTACAAAAGCTGCATGTCAGTGAACTCTAACCTTTTCCTCATTAATTTACAAGGATCCCTTGTATGCTGCCTTGGGAAAGCAGGAATGAGGGTCATGGACTGGCCAAGTTTATAATTACACATTCAATGACAGAAGCAGCCAGACCTCCTGCTTGTTGGGGAACTGCTCAGCACCTTCAAGTAGCCTTAGGTCTCAGCTGGTTAATTGTTAAAATTCAATGTCCTCAAACAAGTGGAGAGCATGCTCAGAAGCTCGATGCCTCCTTTGCCTTATGATGCCTCACACAAAGACATGTGCTCTCTGAGCATTCCTGTTTGAGCATTTGTGGATATGTGGGATGATGTTGGAGGTTGGGCACAGCACTGAGACAACACAGGGGAACTCAGCAGTCGTGCACGTTTGCTGAAGAAATAATTCAAATACTGGATACTCAATGGAGTCCCCTTATCAGTCATCAGCAACTGAGCACCAAAATCACCAATGCTGGCCTCTTCACCGAGGCACTTGCTGTGAATTACGTAGAAATGACAACATGGAAATTCCCTCCAGTGTGCTCACACTGTTCCCTTGTCCTTCACCCATTTATATAACCTGCTCTTAAATGTTAATATAGTCTCTGCTTCAATCTCTAACCCCAAGAGTACATTCCACCAGCTCAAAGCCCTCTTAAGATAAAGTTTCTTTTGCTTTCTGTCCTAAATCTCATATCTGTGGACCTTTGTTCTGGCCCTCTCTGATTAGAGTCTATTTTCTATCCACTCTGGCTCACTCCTTCACAATTTAAAATAACTCCAGCAAATCACCCCTTAATCTCCTGTATTGTGACAAAAACAGCTCCATGCATTATCCTTATATTTGTATTTCCTCATAGGCTCATCCCAGTGCCTCTGCACTGTTGCCTCAACATCCTTCCGATAATGTGGAGCCTAAAACTGCAAACAATACCCCAACTCTACTATACTCTACACCTCTTGTCATAAAACCCAGATTCCATTAGTTTTGTTTAATGACCTTTTGCTTTTTAAGCGCAGCTTTTATTATCTAGTAATCCTGAACCCCCAAATCCCTGCTGTTACATATCTTCTCCCCATTCAGCATTTAATTACATCTTTTTTTAAACCAAAATGTACAACCTCACATTGAATTCCAATTGCTACTTCTTTTTGGCCGGTCCGTCACTTTATCAATATCTCCTTGCAGCTTCCTTTGGTCTTCAGAATAAATCCAGTGCACTTTCTGGACCATGATCCACTTTGACTGACGGAGATATGATGGTAATAGTTCTGTCTAACTGCTGCAGCCAACATAACACATTAAATATTGAAGGCTGTGCCAACAACTACAGACACACAGGCCATGTAAGATAATTCCTTCTGACAGTAAAGATGTCCTGTACCAAGAACAAACTGGGCCCTCCCACTTTTTCCAGAGTGTGAGGTGACAGCGTGCAGTACAAGTACACATGGTGGATTCTGTTCTCACATGCTTTCACTGGAAGAAACAGTTTTCATGTTTTGTTTTGGTTCCTCCCTCACAGCAGATTGCTCAGTTCTTTCAAACAGCCTCAGGACAGCTCTGGGTCTGGTCACGTATTGACGTTCGATTCTCTTCGCTGCTGACGTTTATCATTTTTATTTAAGCCAACCTCACTCCTTACAGCAAAGCATTCCCTGGCCCATGTGAACATTCATGGGAATCGAATTACAGTTCCCAAACACTGGGAAGTGGGATAGCGATGGAGATAAGTAAGGACCACAATGCAAAGTGACATGCTTTAGAAATAGACCTTATCCTCAGCCCCTTTGCACTGTGGTCCTCACACACCTCCATCACTGTCCTGCATTTGAGGACTGCAAGTTCAGTAATTCCCCATTCCAGCATTTGAACTATTGGATTTCACACTGAAAATTTTTATATTTGAAAATTCAGCAATTTATTCAAATTTGCAACAGGATGCTAGATCTGCTTGCTTCTTTATGATCACACTTTTCTGCTCTTTCAACCAATGTTTGAAAGCTACCTCAGGACTGGGCCTTTATTCAATTATTGATCAGTGAAAGTGAATAATAGCTATAACATTGCTGATAACAGTATTGAAAGAGGTTTGTAAAATAATTAAATGCTGGATTGCATTCCTGTTGATCGATTATCCCAGTTTAATGGATGGGCAGGACCAGGGGACACATTAAATGTAGGAATGGACTGGATATTAGTGAGGCTCTGGAATACAATGCTGGCTAGTGTGGTGGCTGCTGTCTTCGTGTACAATTCAAGAGGGAGATGGAGTGGTTCCTGCCTGGGGCAGAAATCACATCAATATAGAACAGGGTTGTCCAAACTTTTCGGGCAGAGGGCAGCATTATGATTTTTGCTCTACGTAGGGGGCCGATGAGCAAATTTCGAAATATAAAGCCATTAAAAATGTATCTTACTGATAAAAACAACAATAAATGTGCATTTTTGCTTTAAATGAGATGACTAATTTATTGACTTACTTTCTCGTCACTATATTGAAAACTGATTCAGTGCTTTAATAAGTAGTCAATCTCAGCCCGCGCACTTGATGTAGTGATGCAGAGTTTTCTGGATATATGTTCACCTTGATCTCTCTCCCATCTCTCCCCACACTCTGTGTGTGTGTGCGTGCGTGTCATTGTCTCTTTCTTCCACACTCCCCTCTGGGGACACAGATTGTCAGTTTTGTGCAAAAGATGCAGGGGGAATATGAGGAAGCACATTTTTACACAGCAGGTGGTAATGACCTGGAACTCGCTGCCCACAAGGGTGGTGGAAGTGGAGACATTCAATGACATCAAGAGGAAGTTGAATGGCCACCTGAGAGAAATAGACTTGCAGGGCTATGGAGATTGAGCCAGGGAGTGGGACTGACTGCACAGCTATATGGAGAAGCAACATGGTCTTGACGGACAGAATGGCCTCCTTCTGTGCAATAAATAAATGGCTCTTTGACTCTCTCTCCCCCGACCTCTCTCTCTCCCTGTTCATCTGCCTCTCTGTCTCCTTCTCCCCCCCTTCAGTCCCTCTCCACCCACCCTCTCTTTGTATCTCTCCCTTCCCCCTTCCATCCTTGTATCGCCAGTGTTCCCCACTCCGTGTTTAGTTTAGAGATACAGCACTGAAACAGGCCCTTCGGCCCACCGAGTCTGTGCCGACCATCAACCACCCATTGATACTATCTCCTACACTAATCCCATATCCCTACCACATCCCCACCTGTCCCTATATTCTCCTACCACCTACCTATACTAGGGGCAATTTATAATGGCCAATTAACCTATCAACCTGCAAGTCTTTGGCATGTGGGAGGAAACCGGAGCACCCGGAGGAAACCCACGCAGACACAGGGAGAACTTGCAAACTCCACACAGGCAGTACCCAGAATTGAACCCAGGTCGCTGGAGCTGTGAGGCTGCAGTGCTAACCACTGCGCCACTGTGCCGCCCCTGCGCCACTGTGCCGCCCAGGTCTTAGTCCCTCCCCCACCCCCATCTCTCTGTCCACCCTCTCTTTCTATCTCTCTGCCCCTCTTCTCTCTCTCTGTTCCCCCCTCTTCTCTGTCTCTCCCCCCTCCCCCAACCCTCCAACTCTCTCTCTCTTACACAGTTGCAGAGAGCAGACACTCAGCAGATGGTTGATCTTTTTTGAAACATCTCGCTGTCAGTTTCAAGCCGACAGTTGCTGACATCGGGAACAACCATTTTCCAACAGACTCAGGGTTTTCTGATGGGCTTTTCAAAAAATAAAGTGAGAACCCGCTGGAAAAACCCCGGGTCCATTGGAAAGCAGCTGTTTCCGATGTCAGCAGCTGTCGGCTTGAAAACGACAGCGGGATGTTTGAAAAAGGCCGATCTGGAAGAAGAAAATGGGAAATTCTCTCTCCAGTCACGGTGAGGATGTGGAACGGCCCCGGGAACAGTTTACACCCGTGGGTTGGATGGAAGCCTTTGGTGGGCCAGATTCTGGCCTGCGGGCTGTATGTTGGACAACCCTGATATGGAAGCTAAATGGCTTTATAGATAAAACTTGATCCATGTGATCCCCTGGCCTGCTTTCGGTTGCCTGAGGGGTTGGAGAGGAATATTCATGAGTTTTTCTTCCTCTTATTGGCCCTGGGTTTTTATCTGTTTCTGTCTCTCCAGCTGGTCATTTCCTGCCCATGCATTTCATATATTTGTATGAAATTGGAAATCAGTACTTTCTCAGAATAAGTTAATAACAAGAACATACCTTCTGAGATTGTTTTAACAATGTGAAGGAAGCACATAAGGAGATCCCTGGCTTCATGCTGATCCAGCTTGCTGTATTGGGATATGCAGCTTTCAGTTGAGCTCCTTCGTTGTTGATTCTAAGAGACATATTCATGAACAAATGAGCACAGGAAGCATCCGAGTACAATTACAGACCTGCTTCTCTATAATTCACTGGACATCACCGGATAAAGCAGCAGTGGTTCACATGGAACAACTCAATGTCCAGGCTGGGGATCGCAGCCAGGCACAGACAGGAGCTCCTTCTGCCTGGCTCCACCTCATCATCAGTAATCTGACCATTTTCCTTACGACCTCAGGATGAGATTATCAAATTTGAATACCTATTGGCACTGAACCCATAGAATCTTCCAGCACAAAAGGAGGCCATTGACCCATTGTGCTTGCGCCAGATCTGCAAACTTTTCAGCAGGTTTGTGCTATTATATTAGTAAGTAGGTTGAGCCTTCAACTCATTTTATGTTGGATCCAAACAATCGGCAAGGAGACTTTCATCTGATGAAGCTGGGTCAGATTCGAACTCAGACCTTGTACGCAACTATAGTTGGTGACAGCACAGGGGACACCACTTGGCTCCTTGTTTCTGCACCAGGGCTTTGTGAGACTAATCCAGAATTAATTTACTGCCCCACTCTCCCCACTGCACAAGACTCTCCATTCCTGCACCAATTCCCATTGGTTTATCTTTACCAAATTCCAATGGTTCCCAATCTCCTAGAGAAATTATTTCAAGACCCCAATACTGTTTCTCAAATTGGTCAGAAGCCCCTTGTCTCCCCACCTCCCAACCCCGCACCAAACTAAATTGAATGCAGCTAAATATATATAAATATAATATGAATATGAAGAAATAACATAGCTGTTATACATACACTCTGGTTTTGCCTGGGGAGGCAGTGGCAATGTCACAGTGGTATTATCACTGGACTAGTAATCCAAAGACGCAGGGTATTTCTCTGGGGACATGGGTTCGAATCCCACCACAGCAGACGGTGGAATCTGAATTCAATTAACAAATCTGGAATTAAAACCTAGTCTAACAATAGCCATGAAACCATTGTCGATTGCTGTAAAGACCCATCTGGTTCACTAATGTCCTTTAGGGAAGGAAATCTGCTGTCCTTCCCTAGTCTGGCCTACATGTGACTCCAGACCCACAGCAATGTGGTTGACTCTTAAATGCCCTCTGAAATGGCCTAGCAAGCCACTTAGTTGCATCTAACCACTACAAAGTCAATAAGGAACGAAACAGGACGAACCACACGGCATCGACCTAGGTATTGGAAACAACAACGGCAAACCCAGCCCTGTTGACCCTGCAAAGTCCTCCTTACTAACATCTGGGGGCTTGTGCCAAAATTGGGAGAGCTGTCCCACAGACTAGTCATGCAACAGCCTGACCTAGTCATACTCACGGAATCATACCTGACAGACAATGTCCCAGACACCGCCATCACCATTCCTGGGTATGTCCTGTCCCACCAGCAGGGCAGAGGTGACAGCACAGTGGCATGCAGTCGGGAGGGAGCTGTCCTGGGAGTCCTCAACATCGACTCCGGACCCCATGAAGTCTCGTGGCATCAGGTCAAACGTACGCAAGGACACCTCCTGCTGATTAGGGAGTAGAAGGGGGTGGAAGGTTGTAGGTGGAAATGTGGAGCAATCAGTTCAGCCATGAACTTACTGAATTGCGGAGCAGACTCAAGGGGTTGAGTGGCCGACTCCTGCTCCTAATTCGTATGTTCGTGTGATTACCACCTACTGCTCTCCCTCAGCTGATGAGTCAGTACTCCTCCCTGTTGAACACCACTTGGAGGAAGCACTGAGGGTGGCAAGGGCACAGAATGTAACTCTGGATGGGGGAGTTCAATGTCCATCACCAAGAGTGGCTCGGTAGCAACACTACTAACCGAGCTGGCTGAGTCCTAAAGACATAGCTGCTGGACCGGGTATGCGGCAGGTGGTGAGGGAACCAACAAGAGGGAAAACATACTTGACCTCGTCCTCATCAATCTGACTGTCGCAGATGCACCTGTTCATGACAGTATTGGTAGGAGTGACCACCGCACAGTCCTTGCGGAGATGACGTCCCGCCTTCACATTGAGGATACCCTCCATCGTGTTGTGTGGCATTACCACCATGCTAAATGGGATAGATTTCAAACAGATATAGCAACTCAAAACTGGGCATCCATGAGGCGCTGTGGGCCATCAGCAGCAGCAGAATTGAACTCAACCACAATCTGTAACCTTATGGCCTGGCATATCCCCCACCCTACCATTACCATCAAGCCAGGAGACCAACCCTGGTTCAATGAAGTGTGCAGGAGGACATGCTGGGAGCAGAACCAGGCATACCTCAAAATGAAGTGTCAACCTGGTGAAGCTACAACACAGGACTACTTGTGTGCCAAACTGCGTAAGCAGCATGCGATAGACAGAGCTAAGCAATCCCATAAACAACGGATCAGATCCAAGCTTGCAGTCTTGCCACATCCAGTCGTGAATGATGGTGGAGAATTAAACAACGAACTGGAGGAGGTGGCTCCACAAATATCCCTATCCTCAATGATGGGGGAGCCCAGCACATCAGTGTGAAAGATAAGGCTGAATCATTTGCAGCAATCTTCAGCCAGAAGTGTCAAGTGGATGATCCATCTCGGCCTCCTCCTGAACTCCCCAGCATCACAGATGCCAGACTTCAGCCAATTTGATTCACTCTGCGTGATATCAAGAAACGACTGAAGGCACTGGATACTGCAAAGGCTATGGCCCTGACAATATTCCGGCAATAGTGCTGAAGACCTGTGCTCCAGAACTTGCCGCGCCCCTAGCCAAGCTGTTCTAGTACAGCTACAACACTAGCATCTACCTGCAATGTGGAAAATTGCCCAGGTATGTCCTGTACACCAAAAGCAGGACAAGTCCAACCCGGCCAATTACCGCCCCATCAGCCTACTCTCAATCATCAGTAAAGTGATGGAAGGTGTCATCAACAGTGGCATCAAGCAGCACTTGCTTGGCAATAACGTCCTCAGTGATGCTCAGTTTGGGTTCCGCCAGGGCCACTCAGCTTCTGATCTCACGACAGCCTTGGTTCAGAAATGGACAAAAGAGCTGAACTCAAGAGGTGAGCTGAGAGTGACTGCCCTTGACATCAAGGCAGCATTTGACTGAGTATGGCATCAAGGAGCCCTAACAAAACTGAGGTCAATGGGAATCAGGGGGAAAACTCTGTTGGTTGGAGTCATACCGAGCGCAAAGGAAGACAGTTGTGATTGTTGGAGGTCAATCATCTCAGCTCCAGGACATCACTGCAGGAGTTCCTCAGGGTAGTGTCCTAGGCCCAACCATCTTCAGCTGCTTCATCAATGACCTTCCTTCAATCATAAGGTCAGAAGTGGGGATGTTCGCTGATGATTGCACAACGTTCAGCACCATTCGCGACTCCTCAGATACTGAAGCAGTCCGTGTAGAAATGCAGCAAGACCTGGACAATATCCAGGCTTGGGCTGATAAATGGCAAGTAACATTCACGCCATACAAGTGCCAGGCAATGACCATCTTCAACATGAGAGAATCTAACCATCTCCCCTTGACATTCAACGGCATTACCATCGCTGAATCCCCCATTATCAACATCCTAGGGGCTACCATTTACCTGAAACTGAACTGGAGTAGCCATATAAATACTGTGGCTACAAGTGCAGGTCAGAGGCTAGAAATCCTGTGGCGAGTAACTCACCTCCTGACTCCCCAAAGCCTGTCCACCATCTACAAGGCACAAGTCAGGAGTGTGATGGAATACTCTCCACTTGCCTGGATGGGTGCAGCTCCAATAACACTCAAGAAGCTCGACACCATCCAGGACAAAGCAGCCTGCTTGACCGGCACCCCATCCACAAACATTCATTCCCTCCACCACCAAAGCACAGTGGCAACAGTGTGTACCATCTACAAGCTGCACCTTAGCAATCCACCAATGCTCCTTAGACAGCACCTTCCAAACCTGCTACATCTACCAACTACAAGGACAAGAGCAACAGATGCATGGGAACACCACCACCTGCAAGTTCCTCTCCAAGGCACACTCCATCCTGACTTGGAACGATATCGCTGTTCCTTCACTGTCGCTGGGTCAAAATCCTGGAACTCCCTTCCTAACAGCACTGTGGGTATACCTACCTCACATGGACTGCAGCGGTTCAAGAAGGCAGCTCACCACCACCTACGTGAGGGCAATTAGGGATGGGCAATCTGCTGCCCTGGCCAGCGACGCCCACATCCCACGAATGAATAAAAAAAAAATGTCCTTTATGATTTACATGACTGGGCAAGTTAACCATGAGTAGTTGAAACAAACTCTACTACACCTTAAAGATATTAGAATTAGATGTAAAAATTTAATGCCATATGTTAAGAATTGAAAGAGTTTCTTTACATAGTCAATGGAATTCTGTCTTTCATGCGCTCTCTCGAGTGCGTAGGTATTAAATTCAATACTCAAGGAGCCTCTGGAATCATCACGCTTCAGCCCTTGACCACACGATGTACCATAACCTGTGGATACAAAACAAAAACGCACTGTCTTGTCAATACTTCAAACAGAATTTACATAAGTAACCTGGATTCAGAAGCCACGTGGTCACATTTGCAGGCGATACTAATCTAGGAGGAGCCGTGGGATCAGAGGAGGCCGCTAAGAAATTACCAAAAGAGTTGGAAAAAATATGTGAAGTGGCCAGAACAACTGGAGGTGCAATTTAATGCAGACTAGTGTAAAACACCATCACACAAGAAATAAAGTGGCATGAATGGTGCTGAAATAGCTAAAGATGAAGCTAAAAGAGGCTTAGTAGATTCAATTGCAAATATATCCAACCAATGCTGAGCAGCAGTCATCAAGGCCAATGGAACATTGAACCACATCACCAAACCAGTCGAAGTCAGTGGAAGGCATAATCAAACTGCACTATGCTCTGGTAAGACTGCACCTTGACAGCTGTGTCAGTTCTGTTCACGAAGACACAAGAGTGATATTCAACAACAACAAGTTGTATTAATGTAGCACCTTTAGCATTGCAAAATCTCCAAAGCCACTTTGCAGGTGCATTATCAAGGAAAATTTGACTCCGAGCCACATAAGGAGGTATGAGGGCAGATAACTCGAAGCTTGGTTAAAGAGGTAGGCTTTAAGGAGCATCTAAAGGGAGGACAGAGAGGCGATGAGGTTTAGGGAAGAAATTCCAGAGCTTCAGGCCTCAGCAGCTGAAGGCACAGCTGCAAATGGTGGAGCAACTAAAATCGGGGATGTGCAAGAGGCCAGAATTAGAGGAGTGCAGATATCTCGGAGGGTTGTGGGGCTGCAGGAGATTAGAGATAGGAAGGGGGTGTGGCCATGGAGGGATTTGAAAACAGGGATTGGTGGCATAGTGGTAATGTTACTGGACTAGTAATCCAGAGGCCTGGACTAATGCTGTGGGGACATGCGTTCAAATCCCACCATGGCCGCTGGGGAAATTTAAATTCAAGCAAATAGTAACTAATAATCGGCTCCGTGGTATCACTCTCATCTCCAAGCCAGAAGGGTGCAGGTTCGAGCCCCACTACAGAGATTTGAGCACAAAATCTCGGTTGACACGCAGTTCTGAGGGGATGCTGTGCTGTTGGAGGTGCCGTTTTTCAGATGAGATTTTAAACCAAAGCCCTGCTTATCCTCTCAGGTGGATATAAATGACGCCATGGCACTATCTGGAGAAGAGCAGGGACGTTTTCCCTGTGTCCTGGCCAATATTTATCCCTTAACCAACGACAATCAAACAGATTATCTGGTCACGCATTCTATTGTTGTTTGTGGGATCTTGCTGTGTGCAAATAGACTGCCATGTTTTCTACATTCAATCAGTGAGTACAGTTCAAAATGGCCTCATTGGCTGTAAAGTCCTTTGGGACATTTTGTAGTTACGAATGGGGCTATATAAATGCATTTTTTTTCTTAGTGAGCATAGATGTAAATGTGAGGAGAGACATCCACCAATGTTTTGTTATATTAAACAATATAACTGACCCTTTAACACAATCTAACAACTCCGAAAAACTTATATAAAATCTGTAATATTTTTGCTGCTTTAAAGGGGCAACTCTGTCATTAAAACGGGAGGAAGATTTACCTGAAATGGCTAATTCCTTGTCAATGAAGCTGCCTGACTTGTGAGGAGTCGAAGTGCCACCTGCTGGTGAGAAGTTCAAGGCCAGGTCTTCTCGAACACACTGTTTTTTAAAAAAAAAACAAGAAATTATTTATTACAAACTCTCAAGAGCGCTCATGATTGAATAATTTTGCAAAGTGACTCCTGACAACACAGAGCACACGCAAAGCGATCGCAGATGTCATCATCGTGTGCCAACATTTGCCAGCTTGCCAGGATGAATGCGTGCATGTGCGCATTGACGTCACCATGCAATGCCTCGTCACCCCTCAGTAGGCACGATCGCTGGCTTCATTCTCCCTAACAGTACACCGCTCCAAACGCCACCCCCGCATGAAATGCCGCTTTCAATTACCCACTCCGTCCCACGTCACCACTTACTCACCCCTCAGCCACTCGCTCCCGCCCTCGCCACTCCCCCCACTTCTACACATCGACCGCTCGCTGCAGGCCTCAGCATTTCTCTCGTCGGCTACTTGCTCCCGCCCTTTCCCTTCCCCCTCCCCCTCCTAGACCACTTTCTCCCGGCCTCGTCCCCTCCCCCTTCGGCCGATCACCCCCTGCCATGCCGCCCAAAGAAGCGGCGGGGGACTGTGAATGAGCCGCCAAAGCAGCAAGGTGTGGAGTGAGTGGCCGAGGGGGTGATAGGGTGAAACAGGACTGAGTGGCCAAGAGGAGGGAAGTGACGAGGCCTGGAGCAAGCGGTCGGGGGGGGGGGGGGGGGGGGGGGGAAGCAGGGAGCGAGCGGCCGAAACGGTAAGGTGCAGAGCAAGTGTTTGAGGTAGGCAAGTAGCGAGTGGCTGTGGGAAGGCAGCAGCAAGACAGGGTGCGAGTGGCCAAGGGGGGAGAAGCAGCGAGGCGGGGAGCAAGTGCCGAGCAGACGGGCATGGGAGGGAGCGGTGAAGAGAAGTACGATGGCAGGAGGGAGCAGAGTACTGTTGGGGATGGGATGGAGGTGGCGATCATAGCCATTGAGGAGATTTGGGTTTAAGGCGCCGCTTGCTTTTTGTGACGAATTGAGTAGTGCCATCTTTATTACTGGCAGCTGCCTGAGCCATCGCAGACAGTGATGTTTCAGTGGATGAGGCTGCATTTGTGCACGTGTCAGCACTGCGTCCCTAGTGGTTGCACTGTCAGCAAACGCAGCCTTAATTTTGTGCAATGAATTTACAATCATAGAATAGTACATACAGCGCTAAAGGCCATTCTGTCCATCGTGCTGTCAGAGACCTATCCAATTAATCCCACTGCCCTGCTCTTTCCCTTCAGCCCTGTAAATTTTCGCCTTCAAGCATTTATCCAATTCCCTTTTGAAAGTTAATTGAATCCACTCTTTCAGACAGTGAACTCCAGATCAAAATAACACACCTTATTCTGATCTCCCTCTGGCATTTGTACCAATTATCTTAAATCCGTATTCTCTGGTTACTTTCAACTGTCAAGAGGGTCAGTAAAGTATTTTAAATTGAGTAATACAATTTAGTAAAGTTTCTTTGAGATGAAGGTGGCAAAGTAGTGAGATAGTCAGCTATTGGACACCAGATGATGTCACTGAAAGCATCGCTGGCAAGGAACTAGATAATGAAGTCAGTGTGACTAAGGGGAAGAGCAGGCAGGGAGCAGATGATGAATATAAAGGGACTGGTGGTCTGAGGTGCATTTGTTTTAATGCAAGAAGTGTAGTAGGTAAGGCAGATGAACTTAGGGCTTGGATTAGTACCTGGGAGTATGATGTTATTGCTATTACTGAGACTTGGTTGAGGGAAGGGCATGATTGGCAACTAAATATCCCAGGATATCGATGCTTCAGGCGGGATAGAGAGGGAGGTAAAAGGGGTGGAGGAGTTGCATTACTGGTCAAAGAGGATATCACAGCTGTGCTGAAGGAGGGCACTATGGAGGACTCGAGCAGTGAGGCAATATGGACTGAACTCAGAAATAGGAAGGGTGCGGTAACAATGTTGGGGCTGTACTACAGGCCTCCCAACAGCGAGCGTGAGATAGAGGTACAAATATGTAAACAGATTATGGAAAGATGTAGGAGCAACAGGGTGGTGGTGATAGGAGATTTTAATTTTCCCAACATTGACTGGGATTCGCTTAGTGTTAGAGGTCCAGATGGAGCAGAATTTGTAAGGAGCATCCAGGAGGGTTTTCTAGAGCAGTATGTAAATAGTCCAACTCGGGAAGGGGCCATACTGGACCTGGTGTTGGGGAATGAGCCCGGCCAGGTTGTTGAAGTTTCAGTAGGGGACTACTTTGGGAATAGTGATCACAATTCCGTAAGCTTTAAAATACTCATGGACAAAGACGAGAGTGGTCCAAAAGGGAGAGTGCTAAATTGGGGGAAGGCCAACTACACCAAAATTCAGCAGGAGCTGGGAAATGTAGATTGGGAGCAGCTGTTTGAAGGTAAATCCACATGTGATATGTGGGAGGCTTTTAAAGAGAGGTTGATTAGCGTGCAGGAGAGACATGTTCCTGTGAAAATGAGGGATAGAAATGGCAAGATTAGGGAACCATGGATGACAGGTGAAATTGTGAGACTAGCTAAGAGGAAAAAGGAAGCATACAAAAGGTCTAGGCGGCTGATGAAAGACGAAGCTTTGAAAGAATATCGGGAATGTAGCACCAATCTGAAACGAGGAATTAAGAGGGCTAAAAGGGGTCATGAAATATCTTTAGCAAATAGGGTCAAGGAAAATCCCAAAGCCTTTTATTCATATATAAGGAGAAAGAGGGTAACTAGAGAAAGGATTGGCCCACTAAAGGACAAAGGAGGAATGTTATGCTTGGACTCAGAGAAAATGGGTGAGATTCTAAACGAGTACTTTGCATCGGTATTCACCGAGGAGAGGGACATGACGGATGTTGAGGTTAGGAACAGATGTTTGATTACTCTAGGTCAAGTCGGCATAAGGAGGGAGGAAGTGTTGGGTATTCTAAAGGGCATTAAGGTGGACAAGTCCCCAGGTCCGGATGGGATCTATCCCAGGTTACTGAGGGAAGCGAGAGAGGAAATAGCTGGGGCCTTAACAGATATCTTTGCAGCATCCTTAAACACGGGTGAGGTCCCGGAGGACTGGAGAATTGCTAATGTTGTCCCCTTGTTTAAGAAGGGTAGCAGGGATAATCCAGGTAATTATAGACCGGTGAGCCTGACGTCAGTGGTAGGGAAGCTGCTGGAGAAGATACTGAGGGATAGGATCTATTCCCATTTGGAAGAAAATGGGCTCATCAGTGATAGGCAACATGGTTTTGTGCAGGGAAGGTCATGTCTTACCAACTTAATAGAATTCTTTGAGGAAGTGACAAAGTTGATTGATGAGGGAAGGGCTGTCGATGTCATATACATGGACTTCAGTAAGGGGTTTGATAAGGTTCCCCATGGCAGGCTGATGGAGAAAGTGAAGGCGCTTGGGGTCCAAGGTGTACTAGCTAGATGGATAAAGAACTGGCTGGGCAACAGGAGACAGAGAGTAGCAGTAGAAGGGAGTTTCTCAAAATGGAGACGTGTGACCAGTGGTGTTCCACAGGGATCCGTGCTGGGACCACTGTTGTTTGTGATATACATTAATGATTTGGAGGAAAGTATAGGTGGACTGATTAGCAAATTTGCAGACGACACTAAGATTGGTGGAGTAGCAGATAGTGAAGGGGACTGTCAGAGAATACAGCAGAATATAGATAGATTGGAGAGTTGGGCAGAGAAATGGCAGATGGAGTTCAATCAGGGCAAATGCGAGGTGATGCATTTTGGAAGATCCAATTCAAGAGTGAACTATACAGTAAATGGAAAAGTCCTGGGGAAAATTGATGTCCAGAGAGATTTGGGTGTTCAGGTCCACTGTTCCCTGAAGGTGGCAACGCAGGTAAATAGAGTGGTCAAGAAGGCATACGGCATGCTTTCCTTCATCGGACGGGGCATTGAGTACAAGAGTTGGCAGGTCATGTTACAGTTGTATAGGACTTTGGTTCGGCCACATTTGGAATACTGTGTACAGTTCTGGTCGCCACATTATCAAAAGGATGTGGATGCTTTGGAGAGGGTGCAGAGGAGGTTCACCAGGATGTTGCCTGGTATGGAGGGCACTAGCTATGAAGAGAGGTTGAGCAGATTAGGATTATTTTCATTAGAAAGACGGAGGTTGAGGGGGGACCTGATTGAGGTGTACAAAATCATGAGAGGTATAGACAGGGTGGATAGCAAGAGGCTTTTTCCCAGAGTGGGTGTTTCAATTACTAGAGGACACGAGTTCAAAGTGAAAGGGGAAAGGTTTAGGGGGGATATGCGTGGAAAGTTCTTTACGCAGAGGGTGGTGGGCACCTGGAACGCATTGCCAGCGGAGGTGGTAGATGCGGGCACGATGGAGTCTTTTAAGATGTATCTAGACAGATACATGAATGGGCAGGAAGAAAAGAGATACAGAACCTTAGAAAATAGGCGACATGTTTAGAGAGAGGATCTGGATCGGCGCAGGCTTGGAGGGCCGAAGGGCCTGTTCCTGTGCTGTAATTATCTTTGTCTTTGTCTTTGTAAGGCTGATATTTATTGCCCCTCCCTAGTTGGCCTGTGAAGGTGGTGGTGAGCTGCCTTCTTCAGCTGCTGCAGTCCACTGGGGATGGGTATCAGTTCAAATTTAGATTTTGTTCCTTCAAATAAAAAATTTGAAGAGACACAGAACTTTCCATGGATTAGCAGGCCTCTGTGGCATTGCTCATGGTGAGAGATGCAGGAGACATTATTATATTACGATAGGGAGCTTTGTAGCCTGTAATACAAACAGGAGCAGGCCGTTAAGCCTCTTTGGCTATTGAATTACTTGAAGACTGATCAGTATCTGAACTCCATTTAGCCGCCATTCTCCCTCATGTACATTCCCTAACAAAAATCTGTCCACTTCGGTTTTGAAACTTTAATTGACCTCAGCAGCTTTTTGAAGATGGTTACAGATTTCCATCACCCTTTGTGTGAAAAAAGTCTTCCTGACATCACCACTGAATGACCTAGTTCTAATTTGAAGGTTCTGCCCCTCAGGTGCTGGACACCCCCACCAGAGGAAATAGTTTCTCTCCATCCACCCTATCAAATCTTAAACACCTCAACGAGATCACCCCTTAATCTTCTATAGTCAATACAAGCCTATTCAATGTAAATGGGTTTCCATAATTTAACCCCTTTAGCTGGTATCATTCCCAAATGGGGTCATAGATGTTATTTTAAATCTGATTTATCAACAATCAAATGTTATTATCTGGGGTTCGGGGATCTTCCAGTAGTTTTTTAGTAATGGAATTGTGCAACTTAACCATTTCCCACCAACAAGTTGTTAGACAACAATTACCAAGATTCTGGTGGGTGGAGAGGGGTGAGAAAAGGCTCTGCTGAGACAGTGATATGGAAATGCTTAAGAAATGACAACTGAGGCAGAGGAAGTATAATTTAAATAGATACATAGTTCAAAAGGAGGAATACAGAATGATATAAGAAAAGGGGAAGGAAATGCTAATACCATTGATATCCAGCGAGATACTCGAGTTCGGTGTGGGTGTGGGTGTGGGTGTGACAGCCCATAAAATTCCCATGCCATAAAAGTCTAAATACCCTATTGGCTGGTATTAATGATGGTTACGGCCATGAAAGGAATGTTCATGTCACAGACTGCCAGACTGAATCCTCCCACTCCTTCACACTGTTCTCCATGTAAGAGTGTGGCTTCATACTCAGGGATGTTTGTTTCAAAACATTTCAATGTGTCTTAAAATCTGAAAAGTGCCCTGTTGACAATGCAAAGCTGACAATGAAGTATTCATTTGCATACATTTTAACAAGTGGCACCAGATGGCACTGTGACACCAGGACCAACAAGAGCTGGGTACTTACACTAGTCGAGAAGTTCATGCTGAAAGTGGACAGATCCTTTACAACGAGCCGCTGTATATTTTCAAACAACAGTTTCAGCAGCGGCAGGTACAGGAGGATTATCCTTGCTTGCGAATTCTGAAATAAAAACGTTAAGTCTTAACGCATTTATTAAAAGATCAGAAATCTTTGACACACCATCAGAATTCAGATCCTGGAGTGTACAGGAAAAAGAAAAAAAAGAAAAACAAGCATGCCTCTACCTTTCACATCCTCAGAGTGTCACAAAATACTTCACAGCTGATAAAGAGCTTAAGAAATGCTGTCCCTTGTCTAATATAGGGCACATGGCAGTCAATTTGGGAACAGCAAGATCCCACAAACAGTACTGTGATAATGACTTGATAATCTGTTTTATTGATGGTAGTTAAGGGATAAATATTGACCAGGGTACTGAATGAACTCTTTTCTGCACATAATGTCATGAGATCTTTTATGCCTGAACAGGGACACAGCTCCTCAATTTAACATCTCATCTGAAAGGTGGCACCTCTGACAGTGCAGCACTCCCTGAGTATTGCACTAGACTGTAATCTGCTCAAGTCTCCGGAGTAGAATTTGAAGCCATGACCTTCTGGCTCAGAGGTGAGAGTGCGACCAACTAAGCCTTAGCTGATACAGGAGTGAGGCTGCCTCCATTAACAGTAGCAGCATTTGTGAATACAGATTGGATTAACTTTTGCTGACTGAGGTTTCCACAACACTATTAATTTTAAACTCTTTGAGGCATTGATTGCAAAAGAGGAAAGCACAGTCTGCAACGTGCTACAAGGCAATATCTCAGAGGGGAGCCAATCACTTACATACAGGACGTTTGCTCTATGGGCTGATGCAGTTGTTAACTTAGCCACTAGATGGCAGGTACTGTAGTCTGGGCTGTTTCCCTCCTTTCCATTGGTTTACTATGTTGAGACCAATAGCTTTTTTTTTTAAAAGCCCTTAGTTATTTGAACTTCTGTTATAAATGTCCTGCAAATTTGAACCCAAATCTCTCTGCCACATCACCCATCCTTCCCCCACTCAAAGGGCTGCATTTTACATTTCCGCTGCCAAAAACAGCATGTCACGGAGCCGCTGCGATATTAAATGTGGCGGCTCATTTAAAGGGCCGGGGCGGACCACCCCCACACGATGATGTGGAGGGGGTGGGTGGTCTGTCCCTGGCAATAGCGTCAGCTGCTGTTGCGCAGGCGCTGACGCCATTTTTAAAGGGCTTCGAGCCCTACATTGCAGTTTAAATATTTAAAGGAGAATGGTTAAAAAATTAAATGAATTGATCTTGCCCCTCTCCCACCACCACCCCAACCAGCATAGATTTAATTCCTTGCCCTCTCCCCAACACCTGACCTTCCCCCCAAAAGTTCATGAACTTTACCCCTTCCCACCATCCCCTACACTAATGATATGACCCTGATGTTGCTCCCCCCCGCCTCCCACACTGAAAAACTTACCTGCTCCCCCCTCCCCACCAGTGCTCCATGAGAGCGCCGGCCACCGGCACCAATATCGCTCCGGTACGGGTGGCAGGAGCAGGTAGGTCATTTATTCATTCATTTGAATTATCTAACATAATTTGGCTTCCATTGCCGAGTGTCCGGGGGCCGCCATGAGGCCCTTCCGCCGCCAACATGGGGCCGGGCCTTCCTGGCATCGAGGCCCGTGGCGGGCCTCTGCCGGAGGCGTTTTCCAGCACCCAACCACCCCCCACCCCCCCCCCCCCCCCCCCCCCCCCCCCCGTGACACAGGCCAGGTCAGGCGGCGCTAAAATTCAGCCCAATGTCTAATTATTTTTATTTAAACCAAAATGTACTATCTCACTTACTTACCAACATAGAATTTCAGTTACCTCTTTTTTT
Organism: Heterodontus francisci; assembly: GCF_036365525.1. Lineage (NCBI taxonomy): Eukaryota > Metazoa > Chordata > Chondrichthyes > Heterodontiformes > Heterodontidae > Heterodontus > Heterodontus francisci. The sequence goes on from NC_090385.1 coordinate 95,036,192, forward strand.
GCCCATTCGACTATCTTATCCTGGGTCCTCAGTATTATTTACAGTAACTCTTATTTTAGTATTGTCTGCAGGTTTGGATAACACTAGACCCAATCCATTGATGTCCCGTGTGGGACAGTGCTACCTGCTTCAATCCTCTCGATTTAACACTCCTTTTTCCTTGATGTTCTTGCCCAGGCTCACATCTTGTCCTTTTATCTCAGTCGTTTTCTTGCTTCAAACTGGAATTACTAATGAAGGTTACAAGGGTAGTCTGGTTATATCAGCAATTCCCAATTAACTGTCTTGCTGATTATAAATTGATTTTAAGCTCAGTGTCCGAGCTTGCTATAAATTGTTAACAGTTTATGATTACACTCCTTACATAACTGGCAAGGTAACTACATTACATATTGTCACGAAAAGTCTAATTAGTTTTGTTTTTTACTGACACATTCCAAGCTTAAGCCAGGAACTCAACCTTTTGACTTGGCCAAGTGGCACAGGTTGCTTTGCTCTCTTCTGGGTCAAAGGTTCGGTCTTGTGGGATTCAAGAGCGCTGAACCCGTATCTGCTCATGTGAATCCCTTGTCCCACCTGGACTTTCGTCGCCTGGGTTAATTACATTCTGGCAGCTCTGATTGGACTGCCTTAGTTTCAGGAAAGCCTCTTGTACATCTGAGTGATGCACTGAATATCTGGAGTAAAGACTGAAATACCGCTAAGGATGTTCAGAAGGAGTTAACAAAGAAATATTTGTTCCTGATTTTATGATCTGAGTGTTATAAGGATTTGGCAAGAAAGGGTTAATACATTCAACCTGTATCCTCATAGAGAGATGGATAGTGTTATATAATCATTAGACAGTTTGATGAGTCAAATCAAAGGATTTATCACTTCCTTAGATGAGGAATGTAAGTTATTCGATGAGGAATCTGGGTGAATGAGTTGAAGATTCATATTTGAATCTCAAAGATTACTGGGTACCAATCCCTGTGCTGGTCTATACTGGTAACAGATCACCTGGCAACATGTCCCTCTTTGATCAAACAGGCCATGTATTTATTCTCACCTCAAGAGCTGGACTCACAGTTCCAAGGAGTAGTGTGGGACCTATGAAGCATTGTGTCAGCCATGGTTCAGTGAGTTGCACTCCCACCTCTTAGTTAAAGGTTATGGGTTCCAGTCCCACTCCAGACACTTGAGCACATAATCCAGACTGACACTCCCACTCTAGTACTGAGGAGCTGCTGAACTGTCAGAAGGGCCGTTTGCTCCCAGCCTTGTTGAGGTGCAACCCGTCCAGCGTGTACAGCTCCCACCTTCCCCAGAACCGGTCCCATGCCTCAGGAATCTAAAGCCCTTTCTCCTGCACCATCTCGCCAGCCACAAATTCATCTGCACTATCCTCCTATTTCTGCACATACTGGTGTGACATTGGGAGTAGTCTGGAGATGACCTCCTTTGAGATCATGTTTTTTTAATTTCTTTCCTAGTTCCCTAAAATCTGCCTGCAGGACCTCATACCTCTCTTTATCTGTGTCATTGGTACTGAGATGGACTATGATCTCCGGCTGTTCATCTTCCTCCCTCAGAATGCTCTGCATCCGCTCAATGATATCCTTGATCCTGGTACTAAGGACCCAACATACCATCCTGGATTCACGTCTGTTCCCCTAACTACTGAATCGCCCATCACTAGTACTTTGTTGACCTTCCTCTACTGCTGAGAGTCCTGGCATGCTATGGGCTTGGCTCTGGCTGCACCAGAGGAACCATTGCTCTCACCTGTATTCGGACTGAGTACTGTTAGATAGCGAGATGCACACTGGGGATTCCTGCACTACCTGCCTGGTCCTCCTCGATTGCCTGCAGATCCGTAAGCTGCGGGGTGAACATCCAGAAACATGCTAACCATGTAGCTCTCAGCCTTGTGAATGCACCATGGTGATGTCACCTGCTGCTCAAGCTGCAAAAAAAGAGCTCAAGCTCCTCCAGCTGATGACACTTCCTGCACATGTGGTTGTCCAGGACACAAGAAGTGTCCTGGAGTTCCCGCATGGAACAGGATGTGCATCTGTCAGGACTGAGTTGCCCTGCCATCACCTCTATTTATTGGTCTACTAAGTAAATTTATCAGAAATAAAATATAAGACTTTAAAAACAGAAGAGGGAGAGTGAAATAAGTCATGATTTGAGGAGGGAGGGATGAAAGAGAGAGAGAGACAACATGAAGGGTAGGGTGGGGAAAGAGAGGCCACAATCAGAGCAGAGAGTAAGAGAGAACAGTCGCGATTGGTGAGAAACGCCCATCTGTTCCCCAAACTACAGAATGCCCTATCAATATTGCTTTCCCAGTCTTCCTCTTGTCCCCTGTACAGCTGGGGCTGGCTTGGCTCTGGGTGCCCTCCCTATATGAACCATTACTCTCACTGGTATTCAGAACTGAGTACCGGTTGAGGAGTGAGATGCACTCAGGGAACTCCTGCACTGCCTGCCTCGTCTTTCTTGACTGCCTGCTGCTAGTCACCAAGTCTCTCTCTGCCTGCACACCCTTAACTGTGGTATGACCACATCCAGAAATGTGCTATCCACAAGAATCTCAGCCTCGCAGATGTACCCCAGTGATGCCAGCCGTTGCTCAAGTTCCGAAACCTGGACCTCGAGCTCCTTCAGCTGATGATACTCTCTGCACATGTGGTTGTCCAGGACACAAGAAGTGTCCTGGAGGTCCCACATGGAGTAGGATACGCACTCCATATGACAGGGAAAGAGGTTAACAAAAACTAAAGTGACACCATTACAATGGAAGGAAATGATTGCCGAGTTTTTAAAAAACTTTTCTTCCTGTCATATGGAGTGCGTATCCTGCTCCATGTGGGAACTCCAGGACACTTCTTGTGTCCTGGACAACCACATGTGCAGAGAGTATCATCAGCTGGTTAGAGAGGTTAAAAAACTCATCTATCATTTCCTTCCATTGTGCTGGCGTCACTTTAGTTTTTTTTAACCTCTCTCCCTGACACTTGTGCTCCCTTGACTGTGGGTTCTCTGTCATGTTGGACTCAACCATCATGACTGAAACAGATTATCTGGTCATTATCACATTGCTGTTGGTAGGATCTTGCTGTGTGCAAATTGTCTGCCACACTTCTTATATTACAACAGTGATTAGACTTCAAAAGTGGCTGTAATGTACTTTGGGATGTTCTCGAATGTACTTTGGGATGTGCTGTAATGGTGAAAGGTGCAATATAAATTGAAGTTCTCTTTTCTTTTAGAACTCCTAAGAAACCCAAAGGTTTGTCCATAATGAATAAACCTTAGTAATCTAAAACTGAGCAGGTGTCATTTTAGAAACAGAATATCATGCAATGCTGATTTATAATTTAATTACAAATTGCCATGTATAAATAAATAGACGGCCCTAGTGAGAAGCATTATCATAACAATAAACAATGACAGATAAAATATCTATTTTAAGCAGCTCGTTAAGGGGTCCGGGGAGGGTCCGCACCACAATATTCAATGGCGATTCCGGCAAGCCCAACCAGTATGGTGCACAATAGTGTACAGCTGTCGGGCTCAAAGCAGGCAGGGGCAAACTTTTTTACTGCACAATGAAATGTTTCGGGCCCACGGGGATTTTGCACTGATCCAACCGCAGGACTATTTTTTTAAATTCTGGAAGCATTGCCTCACTTTATCCCACAGGCCTTCCATGGAGCTGCCTGCTCTCCACGCCAAGGCACCAACAGGCTCCAACATGGTTGCCACCTGCCTTGCCGCTCGTGCTGTGCAGGCAGATTCCGCCTCCTGCAGTAACGCAGCACCATTAATTGGACACTGAGCTCACCTCCTGCCCAACTAGGGCATCACCATTTAAAGATCGTGACACATCAGCAACACAGCTCAGGTTCCGAAGAAGGGTCGCTGACCCGAAACGTTAACTCTGCTTCTCTTTCCACAGATGCTGCCAGACCTGCTGAGTGATTCCAGCATTTCTTGTTTTTGTTTCAGGTGCAGGGTTGGGATGTGGAAATCATCGAGAGTCAGATTCCCCACCCCAATTTAAACATTCAGACCCTGGAGTTCGAAAGGTGAGAACTTCAAGCCCAAAGCGTAGATTCTGCACCACAGTGAGATCACAGTTCTCACACTCATGGCCAATTTTAGAGTGGCTTTCTCTCTGTCAGCTGTGCACAGGGTAAACAAGAACACAAGAAACAGGCGCAGATGTAGACCATATGACCCAACGAGCCTGCTCCGCCATTCGATATGATCATGACTGACCTTGGGCTTCAATTCCACTTTCCTACCCTTTCCCCATATCCCTTGATTCCCCACAAGACCAAAGTTCTATCTACCCGAGCCTTAAATGTATTCAATGATGGAGCATCCACAACCCTCTGGGCTAGAGAATTTCAAAGATTCACAACCCTTTGAGTGAAGTAATTTCTCCTCATCTCAGTTGATGATTAACCCCTTATCCTGAGACTGTGTCCCCTTGTTCTAGATTCCCCGACCAGTGGAAACAATCTCTCAGCTTCTACCCTATCGAGCCCTTTCAAAATCCTGTATGTTTCAATTAGATCGCCTCCCATTCTTCTAAACTCTAGAGAATATAGGCCCAATTTCCTCAGCCTCTCATCTCTCTCAAACGCCCCTTCAATGGCAGGTTGATTAGTGAAAATAACTGGTGCCCTCATACCTTGTGTAGATATCGGTCATCAGATGCATGCTTCATCATCAGGTTCTTGATAATCGCAATAGCTCCATGCCGAATGTCTCGAGACTCATTCAGTGCGGTTGCTAGTTCCCTCAGCAGAAGTCCCACTAGGAAGTGGTTTTTGCAAAAGTCGTCAGTGAGTGCATACTCCAATTGTAGATCTGCATGGAAGACAATAGGACAAGCCTCTCTTTAAAAATGAAGGATGGTAAAGGAGCAAAAAAAAAATCACTTTTTCCTATGAAGGTGATGTGCATTTGCAATAGACGCAGGATCAGGAGGTTTGGGCTACACCACTAAAGCCCGGATTCTCTGTGGGTGCAGTTCCTGTTGGGAGTGCCGGATTGATGAATTCTCCCTGTGATTTGGATAAGGAGCTGGTCCTAAAACTCTCTGCAGTGGATTTTGGCTGCACTTCTTCATGCTTCAAGGGCTAGCATTGCACATTGTGCCAAATAGAAAAAAAAAAGGACTCGTCACTGAACAAATTCTTGAGTCTCACAATCTTGTTATTTTCTAATATCAGTGCTGATTTGGAACTCCAGCTCGACAGTATGATGATTGGACTAGTATCCAAGACCACATTAGAATAAGGGTTTGAATGAGATTTGCAATCTTGAGATTCCCAGATCTTGGGATCCCCATTATATTCATGGTCCCAAAGTCCGAGGATTCTCAACCTAAAAATTCCAGGAATTTGGGATTGCTGAAAGAAAGTCAACAGTCAGACAAATTTCTCACAATTGCCAGGAGCAGTTAATGAACTTTAAAGATCGGTTAGATTTATGAATGGAGAGTTGTGCCTTTTAATTGTCCCCTTCCCCACATCATCCTATCCAGTGATACTGTTCTGTAAAAGTTAATAATTGGACAAACTTAACACACGGTGTGAGTACATGCCCAAGTTTCACAACTGAAGCAAAACTGATTTCAGACAAAACTATCCCCATTTTTAACATTAACTGTGATTGTATGAGAGCAACATAGAGCCATTAGAGAAGCTGCACCTCCTGCATTTTGCATCAACAAGGCTTGAAGAAGCACAGACTCCCATTGCAGCATTTACAATTCACTTCATCCCGCTGTCTCCTGGCTCAGTCTGTTGTAATTTATAAGATTCCTCTCGCTGAGCCAAAGCTGAATAGACCCATCAACAAAATTGATCCTGGACCTGTCAAAAGTGAGGAAAAAATACCATTTCCACTCATTTCCTCAATGGAATCTTCAAGAATGATGATTCCCACTGATACCTTTCACCCATTCGAGGCAATCTTTATTCACTCAACAGGTCCCAAAACCATTCCTTTTGTTCATGGGCCTCTTTCCACCCTCCAAAGGCAGAAATATTTGGAGGATGAAGAAGGGAAAGGGGAGGAAGAAGGGAAAGGGGAGGAAGAAGAGAAAGGGGAGGAAGAAGAGAAAGGGGAGGAGGATGGGAAAGGGGAGGAGGATGGGAAAGGGGAGGAGGAAGGGAAAGGGGAGGAGGAAGGGAAAGGGGAGGAGGAAGGGAAAGGGGAGGAGGAAGGGAAAGGGGAGGAGGAAGGGAAAGGGGAGGAGGAAGGGAAAGAGGAGGAGGAAGGGAAAGAGGAGGAGGAAGGGGTGGCAATAAGGAAGAGGAAGAGTATAAATAGAGATTTGATAACAGAATGAAAATATTGGCTAACAGAAGCAGTACTCCTAATTGGGCCTTGCTAAACTACATCCCAATGTCAGGATGACAACTGCCCTACACATATTTGTACACTTAATAAATACACACATATATATTGACATATATTCACACATTTAATATATACACAAACATACATTATAGAGTCAGAGTTATACAGCACAGAAACAGGCCCTTCGGCCCACCGTCTCCGTGCTGGCCATCAAGCCTATCTATTCTAATCCCATTTTCCAGCACTTGGCCCGTAGCCTTGTACGCTATGGCATTTCAAGTGCTCACCTAAATACTTCTTAAACGTTGTGAGGATTCCTGCCTCTACCACCCCATCAGGTAGTGTGTTCCAGATTCCAACCACATCTGGGGGAAAATCTTTTTCCTCAAATCCCCTCTAAAGCTCCTGCCCCTTACCTTAAATCTATGCTTTCTGGTAATTGACACCTCAGCTAAGGGAAAAAGTTTCTTCCTATCTATGCCCCTCATAATTTTGTATACCTCAATCAGGTCCCCACTCAGACTTCTCTGCTCGAAGGAAAACAACAATAGCCTATCCAGTCTCTCTTCAAAGCTGAAATGCTCCAGCCCAGGCAACATCCTGGTGAATCTTCGCTGCACCCTCTCCAGTGCAATCACATCCTTCCTACAGTGTGGCGACCAGAACTGTACACAATACTCCAGCTGTGGCCTAACTCGCGTTTTATACAGCTCCATCATAACCTCCCTGCTCTTATATTCTATGCCTCAGCTAATAAAGGCAAGTATCCCATATGCATTCCTAACCACCTCATCTACCTACACTGCTGTCTTCAGTGATCTATGGACAAGTACACCAAGGTCCCTCTGACCCTCTGTACTTCCTAGGGTCCTACCATCCATTGTATATTCCCTTGCCTTGTTAGTCCTCCCAAAATACATCACCTCACACTTCTCAGGATTAAATTCCATTTGCCACTGCTCTGCCCATTTTACCAGCCCATCTATATTGTCCTGTAATCTAAGGCTTTCATCCTCACAATTTATGACATCATCAATTTTCATGTCATCTGCAAACTTACTGATCATATCTCCTATATTCACATCTAAATTATTAATGTACACTACAGCAAGGGTCCCAGCACCGGTCCCTGCGGCACACCACTGGTCACAGGCTTCCAATCGCAAAAATACCCCTTGACCATCACCCTCTGCCTCCTGCCACTAAGCCAATTTGCCAAATTGCCCTGGATCCCATGGGCTCTTACTTTCTTGACCAATCTCCCATGTGGGACCTCATCAAAAGCCTTACTGAAGTCCATGTAGACTACATCAACTGCTTTACCCTCATCTACACACCTAGTCATCGCCTCGAAAAATTCTATCAAATTTCTTAGGCATGATCTCCCCCTGACAAAGCAATGCTGACTGTCCTTGATTAATCCCTGCCTCTCCAAGTGGCGATCAATCCTGTCCCTCAGAATTTTTTCCAATAGTTTCCCTACCACTGCTGTTAGACTCACTGGCCTGTAATTACCTGGTTTATCCCTACTACCCTTCTTGAATAATGGTACCCAACATTCGCTGTCCTCCAGTCCTCTGGCACTTCTCCTGGTGGCCAGAGAGGATTTGAAAATTTGTGTCAGAGCCCCTGCTATCTCCTCCCTTGCCTCATATAACAGCCTGGGATACATCTCATCTGGGCCTATACAGCGACATGCATTGATATTGCCGCCCACAAGGTTCTAACACACAGAAGAGACAGGTGCTATAGAATTAAACCAAAGTTCTTTCTTCAAAGCAGCTCTCAGAATTAATGAAGAGTTAATGATGATGATTATTACTGCACCTTGGATCCGCTGAAATCTGCTCTTCACAAAAGACACCGGCAAATTCAGAGGGATGAAGTGTTCGTGATTGCAGACTATTTGCAGGAAATCCAGTTTGTATTCAGTGAGCGCCTGTTTGGGAGTGAGATGGTGACAAATGAGCATTAGACAGTGAATGAACCCATTAACAGCCCATTTGTAAAGATGTTAACGGCCCTGCATTTACTCTGACATTACTGCTACTCTTGGTAAAAGGGGCAGTGTCGACAATGTTTACAGACTTTCCTGTAACAATGGTGTGTCAATTCCAGAGTCTTTGTGCTGGAGTTTGTTACATATTCGATCTTTTTTAAGGTGATGCCAAACGAAGTACTGCATAATTTAAACTTTTAAGCACAATCTTTTTCAATGAGTTATCCTGCAGCTGATTCAGGAAGAACCCTGTTGCAAGGTAGCCTTGTCTTTAAGGTGTCAGCCTTTAGTTCAGTGCTAGCACTCTCTCACATTTGAGTCAGAATGCTGTGGGTTTAAGTCCTACTCCAGGGATTTGAGCACATAATCTAGGATGGCAGCACTGAGTGAGAGCTGCACTGTTGAAGGTGCTTGTTTTCATATGAAATATTAAATGTCTGTCCTCTCAGGTGGATGTGACATGACAACACTGACTCCATTTCAAAGTGCTGTAAAGGGTTTAGCAACATCCTGAGGTCAGGAAAGGTGTTGTATAAATTTTGATTTGATTTGGAGATACAGCACTGAAACAGGCCCTTCGGCCCACCGAGTCTGTGCCGACCATTAACCACCCATTTATACTAATCCTACACTAATCCCATATTCCTACCACATCCTCACCTGTTCCTATATTCCCCTACCACCTACCTATACTAGGGGCAATTTATAATGGCCAATTTACCTATCAATCTGCAAGTCTTTTGGCTGTGGGAGGAAACCCACGCAGACACAGGGAGAACTTGCAAACTCCACACTGGCCGTACCCAGAATTGAACCCGGGTCGCTGGAGCTGTGAGGCTGCGGTGCTAAATGCAAGACTTTCCTCTGTTTATTAATCGGTTGCACCTCCTCTTTAAACAGAGAGCATTAATGTCATTGAATCTGAAGCAGTCACATGGTCTAACAGGGTGAGGCATCTGAATTAACATCAGTAGTTTGCACTCATTCACACAGCAGTACCTGAGCGTCAAGAGTAGTTCATTAACTTCTCTTATACTACCTAGCTCAAAAACTCCTCCAAACCACTCCTGCCATCGGCTTTTACTGTCAATAAATATGTTTTTAAATACACCACCAGATGTTTGGAACACCAATTCTGATTTATATAAGAACCTTTAACACACTAAAACATCCCAGGATGTTTACTTCAGAGGTGGGAAAACATTTACTAACAAAGAACAATACAGATCTCGTTAATAAAGTCCCTCTAAAGTCATAAAAGGAAGAATCCTTCTACATGGGAACAAAGCAGAGTTCTATGAGGTACAACAGTATAGAAAAGTCATCACTAATGCTTAGGATGAGGGCCAAATCAATTCAGAAAAAAAAAACAAGATGTCAGCTTGACTGGTCGCATTTCGCCTCCAAATAAGGCAGTCGTGGGTTCAAGCCCCATCCCAGAGACACAAGCACAAAATCTAGTCTGACTCCACTGCAGCACTGAGGGAGTGCTGCACTGTCAGAGGTGCCAGCAAACCAAGGCCCAGTCTGCCATCTGAGTTGGACAGAAAAGATCCCACTGAGACTATTCAAAGAGAACAGGATCTTGGCAATTACTTATCCCTCAACCAACATCATTAAAACAGAATATTTGGTTATTATTACATTGCTGAATGTGCTGTGTGTAAATTGGCTGCCACATTTTCAACATTACAACAGTGACTGCACTTCAAAAGTATTTCATTGGCTGGAAAGTACTTTGGGACATCCTGAGGTTGTGGAAGGTACTCTATAAATGGAAGTCTGTCTTTCTTTTTATTTCCCTATATTTAGTGCCAAGGTAACAAAGAACACTAGTGCATTCCCAACACACATGGTAAGTGAAGGGAGTGAGGGGGATAAACTGTAATCATAGGGCAATCAATTACACAGAAACAGCAGTAGCCCATTTAACCCTCGAACCTTTTCCCCAATTCAATGAGATCAATGCTTTTCTGTGACCTCTCTCATCTCTTAATGTCGTTAGTTAACAAAAATCTATCACCCTCAGGTTTAAAATTTACATCTGATTCAGTATCAATTGTCGTTTGCAGAAGAGAGTCCCAAACTTCTACCAGCTTTTGTGTAGAAGAGTTTCTTAATCTTACTCCTTATACCGGGGAATTTTTAAGTTTAAAAAAAACACAAACATGTTAATGAGTAGATGAAATAATAACTTTAATACAAAGGGGGAAGACAGGAAAAGAGGAGGGAGCATAAAAAAGAAAAGCAAAGTTCCTCATTCCAGAACAGCATCTTGTAAGGCAAAAAAAAAGAGACATTTTTAAAACAGATTCGCGGCAAAATGCTCGACTAGATTACTTGTCATGTCCTGCGACGAACCAAACTGGACTGAAAACAGAATCTCTAGTGCAAATATCAGTCTCTCTAAAATAAACCTGCTGAACTGGGAAACTAAAATAAATGCTATCAGGAAAAACAAGAGAGATCGTGCAGGCAAGCGAGAGACACTAGTATTTGAATTTATGAAGACTAGGCCTTGGGAAGATGGTAAGATGATAAGAAGAAACATAGTGTTCCAGCAAAATACTAACATCATTTTCTGGAAGTTTGACTGCACGAGGCTTCACATAATGGAATATTACTGGAGAAAGTGAAAGACAGATGGACAGCTTTCTGGGCGGGTTCAAATCATATGGTTTAAACAAAGGGAGTAGAATATAATTAGGTATTGTACTTTTAAAAGAAGCTTCATACGATGGTCTGGCATGTAAATAAAGTAACACAGGCCCATCCTCTGAACAGGGGTTCAACATAGTTGGTAACATATTTGGGTTTTCTAATGCTACATATTGTTGAAGCATTCATTTGTTGGGAGTACAATAACAAAGCAGTTTTAAAAAATTGTTTTCTTTCCTCTTCTTTCTCAACCAGTTTTCTGTAATCATTTTAAATCTGTGTCTGTTTTAAATCTGTGTTCATGGGCACAAATAAACTAACCCCATTAAGCACAACAACCTTTTGAGTGAGTCATAAATTTGCTCTCTTGTAATTCATGGGTCAAAACGAACAATAAACCTGAAATAAAAACAAGAAATGCTGGAACCACTCAGCAGGTCTGGCAGCATCTGTGGAAAGAGAAGCAGAGTTAACGTTTCGGGTCAGTGACCCTTCTTCGGAACTGACAAATATTAGAAATGTAAAAGGTTATAAGCAAGTGAGGCGGGGGTGGGGCAAGAGATAACAAAGGAGAAGGTGTAGATTGGACAAGGCCACATTGCTGACCAAAAGGTCATGGAGCAAAGGCAAACAATAAGGTGTAGATTGGACAAGGCCACATAGCTGACCAAAAGGTCATGGAGAACTATAAACCTGAGTGAGTGTTTAAAACAAGAAAGGCTCACAAGTGGAGTCCCGGGGTGGGCCTGTGTTGAGCAGAATAAAATGAAACACTCAAATTTGAAGAGAAAAACCATGGATGAACTAGTAACTAAGTATATAGCAGGAAATGCTCATTTAAATGAGGGCTTTATTTGAATGATCCTATGTAGAGATAGTCAAGTGTGTGCAGCAAAACAACGGATGCAAGGTTCCAACTGCTGCCCTGGCATGCTGAAAACTGTTTGGCTTATGGCATATCAGAGACTGTTTAAAAATGGTGAATGCAAAAAGTTCAGGTTAAGACAAGAAGTTGAGGAAAAAAGCACAAACGCCAGTGTTTGGCAGGCTGTGGTCAACCAGTCGTTAAAGGAACTAAGTGACGAAAGTGAAAACTGGGGATGCAAAAGCACCAGCTCATTGATATTCAAAACCTAGAAAATCAGGTATTGGAGAAACAGAAGTTACTGACAAATGGGAAAAGGAAGCATGTGAATGGAAAGAGTGTGCACAAATGCAAAACACAGAATGAGGACTTGGAAGCTGCAATAAGGATAGCACATGGTCAGTTCTAAAGAGAAAGGGAAAAGAGAACCATGCAGAATGTGAAGAAATAATTCAGGAGTTAGATAAGGATGTAGAGATATGGCATTCAAAAGTTGTTAAAAAAGGGTGGCATAAAAGTAAACCCTGGTTGAGGGAGGACTGTTAAGAGGAAAAGAAGTAAGTTAAAAAAGGCCCACAGCAAAAGTTAAAACTACTGTGAGAAAGGAATAGGTGTCATGTTCTGTTTTTAAGGGAAAGGCAACTAAATTTTGTTTTCATTATCTATGTATGAGATGGTGGAAAGCTTCCAGCAAATGAGAGTCTGTTCATGACTACACACCTGTGCTCTTCTCTGCAGAGCTAGAAGTAGTTAACCCTTCATAGTCTGGACTTTAATGTTAGAAGCATAAGTTCATTACTTGTCCTCTCTGTGTATTATTGTGGGAAACTTGAGTCATGTTTTGGTTATGAACTGGCTGAAGCTGTGCGTTACTTAGTCTCGAGACTTGGGAATATAACACAGATTTGTGGCATTTTGAATTCATAACCCATTACAGGAATCTATATTTCTAAATTGTATAGAAGTCTGAAAGTGTGAATATGATTGTAGAGTCCATTCATTTCAATTTGAAATTGTGCACCCTGAATTGAGATATAAAAACCAATTACATTTTAAATTGAAGATGTTGGTGTTGGTTTTATTTTAATCTAAAATTTAGTTTTGCAATTGTGAAAGGCAGCAAAGAGTTTGTTTTGTAAGAGATAAGCTTCAGGCTTGAAGCCTTGAATATGTCTGGCAGAAATCCAATTTGAACTTTTCAAAAGACTTTGATTTTTTTGGACAAGAGTTTTTCAAAAAAAACTGCTATTGCTTTTTTGCAGTTTAAATTAAAGATATGTCATACTGACTGTTTTTTCAAATTAGGTTAAGAAACAAACATCAGATACTGAAAATTAGTTTAAGGGAGTAAAAGGATAAATAAAGGAGATATGAGAAAGATTGTGTCCCCTTCTCTGCCTACAGGATTGCAAGGTTGCAGTGTTGTCTCTCTAACACACTAGTGTGAATGCTAACAACTCCATCATTGTTAACTCTTTTTGGTGTAAGAATGTTGAAGGTTTTATTCAACAGTGAAAGCTAACCTATTCTTTAGTTTTATTACAGTCATTTGGAAAGGTGCCTGAGAAAGAAACAGGGAAAATGATGCAATTTATCTTTTCTTAAAGCATGTGCTATTCTGATCTATGTTTAGTAAATAAGTGTTGGTTTCAATTAAATTGGAAGCATTAAAAGGTTAACCAACCTGTTAAGTTGAGAAAACACAAATTTCATTAGGGCCACAATTAAATATTGATTATTATGACAGAATATGCAGGAGTCTTTAGATCAAAGTTTTCACATAAAATATTGGCAGATTTGAATTTCTTAAATGTTTAACCATGCAAATTGGAATTCAGAATATTTGAGGTGATTCGGGTTGTTTAATAATCTTGGCTGTACCAAGAAAATCTTGAGTTACAAAAGAAATATTAAAAAGTTTGGAAACAATTGGAGTTTAATCTAAAATGCTGTCTTCCCTGATCAGAATGTTTTCCTTCAAAGTTGATACTGTTACGATTGATTTCTCTTGTTTCTAATCCTTAAGGATAACATTTGGGCAAAGTTGAAGAAAAGATACCCAAAATTTGAAAGAAGGTTAAAATGGAGTTTGGTTCTTTTTCATTTGGGAAAGACTTTTTCAAAATTACAATAGCGTGCATATGAGAAGTTTCCTCCACCCCCTTTCAAACAGGCAGCGAAGTTAACCCTTTCTGCTGGCAGCTGTCTTTTTTGATTCACTACACAACATCTGTATTACTGAGTGTAAATGTATATTTTCGGCATTACTAAATGTTTAGTTTCTAAATTGACAGATATGATTGGACAAATTACCCCAGTGGGCTCTTGGGCAGAGCCACAATGACTCTTTGTGTTTTTGTTTAAAAACAGGTACCAATGTTTTCAGGGTAACATGAGCACTGATATTGCAGCAACAAATCCAGCAATGTTTAAGCATTTAAAAGCCTACTGTAGACATCAAGGCTGGAATTTTATGCCACCTCAGGGATTTTACCCGTGGCAAGCGGCGTCCAGGAGAAGGGAAAGGCTGGCTAGTTTCACAGGGGAAGGGGGGGGGGGGGGGGTGCCCTGACAATCAGGCACAGGATGCCAACTGAGGGCCGCCCCCGCTTCCCCAACCACCCGCAGGACCCAAGACGCCCCCCACTTCCCACCAAACGGCCACCCTTGCCTCGCTGGGGCACGACTGATTACCCCCGGCGAGGCAACCCAAACTTACCTGCAGTCCTGGCTCCATGTCCTCAGCTGGGCTGCAGTCCCTCAAGCGGGTGGAAGTCCCACCTTGGAAAATTTAAAGGCCAGGGACCCGTAAAATGCGGGATGGATCCCCGGGCTAGGCGGAAGAGGGTTCGCCACCGGCTTTTAAGTTGGTGGCCAGCTCCCATCCACCCAACGTAAAATCCAGCCCCAAATGTCACAGCATGGTGATGATTTTCGCTAGACTTGGCCTTGACTCATTCAGGCCATTTGTTATCTTCTGAGACAAAATGCTTGAGAAGGGTAGATATAGAAGTTATCTCTAAACTAGTTGCAAGCACTTCTGTCTTTATTGCAAAACAACACGTAAAACCACCAAGCCTGGGCATCATTATGTTTGAGATTGGAATTGATAAAATTCATTGATGAGTTGCTATTTCAAGCACTCAAAGGGAAAATTTACTTGAGGTTTAAGTGGATAATCAAATTTACATTTAAACAAAACACAAATGAAAAGCATCTAGGTAGCTCCTGAGGTATCAAGAAAAAGAAAGTTTCTTTTGGGGAGAAATAAATAAAATATTGACAAAACCTTTCAGCCCAACAACACTGCTATTTGAATTTGGGACAATTGTGAAATGAAAAGAAATGTCAGGCAAAATGTAGTGAGTTACTTTTGAGGAAATAAAAGGTCATCTAAAATAATGAACAAACAAAATGTGTTAATAACTAGGGCCACTGGGAATTTAGGATTTTTGTTTTACAGGTATTATGAGAATACTGTATTGGACAGTTAAATTTCCTCCAGGGATCACAAATGAGATAGAATTGTAATTAATGGGATGC
The DNA here is from genome assembly GCF_036365525.1 of Heterodontus francisci. Classification (NCBI taxonomy): domain Eukaryota; kingdom Metazoa; phylum Chordata; class Chondrichthyes; order Heterodontiformes; family Heterodontidae; genus Heterodontus; species Heterodontus francisci. The sequence continues at coordinate 95,051,626 of NC_090385.1, forward strand.
CCTACTTAGGATAGAAGATTCAGTATTGTGTAATGAGAAAGGGCTAATTAATAACCTTGCTGTAAAAGGAGCCATTAGGAAATAGTGACCACAATAAGTTGAAATTTACATTAAGTTTGAAAGACATATAGTTCATTCTGAAACTGGGGTCTTAAATCTGAACAAAGAAAATTATGAAGGTATAAGGGGTAAGTTGGCTATGGCGGATTGGGAAAATACATTAAAAGATTTGATGGGTCACAGGCTATAGCTAGTATTTAAAGAAGTATTACATGGTTTACAACAAACATACATTCCTCTAAGACACATAAACCTAACAGGAAAGATGAATCAACTGTGGCTAACAAAAGAAGTTGAATATTGCACCAGATCAAAGGAAATGGCCTATAAAGTCTCCAGAAAAAAGTGGTGAGACTGAGGATTGGGAGCAATTTAGAATCCAACAAAGCAGGGCCAAGAAACTGATAAAGAAAGGGAAAAGAGAATATGAAAGCAAGCTAGTGAGAAATGTAAAGGTGGATTGTAAAAGCTTCTTTAGGTATGTGAAAAGGAAAAGATCAGCAAGGACAAATATAGGTCCATTACAGGCAGAGACAGGAGAATTTGTGGTGGAGAATGGGGAAATGGCAAAGAGACTAAATAATTACTTTGTGTCTGTCTTCACGGAGGAAGACAGAAATTCGCCCAGAAATACTCGGGAACCAAGGGACTTGGAAAAACGAGGAACTGGAAGAAATTAGTATCAAAGAGGTAGTACTTGAAAAATTAACTGGATTGAAAGTTGATATATCCCTTGGACCAGATGAGCTACATCCCAGAGTATTGAAGGAGTGGTTACAGAGATAGTGGATGCATTGGTGGTTATCTTTCAAAATTCTTTACATTCTGGAAGGGCTCCCGCAGACTGGAAAGTAGCAAATGTAACCCCACTATTTAAGAAGGGAACGAGAGAGAAAACGGAGAACTACAGACCTGTTAGTTTGATGTCAGTCGTAGGGAAAATGTTAGAATCTATTATAAAGGATGAGATAACTGGACACTTGGAAAATAATGATATGATTGGGCAGAGTCAGCACAGATTTGTGAAAGGGAAATCATGTTTCACAAACCTGTTGGAGTTTTTTGAGGATATTGCTTGTAGCATAGATAAAGGAGAACCAGTGGCTATGGTGTATTTGGATTTTCAGAAGGCTTTTGATAAGGTCCCACACAGGAGGTTAGTAAACAAAATTAGAGCACATGGGATTGGGGGGGTTATATACTGCTATGGATTGAGAATTGGTTAACAGACAGAAAACAGAGAGTAGGAATAAACGGGCCATTCTCAGGATGGCAGGCTGTTACTCGTGGGGTACCGCAAGGATCAGTGTTGGGGTCACAGCCGTTCACAATCTATATCAGTGATTTGGATGTGGGGACCAAATGTAATATTTTCAAATTTGCTGATGACACAAAACTAGGTGAAAGTGCAAGTTGTGAGGAGGATGGAAGGAGGCTTCAAGGGGATTTGGACAGGCTAAGTGAATGGGCAAGAACATGGCCGATGGAATATATTGTGAATAAATGTGAAGTAATGCATTTTGGTAGAAAAAACAGAAAGGCAGAGTATTTCTTAAATGGTGAGAGGTTGAGAAGTGTTGATGTCCAAAGGGACCTGAGTGTCCTTGTTCATGAGTCACTAAAAGTTAGCATGCAGGTGCAGCAAGTAATTCGAAGGCAAATGGTATGTTGGCCTTCATTGCAAGGAGACTTAATTACAGGAGTAAAGAAATCTTGCTGCAATTGTGTAAAGCCTTGGCAAGACCACACCTGGAGTATTGAGTTTTGATCTCTTAATTAAGGAAGGATATACTTGTCATAGAGGGAGTACAATGGAGGTTCACCAGACTAATCCCTGGGATGACAGGATTGTTTTATGAGGAGGGATTGCAGAAACTGGGCCTGTATTCTCTAGAATTTCGAAGAATAAGAGGTGATCTCATTGAAGCTTACAATATTCTTACAGGGTGTGACAGGGTAGATGTGGATTGGATGTTTCCACTGGCTGGTGAGTCTAGACCCAGGGGACACAGTCTCAGAATAAGGCGCAGGCCATTTAAGACAGAGAGGAGGAATTCCTTCACTCAGAGGGTGGTGAATCAGTGGAATACTGTACCCCAGAGGGCTATGGAAGCTCAATCATTGAGTATGTGCAAGACAGAAATCGATAGATTTCTGGATATTACTGACATCAAGGGATATGGGGATAGTGGGGAAAAATGGCATAGAGGTAGATGATCAGTCATAATCTGTTTGAATGGCAGAGCAGGCTCGATAGGCTGAATGGCCTACACCTACTTAAATCTGCTATGATCCTTTAGAGATAGGAAAATCACACCACCAAATGGGAACTGGAAAAATCACCTGCGTGCCATCCAACGAAGGATTTTCCCAGTCAGCCACAGGAATGGCAGGTGCGAAGCCAGGTGATGGTATGAAACTACATGAGCGTGGGTGTGTTTGAGCCTGTACAAGGGCCTGCACTGTACTGTGGATAAGGCCAGGCCCACGGTAAGTTCAGTTACCACAGAACGTTAAATGGATTAGAAATAGTCTCGACTCAGATGATATCGTACTCTGATGTACATTACCAGCTGGTGCCTGTGATATCAAATCCAGTTGATGTCTGAGTTAATAAAAGAAACTTGGGAAAGGACCAGCACAACATTGGCAGAATGAGAATTCAATCTGTACAGAATTTCTAAGAAGTCCATAATGTTCTAATGAAAGTCAGGCAAGTGTAGATGTGACTTGTCCAGTTCTGGGCACCATACTTTAGGAAGGATGTTAAGGCATTAGAGTAGGTGCAGAAAAGATTCACGAGAATGGTTCCAGGGATGAGGACCTTCAGTTATGTGGACAGGTTGGAGAAGCCGGGTCTGTTCTCCTCGTTATACTAGGAGATTTGACAGAGGTGTTCAAAATCATGCTGGACTGAGTAGATAGGGGGAAACTGTTCCCATTGACCGAAGGATCCAGAACCAGAGGACACCGATTTAAGGTTATTGGCAAAAGAAGCAACAGTGACATGTGGAAATGTTTTTACACAGCAAATGGTTTTGATCTGGAATGCACTGCCTGAGAGTGTGGTGGAGGCAGGTTCAATCGAGGCCTTCAAAAAAGAATCAGATAATTATCTGAAGGGAAAACATTTGCAGGTCTATGAGGAAAAGGTAGGGGAGTGGGACTAGGACAGTTGCTCTTGCAGAGAGCTGGCATGGACACGACATGCTGAAAGGCCTCCTTCTGTGCTGTAACCAGTCTGTGATATGAAAGGGAGAGCTGGAGAATCTTTTAAGCTTTGATTTATTGAGGATTTGGTAAAATGTAGCTTTCTGTATTATGATTTTCTTTGTCTGCATCATGATCTGTTGCCTGAATTGTATGTATTTATGTGCTTCTTTCTTTTGGGCCTCCTTATCTCGAGAGACAATGGATTCGCGCCTGGAGGTGGTCAGTGGTTTGTGAAGCAGCGCCTGGAGTGGCTATAAAGGCCAATTCTGGAGTGACAGGCTCTTCCACAGGTGCTGCAGAGAAATTTGTTTGTCGGGGCTGTTGTGCTAATGACTTAGAATTAGCATTCCTGCAAAAAGATAAGGAATATCATTGAGTGAGATGACCCACAGGTAGGGAGTGCCAATCTGTACCCCTGTTAGCAATAGCTAGGTTAGGAAGGGGCTGATTATGAGAAGTCAGTAAGGATATTTTCTTCTCAAGTATACTCACTAGTTGCCTATTAGGATAAGCGCTTAATTAGGAAATGTATCTGTTTGAATACTGTTAATGATTTAAAATAACAATTACACCATATATATAAAAGCAAAATACTGTGGATACTGGAAATCTGAAATAAAAACAGAAAATGCTGGAAATACTCAGCAGGTCTGACAGCATCTGTGGAGAGAAAAACAGAATTAACATTTCAGTGTTTCTGTGACCTTTCATCAGAACTGTGAAAAGTTAGGAATGTAACAAGTTTTGAGCAAATGAAAGGGGGGAGGGGGAAGGAAGAACAAAAGGGAAGGTCTGTGATAGAGTGGAGGGCAGGACAGATGAAATAACTAAAGATTTCATGGTACAAGGTCAAAGGGAGTGGTAATGAGACAAGAAACAAATATGTGTTTGGATGAAATGTGAATAGAAACATAGAAAAATAGGAGCAGGGGTAGGCCAATCGGCCCTTCGAGCCTGCTCCGCCATTCAATACGATCATGGCTGATCATCCAACCTGTTCTAGCTTTGTCCCTTGATCCCATTAGCCCCAAGAACGATATCTAACTCTTTCTTGAAAATATTTAATGATTTGGCCTCAACTGTTTCCGTGGTAGACAATTCCACAGGTTCACCACTCTCTGGGTGAAGAAATCTCTACTCTACTCCTAAATGGCTTACCCCTATCCTTAGACTGTGACCCCTGGTCCTGGAATGGTAGAATAGCAGCTGCCCAAATGTAAAGTAAAGGGATTAAGAAAGAAATAAGAGGGAAAAAAAGATGAACCAGCAAAAAAAGACACAAAAAACAAAAAAAGGGGGCAGGACAGAGGTTATGATCTAAAATTATTGAACTCAATGTTGAGTCCAGACGGCGGTAAAGTGCCCAGTCAAAAGATGAGGTGCTGTTTCTCGAGCTTGCATTGACCTTCATTGGAACTTTGGAACAGGTCATGAACAGAAATGTCAGAGTGGGAACAAGGTAGACTATTTTGCATTCGCTGCTCACAATGTGGTCTCCTCTACACTAGGGAGATAAAACACAGACTGCTTTGTGGAACACCTCCGTTCAGTCCACAAGTACGACCCCGAGCTTCCTGTCACTTGCCATTTCGCTTCTCCATCTGCCTGACCTGCTGAGCAGTATTTCCAGCATTTTTCTATTTTTGATTACTACAGTATATATCTTGGTTTGGCTATAACTAATTGCAGGTGCTTAATAGTCCAGAGTAGGGTGAAGTAGCTAAGTAGTATGAATATTGTTAGAACATGATGTTACTGTAGCACTTGTAAATAATGTGCTTAAATCCAACTTGCTCAAATGTATTACTAAATTTGGTTATAACATTTCACCCCTGCCTGAACTTTAGCAAACCTTAAGGGGACATTAACCAATCTGGAACAAACATTACTACAGCTGAGATATATTATCAAGACCACCACTGATGTGGAAGGGAACAAATGTTAGAAGTGCTGTAGTGTCTTATCTCACACTAGACACTTGAGGGAGGAATGTAGGACAAAAAAAAACACTTTTTAAACAAATTCACTATATTACCCGTCAAGTCCTGTGACAAACCAAATTGGAAGGTAAAGCGAATCTCTTGTGCAAATTTCAGTCTTTCTAAAATAAACCTGCTGAACTGGGAAACTAAAGTAAATGCTATCAGGAAAAACAAGAGAGATAGTGCAGGCAAGTGACAGACACTGGTATCTGAATTTACGAAGACTAGGCTTTGGGAAGATGGTACAACTTAGATAAGATGAAGCATAGTGTTCCAGCAAAATACAAACATCTTTTTCCGGAAGATTGACTGCAAGGGGCTTCACATAATGGAAAATTACTGGAGAAAGTGAAAGACAGATGGACAGCTTTGTGGGCGGGTTCAAATGCTTTTGAAAGAAGCTTCATATGATGGTATGGCCCGTCAATACAGTAACACATATCAGGGGATGGGCCTAAGAGGTTGAACAACACATTGGAGACCTTTACTACAGTCGCGAGAGACTAGCACTACAGTAACAGAAAGGAGAAACCCGACCGAGTGTCGGAAGTAGAGCCTGCAATCAATGGGAATGGTCACTTTGGGTGATTGTATGACTAGTTGGTAACATATTTGAGCATTATTCTAATGCTACACAATGTTGAAGCATTAACTTTCTGGGAGTAACGTAACAAAGTAATTTTGTCATTTTATTATTTTTGATACATACTATTATTTTCTTCTTAACCTGTTAAATTTGTAATAATTTTTCTGTAACCATTTTAATTTTGCTGTCATCATTTGAAATCTGTGCCGGTTTTAAATCAGTAATTGTGGTTACAAATAAACTAACCCCATTAAGCATAAAACCTTTTCAGAGACTCATCAATTTTTTTTTTTTTACTTGTAATTCGTGGGTCAAAATGAATTATAAGACTGAGTGAGTGTTTAGAACAAGAAAGGCTTACACTCGCATGATTTTTTTGTGTACATGGACCCCCATCACCAGGTGAGAATGGGGGATTGATCTGCAAGGCTCACTCACTGGACAGCCATTGGAGAAAACCCTTTACTGTGTAGATTCAGTTTGCTCTTTACTGACTAAAGGGGCAGCTTTGGTTCAGTGGTAGCACTCTCATTTCCGAGTCAGAAAGCCATGAAGTTTCAGCACGCAATGTTGGCTGACACTCCAGTGAAGGACTGAGGGAGTGCTGCTCTATTGGAGGTTCAGTTTTTCAGAAGTGACGTTAAATTGAGGCCCTGTATGCGTTTTCAGGTGGACATAAAGGAACCTCGGCCGTATTCGAAGGAGAGCAGGGGAATTCGCCCCAGTGTCCTGGTCAATATTTATCGCTTAACCAACACCTAAAAACAGATTATCTAATTCATTATCACATTGATGTATGTGGGATCCTGCTGTGTGTAAATTGGCTGGCACATTTTCTACATTACAATGATCATTATAATTCAAAATTACTTCGCTGGATGTAAAGCATTTTGGGATGTCCTAAGGTCTTGAAAGGTGCTAAGAAAGGCAATTCATTTTTCCTTTAACGGACTGAGTCAACTGGAATTACTATTTTGGTGATAAGGATAATGAAAGCAAAGAGAAAATTTCACCTTTGGGTCTTTGGGTGAAAAGCAGCTGATGTAGTCGTTTATTAGGTTGAAGATAAAGCCTCTGTTCATCAGTGTCAAGCTCCGCTGTTGAATTAAGAACATATTAATTATTAGGACATGTGAGCACTCATTTAGATTTCCACGATATGATCTGTTACTGCACAATGAACCTTGGACTGATAATGTTGGAGTGTGACAGCAGGTGGACCCAGCATGGTTATGCTTCCTCTGAGCTCTATAGGGAAGGGGGATTTTAGTTACAAGGTTAGGATGGAAAAACTGGGCTTGTTCTCCCAGGAGATTGAGGGGAGATTTAATAGAAGCATACCAGATTATGACAGGCTTAGATACATTAGACAAGGAAAAGCTATTCCCATTAATTAATGGTACAAGGACTCGTGGACACAGATTGAACAACAGATTGGACACAGACTAGTTTTGGGCAAGATATGCAGCAGATGGAACTCGTGGCCCACAAGGGTGATGGAAGTGGAGATGATCAACGACTTCAAGAGGAAGTTGGATGGCCACTTGAAGGAAATAGACTTGCAGGGCTATGGGATCGAGTGGGGGAGTGAGACTGGGGTCTGTACTTTAAATTGAACTGTCAGAGCTCAACAAGGGGACACAGGTTCAAACTAGTCAAAGGTAACTTTAGGACTGACGTCAGGAGGTTAAGTCACACAGTGATCAACGCGTGGAATGGACTCTCAGGGACAGTGGCAGAGGGGGGAACCCTAGAATCATTTAAAAAAGCAATTTGATGGAGGAAGGGGTAAGTGGGGGAGAAGGTGGGAAACGAGCATAGGATTATTCCAGATGGATCAATGAAGATGGACTGAATGGCATTTTTCATCCATAAGTATCTTTTGATCTTGCAGAACATGTGAAAATAACAAATTCTGATATATTTAAACAAAGAACCACTCATTGATCTCTTGTGAAGAGTCAGAAGAGGAGCCATTACTATATAAAGGGCGGCTTAATCTCCAGTTCCATGAACAACTTAATTGATGGACATTCGTATTTAGTTTGGTAGGGTTTAAGCAATCTCATTCAGCTACAACAAAAACAACCTTCCCCTCTACTGACCTTCATGAAATGAGCCCAATTGATGTTTGCACTTCTAGATTCCTCTGGAATTTCCGCATACCTCAGGTTAACGTGAGGAATAATTGCAAGGAGCAGTGAGTGCACAGCGTGCTGGTAGCAATCCGGGAATCTCTGGTTCCTGGGGAGCTGGAAACAGATCATCACACAACTTACAGTGAGAAAATGGACCAATGGATCTCATGTGCAAGGGAGTGCAGGAAAAGATTGGTTTTTATGATACAGATTGTATTAGATAGATTAATCAGGCATTTTGGATGGTTTCTTCATCTGTTTTTAATCACACTAAAGAATCTTCGACAACACAAGAGCATAACATTTATTGTTGCACTTTTCCTATATTACAAGAATGCCAACACTTCACGCAAGTCGTCCTTTCCTGTCTTGTATTTATGTACAAAATAAAGACAGGAATAAATGAAGGCCCAGTCTCTCATTGTAAGTATATCCTACTCATTCCTAGTAGCTCCTAGTGAATCTATATTGTGACTCTTCTGTGGTTCCAATATCCATTTAATAATGTGATGTCCCAAACTGCACATCAGTACTCCAACTGTGACTTATTCACCATCGTCTCCCTTTGCTGTGCTCATCACTTCTGTATATAAAACCCAGGCTCCCATTGGCCTCACTCAGCTGTAACTCAAGTTCATAAACATTGTATCAAATTTCCAAATATTGGCCATTTACAGGAAGTTTTCACCAGATTACACTCCAAATACCATATAGCATGGTCACTTGGAAATGGTGGTTACTAATACTGGCGGGAAAACACTCAACATGGACAATTTCACAGTTATCACAAGAACTTTTCCAAAACTGTATTTTATATCATTTGAGGATGTGCACCGTGTGGATGTTTAATCCAAAACATGACTGTCCCCTCAGGAAATGGAGCAATACCTTGTCAGCTACATGATGAAGAGATCTGACTTACCTTAATCTTGTTCTTCTCAATCAGATACTGAGCCATTGACTTTATCAACAGTTCAAAGAAAAACCACGAATGCTGGAAATTAAAAGAAAAAGAGATACTCAGTAAAGTGTTCTCTCTGACTTGAAATTTGATTAAATGCATCATTCTTTGATCATCATTCTCTCTTCCTCCCTCTCTGGGTCCTACTATCGAATTTCACAGGTACTTCGCAGCTCTCCAAAGCAGCCATTCTTGAAGGGAACGGCTACAGGGGCCATCACAGTTGAGCCCAGTCCAGTTTCGCCCAATGTTCAATCTCCTTCCACTACATAGCAATTAGGAGCTGGAACTCTAAGTGACCTTTCCATTCCATAGCTCAGGGGTGTAGAACCTTACAAATATACAGTATAGTATCTTAAGTGCTGTCCTACTGGATTAACAACTTAGAGGACAAGAGTTCAAATCCCACCAATGGTGAGTTGTGAAACCTTATTCAATAAATCATGCAATTTGAGGACTGGCATTAGTAAAAGTGACCATGAAGTTGTCAGTTCATTGTAAAAACCCAACTAGTTCTGGGTCAAAATCCTGAAACTCCCTTCCTAACAACACTGTGGGTGTATCTACACCACAAGGACTGCAGCTGTTCAAGAAGACAGCTCACCAGCACCATCTCGAGGGCAAATAGGGATGGGCAATGAATGCTGGCATAGTCTGCGATGGCCACATTGCCCAAATGAATAAAAAAAAACGAATGTCCTTTAAGGAAGTGAGCCTGCCGTCCTTACCTGGTCTAGGTCTACCCGTGACTCCAGTTCCACACTGGGCTGGATTTTGTGTAGGAGGCGGGGCTCCTGGTGCTGGCCGAAAAGGTATCTTTTCCTGCACCCTGCAACCCCCCACCCCTCCCCGAAAGGCCCCGGTGAGGAGGCGGGGGGAGCTGTTTGGCGAGGGGGTGGTCGTGCAGTCCAGGGGGAGGGTATCCCGGGGGGGTTGAAGTAATTCCCAGTGGGGGTCCTCTGTGGGCGACAGATTCCCCTTGGAGGAGGGACCCCCACTAAGCCCACACGGAGGTCATTGTGTTACTAGGCAACCTCCCTGTGGGGTGGAGGCCACCCCCATCCACCCCACCACCCCACGCCTGGTAAGTTCCTAGCGGCGATGGGAATAGGCCCTAAATTGACCGTTTATAGGCCACTTAAGGCCGTCACTGGCTTATCCCACCCCCGGCTCCGTGACCGGCCCTCCGTCCTCCAACCCCTCCACTCACCACCCGTTGTGATGCTCCGTGTCCCCCTGCCTCAGCAGGGCCCACAGAATTCAGCCCACTAAGTGGTTGATTCTATGACCTCAGGGGGACTAAGGTTGGGCAATAAATGAGGCTGTGCCAGCATAACCCACACCCCGATAACGAATAGAAAATTTAAAGAGACACTTCACGTTGTTTGAAAAAATCATTAGCTGGCACTCCTTGCAGCAAGTGCACAAGGAAAGGAGTTTTACAACATCAAAATAATTTTCACAAGTAGTCAAAAAATACAAAAAGAAAATAGCTGCCCTAGGTCTTGACCAGGCTTCAAAACCAAACAAGCAAACTAAAAGGTACTAGGTGTCTTGCAAAATGCCATCTTATTAACAAACAGGGTGATGCCGTTGCCCTGAAATTTCAGGGTCATTACTGCATTTGAAGTTATCCATTTTCATTTTAAACTATGTTTTAGATTAATTGCTTTACTTTTTGCTTCAAAACAGAATGAAAATCATCAGTTCAATGTACCGAAAAATTTTAAAATGCAACAAAAATGTTGTCAAATGTACTACTCTCCACATAGGCCTACCAAGTCAGGCTTTACATGTCCAGACCATCCCAGTGATATCAGTGATCAACAGAGTGTCCAAAAGAGTTTCAACTGATTGCAATCAGGTCAATCTTGAGCTCAGTGGGTAGCTCTTTTACCTCTGAGTTAGAAGGTCATAGGTTCAACTCCCACTCGAGACTTAAGCACAAAATCCATGCTGACATTCCCAGTGCCAGTAGTGAGGGAGTGCTGCACTGTCACAAATGTTGTCTTTTGGATGAGATGTAAAATTGAGGCCCTGTCTGCCCATTTAGGTTGATATAAAAGACCGACTGCCCACTATTTGAAAAAACACAGGGGAGTTATTCCTGGTGTCCTGGCCAATATTTATCCTTCAATCAACATCACAAGAACAGATTATCTGGTCAGTTATCCCATTGCTATTTGTATGATCTTACTGTGCACCAAATAGCGGCCACATTACAACAGTGTTCAGACGTTAAAAGCACTTCATTGACAGCAAAGGGCTTTGAGACCTGCTGAGGCTGCAATCAGTGCTGTATAAATGCAAGTTCTTCTTTTTCTAAGAACTGAAATTTCACATTAGGAGGAAGCAGCATAGTAAAAGTTCAGCCTTTTCTGTGCCTTGAATTAGGCCACAAAATGTACTCAAGTTCATTGTTTTGACTTATGTAACAAAGATATCTGTAAGAGAAGGATGGAAGAAACACAGTCCATAAGTCAATAGAAGGTGCAGGAAAATACACACTAAACCAACAGGCAGTTCAGCTTCTTAAAGGGCTAGCATGGCAAAATGCCCCTCAGTGACCATAACTTTGCAATGAATAAAGGTACGTTATAATTGTTAATTTTGGACCAATATGTTTTTTACTTAAACTTGGGAGATAAAAAGACTGTATCTGCAGTTCTGACGAGGAGAGCACCGACCTTCAGCAGTTTGTTGATGGTGAGAAAATCCGCAGATTGTTTCAGGATTACGATGAGAGACCTTGCAAGCTCTTCGTGTGTCGTCTTGTTTTCTGAGGTTGCGTATTGGCCCGTCCTGAAAACGTACTGAAGAAACCAATAGACCAGTAAGAAGATTCACCTAGCCCACTGAAACTCGCCACTGAGCAATTAGGTCAACAGTGCGAGTTCAACTTGATATGTTAACACTATTTCTCACTCAGCAGACGTTGCCTGACCTCTGAAAGTTTCCCCCATTCTCGGCTTTTATTTCAGGTTTCCAGCATCCTGCAGTATTTTACTTTAGTTTTATGGGTTATAAGTGTGTCCGTGAAATAAAACAGCTGTTTTTACACACTGTCATTCTGTGTTACACAACCAAACTCCATCAAATCTATGGCCCTAAGTTTAATTCCTAGGGTGAAGTAATTGCCGTGCATCACTGTGCATTTTTAGTGGGCGTGCTAAAGACTTCAAAGCACTGCCAGTGCTAAATTACAGAGAGAGAAAGGTCATATTGGCACATTCAAATATAACTATCACATACTGTATTTTCATGTTTAATAAACAGTTTGGGGTCAGTGAGATGAGCTGCACACTGCCCCACTCTACCTTGTTCACTGCCAGAGATCAGAATCCATATTTTAGCATTTTCATTTTTCACTCTTGTGCCCTTGACTACAAGCAGTCTGGTATTGAAATGACCAGTACCGGGCCGACGCTCTACAAACACACATCACACAATTACAGGTAACAGAGCAAAGCTTTCACTGAACCAGCCTGAGCTGGATTCAATGCTAGCTCCCCAAGCTGAATGCACACTGCACCAGCACATGGTGTAAGACACAGTCCTGCTCATGGATAGACAAGCGTTTCAACATACGAAACTACAACACATGGACTGCAGTGATTCACCGCCACCTTCTCAAGGGTAATTAGAGATGAGCAATAAGTGCTGGCATTGCCAGTGATGCTCACAACTCATGAATGAACAAAGAAAATGTGAGCGCTGGCAGAAGCTTTATAATGACAACTAGCTTAATAGCAAGATTACCCTGGTTCACTTTCGACGTCTGCATATTTTCGTTCAAAGAACTGACATTGAAACAGGTGGAATACAAGCCTAGTCAACCTGACCTCATAATTTAACCCTTTAAATCCCATTATCATTCTGGTGAGATACTGATCTACCAAAGCTCAACATCTGAAGTTCATCTCAGTTGTAATTCTGGAAGTGTTAAACATTTGTTAAACGGATGACATAGCAATGTATAATTTCAGAATCTAGATTTACTTGAAGTTATAGTAATGTCCAAGCTCTGCACAGTTCGATATGTTTTTAAAAGGTAAACTACCTTTACATACGATCGTAAATAGTGGTCCAGACCCTCTTCGTGACATCTGGACACAATATGTATTATTACCCTGAAAGAGAGGCATGGAAAACAAATTGTTCATGGATTGCAGAGATAAAATATGAGAGTCTATGCACAAATCAGCAGGACTTGTCCCTCTGACATTGTTGGCTTCTAATCAAAGCAGACACAAATCTGTTGAAATCAATGTTTTATATTTCAACGGCACTTATTGCAAGTATTAACGATGTCATATTAAAGATGAATTTTTATTTTAAATACCTGCATGTGTCAAAATCACTCTTACACACATCAACTATACTTGGCTTCATGATTAGGCAAACAGATGTAATATGGAGAAAGGGCAGGGGCCCACTCTAGAGACTTGAACCCATAATCTAGGCTGACACTCCAGTGCAGTACTGAGGAAGTGCTGCACTGTCGGAGGTGCTGTCTTTCTGAGGAGACGTTAAACCGAGATCCTGTCTGCTCTCTTAGATGGACATAAAAGATCCCAATGCACTATTCAAAGAAGATTAGCAGAGTTCTCCCCAGTGTCCTGGGAAATATTTATCCCTTAAGCGACTTCACTAAAAACAAATTATTTGTGCAATCTCGCACTGTTGTTTGTGGGAGCTTGCTGTGCGTAAATTGCTGCATTTCCCATATTACAACAGCGACTATATATCTAACCTAGATCATTGATTATAAAGTGCTTTAGGACATCCTGAGGTCTTGAATGTAAATCTTTCTTTAATGTGATCAGAGTAGTCCCAGTTAAAAGAATGCTGAAATGTATGTGATTCTACTCTGCTCTTTGGACTCAAAGAGGAAGAAATTTAAGCTAATGCAGGAATTTACAACCAATACCTCTGAAAGGTCTCGGATATAGGGCAACAGTCCAGTCACAAAGCATGCTGAATTAATCAGGAATGGTAGAACAAGACTGAAATCCGTGCAAAGTCTTCAAATATTGAACAGGTCAGTTTTGATGAAAGGTCACAGATCTGAAAGGTTAACTCTGTTTCTCTCTCCACAGATGCTGCCAGACCTGACCATTTCCAGCATTTTCTGTTTTTAATCTCACATTTCCAGCATCCACAGTATTTTGTTTTTGTATTATTGAATACATCTATTTCACTGCTATTTTGGGGGAAATGAATTAAGTCAACAATTACAAATTAGCATTCCCATATTGGAAACAAAAGTGTATAAAATACGGGTCAGTTAACAGAATCTAAAATTATTTATTACTAAAAGATCCAAATAGGACTGAGGGACTTAAAACAGAAAACTATAGAATATAAAATGTTAAAGATAGTTATTGTTACACTACCGTAGTGTTGACATCAGGTTCTAGATTTAGTGGAGACATTTTGATAACACAAATGGTGCATTATAACCAGCAATCAATCCAAACTGTTTATAACAGACCTCAATTACCATCCAAACCAAGACTTCTGTCAATGGACTGCTTAAAAGAAATTTGAAGAACAAGACATCCGATTGAACAAATCTCACAGTTCTTCACAAAGCAACAGTAATGAAACTGACATGCAACACGCGCACGCAGCCAGCAACACGCGCACAGGCACACGTACCCAGCTAGCAAAACACACACACAGACAAGCAGCTAGCAACATACGTGCATACACATGACATGTTCTCGGGACCGGAGTGAGGTTTAGCCAAGTTTAATATAGGATATAAGGCAAAGACTGAGACAGAGGCAGCAAGCAGTTGAACATAAAAGCCTCTCAGCGCGCAGTGGTTAGCACCACAGCCTCACAGCTTCAGGGACCCGGGTTCGATTCTGGGTACTGCTTGTGCGGAGTTTGCAAGTTCTCCCTGTGACCGCGTGGGTTTCCGTCAGGTGCTCCAGTTTCCTCCCACAGCCAAAGACTTGCAGGTTGATAGGTAAATTAGCCATTGTAAATTGCCCCTAGTATAGGTAGGTGGTAGGAAATATGGGATTACTGTAGGGTTAGTATAAATGGGTGGTTGTTGCTCGGCACAGACTCGGTGGGCCATAGGGCCTGTTTCAGTGCTGTATCTCTAAATAAAATAAAATAATTCTGTTTTAGTTTCACTTTCCCTTTGCTGGTATGTGTGTTCGATCGCAGCCCCAACTGTACACAAAGCACAATTCAATTACAATTTCAAAACACTACAACACACAGATAGCAACACACACACACATGCATACAGATAGCAACACATGCACACACACACACGCCGATAGCAACAGCCACTCAGATAGCAGCACACACACACAGTTAGTCACACACACACACTAACAAATACAGATAGCCCCTCCACTCACATCCTCACACACACACCCAGCCATACACATCCCCACAAACAGACAGACAGCACCCTCCTCACCCCCCACAGCCTGACACACAGTGCCCCTCCCCCCACCACACACACACACACACACACACACACAGAGGAACACACATGCTCACACAAACACACTCACTCACATACAGCAATACATACAAACAGCACCTCACATACAATCACTTGTATACACACTTGCACCCCCATTAAGGTCTCTGGTTCTGGGATGGTGGGAACTGATGAAATGTTTTATTACCTGCAACCCCTTCTCCCCCCGCTCCCCCCTCCCAGCTCCCCCCTCGCACCCCCTTCCCCTGCACCTCCCCTGCAGCCCCCTTCCCAGCTCCCCCTCGTACCCCTTCCCTCCACCCCTCCCCCTCCCACTGGCATCCACCTATGCCTGAGCAGGGGCCCCAACAACCCCACTGCCTTGTGGGCGTCTCGGGAGAGACCAAGGCTAAGGGAGTAAACCCTAACAGAAAATCCGGAGTGGAACCCCGTAGGCGGTCATGTGTCACCTTTGGCATGTTTCCGGCAGTTCCTGCAGCCATACTGGTGCCAAATGTCGTGCCCTGCACTCCTTTGGACCCCACCAGAAAGGCCGAGAGGGGGCTTTTGACGCTTAGGCAACTCACAACCTCCATACATTCGCTCAGGAATGCGCCATGGAGAGGTCACTCCATAGTCGCCTCACAGCGACCGCAACAGCACGGAAGGCAGCAGTTACGGGTTATAAGTCCAGTTCAATTGGCGTAGAGATTGGGCGCCACGGGTTGTCTTTGTCGGTGGGAGAGGTCATCGCACCTCACTGGAAAGCTACCGCCCGCCTCAAACCAGGCAGCCCCCGGTCAATAAGGTTCTGTCCCGCCACAGTCCACCTGCTTCAATGGGTGCTTGGAGCTCAGGGTCATTGCCCGAAAAGCGGACTGCAACACCGCACCAAACAGCACGATAAAAAAAGGAAAGAAGGTACCAGCCCTTCGCTTTGCAAGCTGGAACATCAGAACTGTGTGTCCTGGCCTGTTGGAAGACCTTACATAAATCAACGATTCTCGGAAGACTGCCATCATTAACAACAATCTCAGTAGACTCAATGTGGACATTGCAGCACTTCAGGAGACACGCGGCCCTGCGAGCAGATCTCTAAGAGAGCAAGACTACACCTTCTACTGGCAGGGTAGGGATCCTGAAGAACCAAGACAGCATGGAGTGGGCTTCGCCATCAGAAACTCCTTGCTCAGCATGATAGAGCCACCCTCAAATGGCTCGGAACGCAAACTGTCCATCTGACTGCTCACCGCCTCTGGTCCAGTACACCTACTCAGCATCTATGCTCCAACACTCTGCTCCCCACCTGAAGCTAAAGACCAGTTCTACAGTTCGCCACATTATCAAAAGGATGTGGATGCTTTGGAGAGGGTGCAGAGGAGGTTCACCAGGATGTTGCCTGGTATGGAGGGCGCTAGCTATGAAGAGAGGTTGAGTAGATTAGGATTATTTTCATTAGAAAGACGGAGGTTGAGGGGGGACCTGATTGAGGTGTACAAAATCATGAGAGGTATAGACAGGGTGGACAGCAAGAGGCTTTTTCCCAGAGTGGGGGTTTCAATTACTAGAGGACACGAGTTCAAAGTGAAAGGGGAAATGTTTAGGGGGGATATGCGTGGAAAGTTCTTTACGCAGAGGGTGGTGGGCACCTGGAACGCGTTGCCAGCGGAGGTGGTAGACGCGGGCACGATGGAGTCTTTTAAGATGTATCTAGACAGATACATGAATGGGCAGGAAGAAAAGAGATACAGAACCTTAGAAAATAGGCGACATGTTTAGAGAGAGGATCTGGATCGGCGCAGGCTTGGAGGGCCGAAGGGCCTGTTCCTGTGCTGTAATTATCTTTGTTCTTTGTTCTAACTCCATAATATCATTAGTAGCATCCCCAACACCGAATACCTGTTCCTGCTGGGGGACTTTAATGCCAGGGTTGGGGCCGACCATGACTCAGGGGCCGACCATGACTCATGGCCCTCCTGCCTTGGGCGCGATGGCACTGGAAGGATGAATGAGAATGGACAGAGACTGCTTGAGTTGTGTACCTATCATAACCTCTGCATCACCAACTCGTTCTTTCACAATAAACCCTGTCACCAGGTTTCATGGAGGCACCCAAGATCACGTCGTTGGCACCAGCTGGACCTCATCGTCATAAGGCGAGCCTCTTTAAACAGCGTTCAAACCACACGCAGCTTCCACGGTGCGGACTGCAACACCGACCACTCCCTGGTGTGCAGCAAGGTGAGACTCAGACCAAAGAAGCTACATCACTCCAAGCAGAAGGGCCACCTGCGCATCAACATGAGCAGAATTTCTCACCCACAGCTGTTACAAAAATGTCTAAATTCACTTGAAAAAGCCCTTCAAAACACTCCCACACGGGATGCAGAGACCAAGTGGACCCACATCAGAGATGCCATCTATGAGTCAGCTATGACCACCTATGGCAAACGTGTGAAGCGGAATGCAGACTGGTTTCAATCTCACTTTGAAGAGCTGGAATCTGTCATAGCCGCTAAGCACATTGCACTGCTGAACTGCAAGAAAACCCCCAGCAAGTTAACATCCGTAGCACTTAAAACAGCCAGAAGCGCTGCACAAAGAACAGCCAGGTGCTGCGCAAATGACTACTGGCAACACCTATGCAGTCGTATTCAGCTAGCCTCAGACACCAGAAACATCAGAGGAATGTATGATGGCATGAAGAGCGCTTTTGGGCCAACCATCAAGAAGATCGCCCCCCTCAAATCTAAATCAGGGGACATAATCACTGACCAACGCAAACAGATGGACCGCTGGGTTGAGCACTACCTAGAACTGTACTCCAGGGAGAATGTTGTCACTGAGACCGCCCTCAATGCAGCCCAGCCTCTGCCAGTCATGGATGAGCTGGACATACAGCCAACAAAATCGGAACTCAGTGATGCCATTGATTCTCTAGCCAGCGGAAAAGCCCTTGGGAAGGACGGCATTACCCCTGAAATAATTAAGAGTGCTATGCCTGCTATACTCTCAGCACTCTACGAACTGCTTTGCCTGTGCTGGGATGCGCGATGCCAAAATCATCACCCTCTATAAAAACAAAGGTGACCGCGGTGACTGCAACAACTACTGTGGAATCTCCCTGCTCAGCATAGTGGGGAAAGCCTTCGCTCGAGTCACTTTAAATAGGCTCCAGAAGCTGGCCGAGCATGTCTACCCTGAGGCACAGTGTGGCTTTCGAGCAGAGAGATCGACCATTGACATGCTGTTCTCCGTTCGTCAGCTACAGGAGAAATGCCGCGAACAACAGATGCCCCTCTACGTTGCTTTTGTTGACCTCACCAAAGCCTTTGACCTCGTCAGCAGACGTCGTCTCTTCAGACTACTAGAAAAGATTGGATGTCCAAAGCTACTAAGTATTATCACCTTATTCCATGACAATATGAATGGCACAATTCAGCATAGCGGCACCTCATCAGACCCCTTTCCTATCCTGAGTGGTGTGAAACAGGGCTGTGTTCTCGCACCTACACTGTTTGGGATTTTCTTCTCCCTGCTGCTCTCACATGCGTTCAAGTCTTCAGAAGAAGGAATTTTCCTCCACGCAAGATCAGGTGGCAGGTTGTTCAACCTTGCCCGTCTAAGAGCGAAGACCAAACTACGGAAAGTCCTCATCAGGGAATTTCTCTTTGCTGACAATGCTGCATTAACATCTCACACTGAAGAGTGTCTGCAGAATCTCATCAACAGGTTTGCGGCTGCCTGCAACGAATTTGGCCTAACCGGAGAATCCTTGGCATCAGGTGGCAGGACCATATCTCCAACACAGAAGTCCTCGAGGTGGCCAACATCCCCAGCTTATACACACTACTGAGTCAGCGGCGCTTGAGATGGCTTGACCACATGAGCCGCATGGAAGATGGCAGGATCCCAAAGGACACATTGTGCAGCGAGCTCGCCACTGGTATCAGACCCACCGGCCGTCCATGTCTCCGCTTTAAAGACGTCTGCAAACGCAACAAGAAGTCCTGTGACATTGATCACAAGTCGTGGGAGTCAGTTGACAGTGATCGCCAGAGCCGGCGGGCAGCCATAAAGGCGGGGCTAAAGTGTGGCGAGTCGAAGAGACTTAGCAGTTGGCAGGAAAAAAGACAGAAGCGCAAGGGGAGAGCCAACTGCGAAACAGCCCTGACAACCAATTTTATCTGCAGCACCTGTGGAAGAGTCTGTCACTCTAGAATTGGCCTTTATAGCCACTCCAGGCGCTGCTCCACACACCACTGACCACCTGCAGGCGTTTACCCATTGTCTCCCGAGACAAGGAGGCCAAAGAAGAAGAAGACTCCCATTAAGAGATACATTGATAAATTCACTGACATCTTCACTTCAGAAGTAATCTTTACTTTTTTTGGAGGGGTTAGGAAGAGTTGGAATAGAAGTGGAGGTGGAAGAACTGATTTGGGGGGATGTGGGGGTGAAGCGGGAAGGAGGTGATGCAAAGAAATCATTTACCTGGCAGAGTTCACTGCAACATCGCTCTGGCTGGTTTTGGTGAAGATTTTGACTAGCTGGTTTAGGATTGTTGGTAGAAAGTTGACCATCACACAGGTGTCCATGGCATGCAAACACTGGAAGAAAATATAGACTCAAGTTACCTTCATTTAAAGTGCACAGTGTTAGGAACAGTCTGCTTTCCATTCTTGATTACAATTTACTATTTTGTATAATAAATCCAACACTTCACACAGTAACGAGCCTGGTTGATAAACTAAGTGTTGCTGCTCAGGTACAGTTTGAGCTTTAATTACTTGAGAACAAAAGAAAATTGTGAAATTCAAGGTCCAAAATGCACAAGCTTGATTCTACTGATTTGAATAATTTAGATTAATTGTTTTATTTACATCTACTATATTAATATCCCTGCAAAATCAGACACACTGTGGGAAAACCTGTAAATACTGACACACTACCAGGGACCCACTATAAATACTGTCACATTCCAGGAAACTCCAATCCAGACACGTTAATAATAACTGTATAAAATTCTGGTTGCTACTTTGTAAACAAAAAATAAAGCACCAGAGAGGATGCAAAAAAGATTTAGAAGGATGATACCAGGAATGCAGGGGGATACCTATTAGAAGATGAACAGGCTGGGTCTCTTTTCTCTTGAAAAGTGAAGGCTGAGGGGTGTCCTAATAGAGGTCCTTAAATTTATGAAAGGTTTTGAGAGTGGATACTGAGAAAGTTTCCAAATATGAGGAAGAGCAAAACAGAGACCATCAATATAAGACAGTCACCAAGAAATCCAATGGGGAATTCAGATGAACCTTCTTTACCCAGTTAATGGTGAGAATGTGGAAGTCACTACTACCAAAGACAGTGGTTGAAGCAAATAATATAGGTGCATGAAAGGGGAAGCTAGATAAGCATATGAGGGAGAAGGAAATAGAGGGTTACGACGATAGAGTCAGATGAGGAAAGACAGGAGGATTCTCGAATGCATAAACTGGTTGGTTCTAATGGCCTGTGCTGCATAGCCTACTGGCTCTGATGAAACATTAACTCTGTTTCTCTCTCCACAGATACTGTCAAACCTGTTGTATATTTCCAGGATTTTCTGTTTTTATTCCAGATTTCCAGCATCTGCAGTATTATGCTTTGGCATTACTGTTTAATTAGCAGCAAGTAGATTTTGTGGGCTGAAAGAGACAGAGCTTCAGTTTAGCAGCAGAGTAACACACTGTGCATTACATGGTGTGACTCTATTGTCATATAAAAGGATACTATCATCAGAGTTGCAAGGAGCACTGCCAATGGAGGCTTACTCACTTTATATAAAAGGTTTTGAGAGAGTCCATCATAAGTGAGTGGGCAAAACTGTGGAAGATGGAGTTTAGTGTGGATAAGAGTGAGGCGTTAAGAATTACACTAACAAACACTTTAAGTTGGGCTAGCAATGTGGCTCACTGGTGCTTGCTAGAAGCTACATATATTCATTCACAGGGACCAGTCCTTTGCAGGCAAAAGGAACATGTCCAGGTTTTGCACCTTTTTTTGAAGCAAACAAAAGGATGAGGGACAATAGTTCCCTGGTACATTCTCCATGGTAATGCTTCGACCAGAGTCAACTTGCCTACCAATCAGCACCCTTTTCTCATGCAGGATAAACTGTTGCTCCCTTTGGAATTTGCAATTCTTATGTCTGTCCTGATGAGTGCAAGATAAAAAGCTTTGAGAGAATGTCTCTTTTCTCAGCAATACATTTTACAATGTTGAAAGAGCTATATAAATGCAAGTTGCTGTTGCTGACAAGGAGAGGAGTCAAAGAGCTGGCAATCTAGGGAAACCGTCATACAACAATTCACCTCGCATTCGATTCTTAACCTATTTAAACTGAGCAGCAACCAAGTTGGCAAATGACAACAGGGCATCTGTGTTCCACAACTCAGGTTAACTGATGAGCAATGCCAAGGGTGGTCAAATGGTCTAGTTGCCCCTGTCCCCTCCTGCTGCTCCTCAGCCCTTCCTTTCCTCAGTGAAATGATTCATAACAGAGAGTGGGTAGAGCAGAAATCCTACAGGGAGAATTGTGATCAATGAGATTTCATCCTTCAGTTATAAACACACAATGAAATGAGGCCAGTGAACTGACAGACATGTGAGTACAGTTGACATATGTGGAGTGCTGCCATGCCTCATTTTTCGAAGCCTTCCCATGCATTCTATACTGACCTGGGGAAAGCCCATCCCTGTGTAGACACAGCAAGAATTCATTCAGGAGCACATACACACCCCATCTGCCCAGTGCCAAAATGTCATCATGCCCTGAACTATTCAAGCCATTGTCCAATTTTGCTCCTGCTACAAACCCATTAAAGAAAAGCCTGGAGAAACTTGCATCTCTCTCTCTATAATATATATATACAAACTTAGAATGCCCCAAAGCGCTTCATGGCCAATTAAGTACTTTTGAAGTGTATTCACTGCTGTAATGTGGGAAACACAGCAGCAGTGTGATAATGACCAGATAATATGTTTTAATGACGTTGGTGAGGGTTAAATATTTGCCATGGAAAATTCCCCTGCTCTTCTTTGAAATTGTACGTGGGGTCCTTTATGGCCTCCTAAGGTGGCAGGCATCAGTTTAACGTCTCATCTGAAAAATGGCCCCTCCGAGCGTGCAGCATCTCCCTTGGTACTGCACTGGGAGCGTCAGTTTAGATTATGTGTTCAAGTCTCGGGTGCGGGACTTGAATCCACAACCGTAAGAATACAATCAGGAAGATTTCCAATCTGTGTTTGCAGTGCCAACTTGTGACCAGGTCTGAGTTATGCAAGCTATTGCCAAATCCCAAAATTGCTCCTTACACAATTCCTTTACACTCAGTCTTGTTATTTGAACTCTGGCTATGGAAGTCCTGTATAAAGCCACACAAAATCCCAGTGGCAGCTAGTTTATAATCCAGTACTGTGCATTAGAGGGCAGCAAAGTATAACTTTAAAATGAGAGCTCGGCCATTTCGGGATGATGTCAGGCAGCAATTTTTCACACAAAGGGCAGTGGAAATCTGGAACTCACTCTCCTAAAAGATTGCAGATGCTGCGGCAATTGAAAACACCAAGACTGAGATTGTTAGGTTTTTGTTAAGAAGAGGTCTCAAGGGATATGGAAACAAAGCGTGTAAATGGGGTCGATACATGCCAGTCATAATCCAGTTGAATGGCAGAACAGGCTCGAGGGACTCAAAGGCTTGTTCTTCTTCCTATATTCACAAAATCCAACCTAAGCCCAGGTACAAGTCCTCTGCTAGTTTGACACGGTCACTTTTTAATTAGGACTCCAGGTGTCTGTGAACTTACTGGTATTTGAGCTGAAGGAATGCATCCTGCAGTTAGGATGAGGGAGCCTTTTTAAGTGAGGTGCACATACTTGGAGCTGGTTCCCTCTCCCAGAACACCAATTATAACACTGCCAATTAAATACAGTGACTGGCAGTGTGGGCAGTGACCTGCTAACAGCCGTGAAACTTTTACAGCAGGATAGCTACTATAACCTACATGTATCGTCTTCACTTGTATTTGACTTGGGTATGACACATAGTGACTTACATAAGCAAACATGACTGTAGTTTATTGGTCCGTCTGTACAAACTATCTCTTCCCAAAATCAAAATTTCCACTCCAAATTTGGGCAAGACCTCTGGTGTGTAACGTTCTCAAGCAAATTTTATTTTAAGCTCACATTGGCGAACAGAAAACCCTGATGACCTGATGCAAAAGAGGAATCCGAGGGAGTTTGGGAGTTTTGAGAGAATGCTCGTGGACAAACTCCACAGGCTTTAAAACTGTTTCTCCCCAAGGCTGTGGATAGTGATAATAGGGTCCCAACTCTCCAGAATTGTTCTGGAATGAAAGATTAATCTCCTGGACACTGTTGCAAGAAAACCCAGGAGATTTGTATATCTAATTCCATGGGGGAGGTGGGGATTTGGGGGTCTCCCATCTGTTTGAAGTGGGACGGTCACAAGCAGGAAGTCGCGGGGTATAACTTGCCGCCTCATTCCGATTGACACCATCTTCTTCTGGGCCTGTCTCTGGGTAGCTGAAGCAATGCCCAAGTCAGGCCGCAGAGCCTCTCAATGCACAGATCAGGGCCCTAAGACATACAGAGTATCTCACTCGGTGGAGTGTGTGTCATGCTCACTCCACATTGGGTCAGCTGGTGTCCCAGCTGCTGAGATCAACACACTAATAATTTAGATCATGACTTCCTCCAATTTGTTTTTGGCTTTGCCTCACCTCTTATGCGCCCACATCCATATATTGACCAGAAGGGATACAGAATGGGAACGTAAATGAAAGAATTTAACAGAAAATTTGGAATGAAGAAAGAAATCAAGAAAGATGAACAGTAGGATGGACAGGTAGGTGGTTACTTAGAAACAGGATTAAATAAATTTGTCTAACTATGGTCACAGACCAAAGGTCGCTCAACAGGGAATTCTAATTGGAAGGCCTCAGCATCAACTATATATCTTTCATGTACAATTATCTGCTGAGCCTCCCTTTAAGTCTACTGATGACAGCCTCCTAAAATTTAATGAAAATCGAGATGTACTTTTTCATCGAATTTTACAGCACTGATAAAGGCTATTCGGCCCAAGCAGTTTATGTCAGTGTTTATGCTCCACCTGCCCTCCTCGCACCTCTCTTCATCTCACCGTATAAACATATCCTTCCATTCCTTTCTCCATCAGATACGTAGCTAGTTTTCCCTCAAATTCAAAATAACTTTGATAAGAGTTTACATTGCAAAGGAACATCCCAAGATGCTTCACAGTTAAATATAGGGGGAACAGATGCTGAGCTTGGACAGGGAAAGGTTGGAAGAGCAGATTAAAATCTTGAACAGATGGGTTACAAGTATCTTAAGGACAACTAGAGATTTCAAGACTGAGATTGACAGATTTTTGTTGGCTAAGGGTATCAAGGGATATGGAGCCAAGGCAGGCGAATGGAGTCGATGTGCAGATCAGCAATGATCTAACTGAATGGTACAGCCGGCCTGAGGGACTGAATGACTTTCGCCTGTTCTTATTACAAGGTAGAGAGAGAGAGAGAGGGAGCACTCCAGAAGATTAGGGATGGGATTCCAGAGAGTAGGATCAACAAAACAGAAGGTTATGTCACCAGTGGTTGTGGGTGGGTTGGTGGGAGGGTTGGAATCTGAGAGTTTGGGATCAGATTTATAGCTGAAGGAGACTGCAGAGGAGATAGAGTGGAGGAAGGCCATTGAGGGAATCATAAACACAAATAAGGGTTTGAACTGAATGTGTTGGGGCACTGGGAGTCAAATATTAATGGCATCATTGAAATAACAAATTGTTAAAATGTTTAATTACTTTGGACCATCGACTGGATGTAGTGGTCACAGCAAAATCAAAGCTTGCATTGAGGAAGCAGCAGACACATCTGCTGACTGTGCTGAGGTTTACCCTGATCCAGCCATTGACCAACTGCAGTTTCCACAGAACAAACAGCAGAAGGATTGTGCTGACTGACGCGAGCAGCCAGTCTAGATGAGTGAGCTGGGCAGAAGGAATTCCCAAATATGGGCATCAAAATATTCGAGATGACCACTGCAAAGTTTTTTCTATTCAACATGTTCGGATTATAAAAAAACATTGTGATTAAATACCATATATGCATTTTAACAATTTTCATTGCAACACGAACATACGTACATATGAATTAGGAGCAGGAGTAGGCCACTCAACCCCTCGAGTCTGCTCCTCCATTCAATAAGTTCATGGCTGAACTGATTACTCCACATTTCCACCTACCCCCAATCACCTTTCACCCCCTTGCTTATCAAGAATCTATCTACCTCTGCCTTAAAAATATTCAAAGACTCTGCTTCCACTGCCTTTTAAGGAAGAGAATTCCAAACACTCATGATCCTCAGAAAAAATATCTTCTCATCTCGGTCTTAAATGGGCAACCCCTTCTTTTTAAACAGTGACCCCTAGTTCTAGATTCTCCCACAAGGGGAAACATCCTTTCCACATCCACCCTGTCAAGACCCCTCAGGATCTTATATGTTTCAATCAAGTCACCTCTTACTCTTCTAAATTCCAGCGGATACAAACCGGGCCTGTCCAATCTTTCCTCATAAGACAGCCCGCCCATTCCAGGTATTAGTCTAGTAAACCTTCTCTGTACTGCCTCCAACGCATTTACATCCTACATTAAATAAGGAGACCAGTACTGTACACAGTACTCCAGATCTCATATTCACTTCATTTCAGAACCACCATAGCCACAAGGTCAGACCATTTGTATTTCTTAATGAGTCTGCTGGAAAGGTTTATTTATAGTTTGGGTTGTGTGCATGCAGACATACATGAGTGAGTGTGGTGGGGTGTGTCTCTGTTCGGGTGTGCATTTATTGCATGCGTGTAACTAGGCTTACCTATGTGTGTGTGTAATGTGCATGTGCGTGTGTATGCGTGTGCAAGAAACGTTTCTAACGATGTCCCAAACCACTTCACTGCCAATGATGTACTTGACATCGTAGTGTAGCTGATATATGTTGGAATGGCGGCGGGCTCATTTTTGTCTTTCTGATAGGAGAGTATGATGGGCTTCCCACATGTTCTCCAGTAAGTGGTTTACCACAGGGCTTAACCCTCTACCCTGGGCTGTGATATCTAGAAAGGGTGATGAATAAAATCAGAGCTTTCAGCCCACAACACAGTCTGTGCTGTGAACATGAAAACTTGTGTCGGGGAAAGCCAGAATTGAGAGAGTTGCCCCAGTAAAGGAGTGGCTATTGTAATTGTAACAGAATGCTCTGGCCAAAGGTCTGAGAAAACTAACACACTTCCACTAATTTGAGGACAATGTCGTGTGAGTATTTGGAAATAGAAGTATTAATGTCCAATTTCTGAATAGAATTATGTCCCAGAAATGCTGCAAAAATGGGATGAGAGGGTTCTCCTAGTGAAGAGATTGAGTAGAATGGACCTATATTTCTTGGAGTTGAGAAAGGCAGAAATGTTTTTGAGGGTTTGGCAGGGTAGATGCGGAGAGGCTCTTTCCCCTTGCTGAAGAACCTAGAACTAGGGGCTCAGGATAAGCAGTCAGCCTTTCAGATGAGATGAGGAGAAAATGTTTTTTAATTCCCTAAATTTTTTAAATGAAACGTTCTAAGCGGTCACAGAGAGCAGACACACTCCTCCCCACATGCCTAAAGTCACTGCCGGCTATCAATTAAAACAGTCGTAGGATGAGCAGAAAATGTCCCTCCCCTTCTTCCCCTTGTGGCACTTGGCATGAAGCCCAACAGAAACCAGTCAAATCACATCACTCCCGGGACTGGATTGAACCCACTGCAGCATGAAGCACCTGCTCTTCATCTTCCTCTATTGCACATTTCACTATTTGTTCTCAGAGAAAAATATTCTTATACCCTGAAAATAGAACACAACATTTAACAGTTCAAAAAAATGTAGAATCTCTGCAATTCTCTCAGGAGCTAAAAATATTTCACCTTCAAACAGATTTGTGTGTGTGTGTGTGTGGGGGGGGGGTGCGGGGGCATTTCATTTTACTACTATCAGTGTATAAAAAGCTGGTGCCTATTGCATCAATGACACCATCTGAGTGTTGACTTAGCTTCCTTCGAGTTACGCTGCTACACATTATCAGCGTGGGCTGAACTGGCTTCATATCTGACAGACAGAGATTCCTTTATGACATATTAAACTCATAGAAGGCGAGTGCATGGGATCAGCTACCTTCAGATATTTCACAAGGTCACCAGTGATCTCCTGTGTTTCCGACTGACTCATCTGGCAATGGTGGAAGAAACTGTGCAAGTACTGGTCCTGTGAACAAAGCAGAAATCACGTATGCAGTGACTATTAGAATTAAACAGCTTGCCAATGGAATAACACATAACATATGCATGTAGACAATCTTTACAGATGGTGCCACTCTGTCTGTTTCATTTCCTCCAATTTACTCAGCAATATCATTTCCACATCTGTTTTAACAGCTGGTTACACCACATGAAATTGGTAACTGGTAAGTTTTTACACTTATTCTTTCTTTCTTTGGCCTCCTTATCTCGGGACACAATGGGTAAGCACCTGGAGGTGGTCAGTGGTTTGTGGAGCAGCGCCTAGAGTGGCTATAAAGGCCAATTCTAGAGTGACAGGCTCTTCCACAGGTGCTGCAGAAAAATTTGTTTGTCGGGGCTGTTACACAGTTGGCTCTCCCCTTGCGCCTCTGTCTTTTTTCCTGCCAACTGCTAAGTCTCTTCGACTCGCCACACTTTAGCCCCGCCTTTATGGCTGCCCGCCAGCTCTGGCGAACGCTGGCAACTGACTCCCACGACTTGTGATCAATGTCACAGGACTTCATGTCGCGTTTGCAGACGTCTTTATAGCGGAGACATGGACGGCCGGTGGGTCTGATACCAGTAGCGAGCTCGCTGTACAATGTGTCTTTGGGGATCCTGCCATCTTCCATGC
This sequence comes from Heterodontus francisci, assembly GCF_036365525.1. Taxonomy (NCBI): domain Eukaryota; kingdom Metazoa; phylum Chordata; class Chondrichthyes; order Heterodontiformes; family Heterodontidae; genus Heterodontus; species Heterodontus francisci. Next base: position 95,080,039 of record NC_090385.1, read on the forward strand.
GGCTCACATGGCCAAGCCATCTCAAGTGCCGCTGACTCAGTAGTGTGTATAAGCTGGGGGTGTTGGCCGCTTCAAGGACTTCTGTGTTGGAGATATAGTCCTGCCACCTGATGCCAAGTATTCTCCGAAGGCAGCGAAGATGGAATGAATTGAGACGTCGCTCTTGGCTGACATACGTTGTCCAGGCCTCGCTGCCATAGAGCAAGGTACTGAGGACACAGGCTTGATACACTCGGACTTTTGTGTTACACTACCAATAATTACTTTGTAAAGCTAAGTAATGGCAGGGCAGCTCAGCCGAGTGGAATATGCCTCCTGTGGCATGTGGGAAGTCATACACGCACCATGTGTCCTTGACAAACACATCTGCAGGAAGTGTCAATGGCTGCAGAAGCTTGAGCTCCGGGTTTCGGAACTCGAGCGCCAGCTGGAGTCACTGTGGCACATCCGCGAGGCTGAGAACTACATGGATAGCAAATTTTAGAGGTAGTCACCCCAGAGCTTAACAGAGCACAGGCAGAGAGGGACTGGGTGGCTGCCAGACTGACAAGGTGGTCAAGGCAGGTAGTCCAGGAGTTCCCAGAGGACATCCCACTTTCTAACCGGTATTCAGTTCTGAGTACAGATCGGAGAGAGGGTTCCTCTGGAGAGTGCAGCGAGAGCCATAACCAGAGCACCATGGCTGGCTTAGCTGTGCAAAGAGGGAGAAGAAAGGTCAAGAAAGCAATAGTGCTCAGGAATTCTATGGTTAGGGGAAAAGACAGGCGTTTCTGTGGTTGAAGATGTGATTCCAGGATGGTATGTTGCCTCCCTGGTGCAAGGGTCATGGACATCACCAAGCAGTTACAGAACATTCTGGAGGGCGAGGGTGCACAGCCAGAGGTCATGGTCCACATTGGTACCAATGATATAGGAAGAAAGAGGGATGAGGTCCTGCAGGATGAGTTTAGGAAGAACGAGATTAGCAAGCAGGACCTCAAATGTAGTAATCTCCGGATTACTCCCAAGGCCACGTGCGAGTGAGTATAGAAATAGGAAAATACACCAGACGAATGCGTGGCAGGAGGGAAGGCTTCAGATTTCTGGGGCATTGGGACCGGTACTGGGGAAGGTGGGACCTGTACATGCCGCAGGGTCTGCACCTGAACAGGACTAGGACAAATATCCTTGCAGGAAGGATTACTAGTGCTGTTGGGGATGGTTTAAACTAGTTTGGCAGGGGAATGGGAATGCAGTCTTAGGACAATTTCAGGGCAGGAACAGGAGGCAGAAAATTAGCGAGTGATTCTGAAAGACAGAAGAAACAAAGGTTAAAAAGTGTGCAACACAGGAACTTGGAAGTGTTAAAGGGTATTTATTTAAATGCAAGGAGTATAAGGGAAGGAAATCTGCTGTCCTTACCTGGTCTGGCCTACATGTGACTCCAGACTCACAGAAATGTGGCTGAACCTTAAATGCTCGCTGAGATGGCCGAGCAAGCCACTCAGTTGTATCTAACCCCTACAAAGTCAATATGGAATGAAACCGGACAGACCGCCTGGCATCGACCGAGGCACCGGAAACAAAAATGGCAAACACAGCCCTGTTGACCCTGCAAAGACCTCCTTACTAACATCTGGGGGCTTGCGCCAAAGTTTGGAGAGCTGTCTCACAGACTAGTCAAGCAACAGCCTGACATAGTCATACTCACGGAATCATACCTCACAGACAAAGTCCCAGACACTGCCATCACCATCCCCAGGTACATCCAATCCCACCTGCACGACAGACCCAGCAGAGGTAACGGCACAGTGGTATACAGTCGGGAGGGAGTTGCCCTGGGAATCCTCAACATCGACTTTGGACCCCATGAACTATCATGGCATCAGGTCAAAACATGGGCAAGGAAAACTCCTGCTGATTACCACCTACTGCCCTCCCTCAGCTGATGACTCAGTACTCCTCCATGTTGAACAATACTTGGGGGAAGCATTGAGGGTGGCAAGGACGCAGAATGTACTCTGGGTGGGGGATTTCAATGTCCATCACCAAAAATGGTTCAGTAGCACCACTACTGACCGAGCTGGCCGAGTCCTAAAGGACATGGCTGCTAGACTGGGTCTGCGGCAGGTGGTGAGGGAACCAACAAGAGGGAAAAACATACTTGACCTCGTCCTCACCAATCTGCCTGCCGCAGCTGTCCATGACAGTATTGGTAGAAGTAACCATCGCACAGTTCTTGTGGACACGAAGTCCCACCTCCACATTGAGGATACCCTCCATCGTGTTGTGTGGCACTAGCACCGTGCTAAATGGGATAGATTTTGAACAGACCTAGCAATGCAAAGCTGAGCATCCATGAGGTGCTGTGAGTCATCAGCAGCAGCAGAATTGTACTCAACCACAATCTATAACCTCATGGCCCGGCATATTCCCCACTCTACCGTTACCATCAAGCCAGGTGATTAACCCTGGTTCAATGAAGAGTGCAGGAGGTCATGCCAGGAGCAGCATCAGGCATACCTCAAAATGAAGTGTCAACCTGGTGAAGCTACAACACAGGACTACTTGCATTCCAAACTGCGTAAGCAGCATGCAATGGACAGAGCTAAGCAATCCCACAACCAACGGATCAGATCTAAGCTCTGCAGTCCTGCCACATCCAGCCGTGAATGGTGGTGGACAATTAAACAACTAACTGGAGGAAGTGGCTCCACAAATATCCCCATCCTCAATGACGGGGGAGCCCAGCACATCAGTGCGAAAGATAAGGCTGAAGCATTTGCAACAATCTTCAGCTAGAAGTGCCGAGTTGATGATCCATCTCGGCCTCCTCCTGAGGTCCCCAGCATCACAGATGCCAGACTTCAGCCAATTCGATTCACTCTGTGTGATATCAAGAAACGAATGAAGGCACTGGATACTGCAAAGGCTATGGGCCCTGACAATATTCCGGCAATAGCACTGAAGACCTGTGCTCCAGAACTTGCCGCGCCCCTAGCCAAGCTGTTCCAAAACAGCTACAGCACTGGCATCTACCCTGCAATGTGGAAAATTGCCCAGGTGTGTTGTGTACACAAAAAGCAGGACAAAACAAACCCGGCCAATTACCGCCCCATCAGTCTACTCACAATCATCAGTAAAGTGATGGAAGGCGTCATCAACAGTGCCATCAAGCCGCACTTTCTTAGCAATAACCTGCTCAGTGACGCTCAGTTTGGGTTCCGCCAGGGCCACTCAGCTCCTGACCTCATTACAGCCTTGGTTCAAACATAGACAAAGGAGCTGAACTCAAGAGGTGAGGTGAGAGTGACTGCCCTTGACATCAAGGCAGCATTTGACTGAGTATGGCATCAAGGAGCCCTAGCAAAACTGAAGCCAATAGGAATCAGGGGGAAAACTCTCTGCTGGTTGGAGTCATATCTCGTGCAAAAGAAGATGGTTGTGGCTCTTGCAGGTCAATCATCTGAGCTCCAGGACATCACTGCAGGAGTTCCTCAGGGTAGTGTCCTAGGCCCAACCATCTTCAGCTGCTTCATCAATGACCTTCCTTCAATTGTAATGTCAGAAGTGGGGATGTTTGCTGATGATTGCACAATGTTCAGCACCATTCGCAACTCCTCAGATACTGAAGCAGTCCGTGTTGAAATGCAGCAAGACCTGGACAATATCCAGGCTTGGGCTGTTAAATGACAAGTAACATTCATGCCACACAAGTGCCAGGCAATGACCATCTGCAACAAGAGAGAATCTAACCATTTCCCCTTGACATTCAATGGCATAACGATCGCTGAATCCCCCACTATCAACAGCCTAGGGGTCTCCATTGACCGGAAACTGAACTGGAGTAGCCATATAAATAATGTGGCTACAAGAGCAGGTCAGAGGCTAGAAATCCTGCGGCGAGTAACTCACCTCCTGACTCCCAAAGCCTGTCCACCATCTACAAGGCACAAGTCAGGAATATGATGGAATACTCTCCACTTGCCTGGACTGGATACAGCCACTTGAAGGAAAATCAGTGGCAAACCAGTGGGAGGCATTCAAATGCGCGATACTACAGGCACAGTGTAGACATGTCCCCACAAAGATCAAGGGTGGTACTGCCAAATCTAGAGCCCCCTGGTTATCTAGAAGCTTACAGGGTAAGTTAAAGCAGAAAAAGAAAGCTTATGATGATCACAAAAATCTTAATACTTTAGAAAGCCTAGCGGAGTATAGAAAGAGCAGGGGTGAAGTAAAAAAGGAATTTAGAAAAGCAAAGAGAGGACATGAAAAACTACTGACAGGTAAAATCAAGGAAAACCCCAAGATGTTTTATCAGTATATTAAAAGCAAGCGGATAACTAAGGGTAGGGCCTATCAGAAATGTACAAGGGAACTTATGCATGGATGCAGAAGATGTGGGCAGGGTTCTTGATGAGTTTTTTGTCTGTCTTCACAAAGGAGAGGGTTGATGCAGACATTGTAGTAAAAGAGGAATGTGAAATATTAGATACGATAAGCATAATGAGAGAGGAAATACTAGAGGGTCTGACATCCTTGAAAGTGGATAAATCAGCAGGGCCGGGTTGTTAAAGGAAGCCAGGGAAAAATAGCAGATGCGCTGAGGATCATCTTCAAATCCTCACTAGATACAGGCAGGATACCAGATGATTGGAGGTCTGCAAATGTTGTACCATTGTTTAAAAAGGGTGTGAGTGATAGGCCAAATAATTATAGGCCGGTCAGTCTGACTTCGGTGGTGGGTAAATTGTTAGAATCAATTCTGAGGGACAGGATAAACTGCCACTGAGAAAGGCACGGATTAATCAGGGATAGTCAGCATGGAATTGTTAGGGGAAGGTCATGTGTTACTAATTTCACGGAGTTTTTGGCGGAAGTAACAAGGAGGATTGATGAGGGCAGTGCAGTGGATGTGATGTACATGGATGTTAGTAAGGCATTTGACAAGGTCTCACATGGCAGACTGGTCAAGAAAATGAAAGCCCATGGGATACAGGGGAATGTGGTAGGTTGGAACCAGAATTGGCTCAGGGACAGAAAACAAAAGGTAATAGTCGACGGATGATTTTGCGAATGGAAAGCTGTTTCCAGTGGTGTTCCACAGGGCTCAGTGTTGGGTCCCTTGCTGTTTGTGGTATATATTAATAACCTGAACTTAAATGTGGGAGGCATGATTAGGAAATTTGATGGCACAAAAATTGGCCGTGTTGCTGATAGTGAAGAGAGCCGTAGATTCCAGAATGAAATCAATGGTTTGGTTGAGTGGGTGGAAAAGCGGCAAATGGAATTCAATCCAAAGAAGTGTGAGGTAATGCATTTGGGGAGGGCAAATAAAGCGAGGGAATACACAATAACGGGAGGATATTGAGAGGGGTAGAAGAAGCCGAGAGACCTGGGAGTGCATGTCCACAGGTCCCTGAAGGTGGCAGGACAGGTAGATCGAGTGGTGAAGAAGGCATACGGAATGCTTTCCTTTATTGGCCGAGGTATAGAATTCAAAAGCAGGGATGTAATTCTGGAACTGTACAAAACGCTGGTTAGGCCACAGCTGGAGTATTGCGTACATTACCCATCACCACATTACAGGAAGGACATAATTGCTCAGGAGAGAGTACAGCGGAATTTACAGGAATGTTGCCAGGTCTTGAAAGTTGCAGCATTGAGGAAAGATTGGATAGGATAGTGTTGTTTTCCTTAGAACAGAGGAGGCTGAAGGGTGACTTAATTGAGGTGTACAAAATTATGAGGGGCTAGATAGAGTAGACAGGAAGGACCTGTTTCCCCCAGCGGAGAGTTCATTTACCAGGGAGCACAGATTTAATGTGATTGGTAGAAGGATTAGAGGGGACATGAGGAATAATTTTTTCACCCAGAGGGTGATGGGTGTCTGGAATTCACTGCCAGGAATGATGGTGGAGGCAGAAACCCTCAATTATTTTAAAAGGTACCTGGACATGCACCTGAAGTGCTGTAACCGGCAAGGCTATGGACCAGGTGTTGGAAGGGATTAGACTGGGGGGCCAGTTTTTCCGGTTGGCATGGACACGATGGGCTGAATGGCCTCCTTCTGTGCCATATTTTTCTATGGTTCTATGAAGACGATCTGGAGCAGCATCGGACAAAAGAGAATGGACTTGAATTTATATAGTGTCTTTCACAACCTGAGGACATCCCAAAGTATTTTACACCCAATGAAATAATTTCTGAAGTACAATCAGTTTTGTATTGTATGAAACATAACAGTCAATGTGCACACATCAAACTCCTACAAACAACAATGTCATAATGACCAGATAATCTATTCAGTGATAATAATGACACGAAATGCTTGAAATACTCAGCAGGCCTGGCAGCATCTGTGGAGAGAGAAGCAGAGTCAACATTTCAGGTCAGTGACCCTTCATCAGAACTGAATGATGAAGGGTCACTGACCTGAAAGGTTAACTCTGCTTCTCTCTCCACAGATGCTGCTAGGCCTGCTGAGTCTTTCCAGCATTTCTTGTTTTTATTTCAGATTTCCAGCATCTGCCGTATTTTGCTTTTGTATTGATCTGTTCAGTGATGTTGGTGGAGGATGAATATTGGCCGGGATGCTGGGAAGAACTCCCTTGCTCTTTTTCACATAGTGCAGTGGGATCTTTTGTGTCTACCTGAGAGGGCAGATGGAGCCTCATTCTGTATTATCTGAAAGATGGCACCTCTTGACAGTGCAGCATTCCCTCAGTACTGTACTGGAGTCTCAGACCAGACGATGTGCTTAAGTCTCTGAGCATTCAGTAGTGTCACTGATGTACATCGTCACTTGGTCCAAGTTTGTATTTGTGGTTATGACTGGGCCTTTCATCCATTTATTCATCTCAGGTTAAAATTCCTCACTCTGATGCTAAACTTCTAATTCAGTCAGTGAAGTTCTGTGGTGCCCTCCATCCAGGCCCTCTGACTCAGATATCTGGCACTTTAAATTCCTTTACAAAATAGGATCTAATTCCCTTGGTGCGGTTCCCACTCTGCTACAGAAATCATACAAGCACAGTTCCCTTTTAACTTCTATACTCTCCATCAGGCATGACAATAAATGAGTGAGAGAGGATGGAAAGCAAGGTTTCCAGTGGTATCGAGTGCCGTTCAGCACGAAGAATGATCAAAGTTCTTCCGGAGTCAGTGTTATTGAGTATCTGATCAGACACCTCACCACCTGTTACAGGTTTACATCTTCAGTGCTGTCAGCCACTTCCTCCAGTACAATGAACCCTGAAGCTTTCTGCTACATGAAAAGATTCTGGAAAGACTCGAGAATGGAATAGGCAGAATCCCAGCAGATCATACATAGAACTGTAGGACCTTACAGTGCCAAAGGAGGCCATTCAGCCCATTATACTTGTGCTGGCTCTTTGAAAGAGCTTTCCAGTTCGTCCCACTCCTCCCACTTTTTTCTCATAGCTCTGCAGTTTATCCTTTTCAAATATTTATCCAATCCCCTTTTGAAAGTAACAACAAGAAATGCTGGAAATACTGAGCAAGTCTGGCAGCATCTGTGGCGAGAGCAGAGTTAACGTTTCAGGTTTGTGACCCTTCAGATTTTCGCTTTTATTTTCCCTTTTGAAAGTAACTGTTGCCACCACCCTTTCAGGCAGCAAATCCCAGATCATAAGAAGTCATTGTGTAAAAACATTTCTGGACATCTCCCCCCTTTTGTTGGCCAATTGTCTGAAATCTGCATCCTCTGATTATTGACTCTCCTGTCAGTTGAAAGTTTCTCCCTATCTGTTCTATTAAATCCCTCATAATTCTGAGCACATCTATTATATCTCCACTGAACCTTCTTGCCTCTAAGAAGAACTATCCCAGCTTCTCCAGTCTCTCCACGTAACTCAAGTCCTCATCCCTGGTACCATTCTAGTAAATCTCCTCTGCAACCTCTCCAATACCTTGACATCTTTCCTAAAGTGTGATGACCAGAATTTCATACAACACATCATCCTCAAAATACCTTCCTGCAGCAACTACTACATCAACATAGGGATCTATGAATTGAACAGTATCTGAGCATTGGAGCGACTTACCTCAGTGTAAATTGTGGATACCAAATGATTTTTAACTTTCAGTAAGGGTTTTCCTCCATCTACCCATTTAATGTCAGGAATTGTGTGCTGCAGAATTAAAGGGGGGAAAAAAAGCATTTACATAATGCCTCAGAACATTCCAAGTGCTTTAAGTACAATTAACTAGTCTGTAGTTGCAGACACTATTGTTAACAGACATGGCAGCCATTTTGCACAGAGGTAGCCCCACAACCAGCAGTGAGATGACTGATCAGTACGTCTGTTCCAGAAGAGTAAAACATATGAAGAAATAGCTCTATAGAATGGTTACACGCTGCATTGATAATAAAGTGAATCATCCCACAAAATACTATGCTGGTCCTGTACAGTTGCAGCAATTTTGCTTCATTATGGAGAGTTTTAACAGAGGCCCCATATTTGGATTGGACACGGATCCCATAGACTTGTGAGTTCTTCCGGACAAGGTTCCCACGTCCCATCCCCCAATGGGCAAATACCCAAGAGACACTCAATGGCCATGACTACACACGAATACTGAACCCTTGAGCAAGGAATTGGAGGACAATCACACTGCAGAACCTAATCTCGAGCAGGAGTCATCCTCTTCGGGATGAGACATGAGGCAACAGAATTGGTGAGCAGGACAGAAACAAAATTTGGCGGACTGACATGCCAGCTGAAAAAGAGCATGCTTGCTTTACTCTTCTGGGCACCTGATTGCAGCTAGATACTTCATTCCTGCCCTGCCCAGCAGAACTAACAACTGGATTGTAACTGAACTGGCACACAGTACAGGTCCTACTGTTGGTTAGGCACCTAGCTCTATGCAGCAGCCACATAAACTATCTAGGATGATTCACAAACCCTGGTTAGAAGCCATGTCAAACCCAAGTCATGTGAATACAGGTCCATGGCATATACAACTAAACTTTGACATTTATTTCAGGCAGTATAAAGAAGACTATAATTTTGCTATTCTGAGTACAAACAGGCTTCTGGGAAGCTCTTGGTTTCAGTAATCTACCCAAATCTGGCATCAGCAATTCACACAGCAACTGATGTGGATCTTGTGTTTACAGTTTTTCCCTCATCTGTTCTGAAGTTTGAGAAACTGAGGCTCTTGATGAATGGTGCAAATGATTAAATTAATGGCATTAGTCAACGCAGGATACCAGTGTTCTCCCAGAACAGCAGGGCTGACAGAAAGACACTACTTTTCCTGTTAGCTGACCTAAATATGACCGTAGCCGATTTCAACATAATCTCGTACAATCTTTCGTTCCCTTCACATGATACAGTGCTGCACGGTAATAATTGCGACTGGAACAGCAATACTGTCAACAAAAGTCACCCCAAGCTCAAGAAAGATCAAGTGGGAATATGAACATTCCACGGAGAAGGACCTGGAACAGTACTGAAGACTAACATGGCCTCAGCCTTATTGGCCATTGATAAAATACTTGAGCAGTGCTGTAGGGAAACAGAAGTCATCAAGAACTTCGGGCCATTTACCGGACTGCAATAAACACAATCACTACAGTTCAATTTACAACACTCTAGCCTTTCAACCGTACTTGAACTCGCCTGAATTACTTTGTTTAAAGTATAGTCATAGCTTGTGCACAGCAAGGTCTCCCAAGTAAATGAGATTAGCGAGCAGTTGATCTGTATTTGGCAATATTGGTTGAGGGATATTATATTGGCCAGGAATACTCCTCAGTTCTTCACACAGCGTCTTTTACATTAATTAAACACGCAGGGTGTTAGCTTCACATCTCACCAAAAAGAGGGCACCTTCAACAGTGCAGAACTCCCTCAGTGCTGCACTGAAGTGTCAGTTTAGGTTAGAATCTCCATATAAATAGCACACAGCGGGGCATTGATGTACAATGGCACACCAACCTCTCCTCTCCTATTATATTTCTTTTGTCATGGTATCTTCTCCCTGACCATCCCTAACTAAACAGACCAAGACTCTATGCTCTCCATCCACTGATCCAATTGCCCATTTTCTGCCACTTTCACACTTCTGATTTTCCACATTGCTCCCCCCACACTTGGACCCACGCTCTCTCTGTCACCAAAACCTTTGGGCCTCAACTGTTCCAATGTAGGTCTCCCTCCTTCCCAGCTCCTCTGCCCTTTTCTTCCCGATAACTCTGTAACACTCTCACTGCAGGCTTTGTCCCCACGAGAACCCGCTAACTGTTACAACTCTAACTTCCCACCCTACCTTCTATACCTACATATCTGACAGATGTAAAATATGTTTAAAATCATTCCATACAGAAACCTAAATAGCAGGCTTTGAGTATTATTCTCACCTTGTTTTGTGGTTTGTTGTAATCCAATACTAAATGAAGAGGAATAACTTCAAGCTTTACAGCATCATTCACCAGTTCAGCCTTTGATATCAAGCTGTCTTCACTGCTCCAGCTAGTCTGCATTAGATCAACATCAGGTCCCAGCTGAGCTACAGCTTCCCCTAGCTCAGTATCAGAAAGACCAAATCGATTGTGTACAACTCTCACCATAAATTCTGTCTTTGCTTCTGATTCTATCCCTTTCCCCAACTTTTCCACTCTCTTGGCTCAAATACATGGTTTGCCAACTTTGGCGTTTGGCCCTGAGCGAAGCTTTAAACTCCACATCCTATCCAATAGCAAGACCACCTGCTTCCTTTTGTAACACTAGCCTCCGTGCCCATGTCTCAATCCCTCCACTCCCTTTATACATATCTTTGCCAACTCCAGGTCCAATTATGTCAACACTTCCCTTGGCGGCCTCCCATTCTTCACCCTGCACTAACTTGCTGCTTGCCCATCACTCATTTTCATTGACCTATGCTGGCTCTCTATTAAAATTAAATGTGAAATCCTGATCCATAAGTTTCCTAGTCCCATATCTCCTCCCTAGATGCTTGTTCTGTGATTCAAGCATCTTACCCATCCCTGCCCCATCACTGGTGAGGTTAGGGGGAGATGCAAAGATGCTTCAATAGCTTCAGTCCAACTCTAAAAATTTTTATTTCTCCCTCCATCTTCAAGAACTTTTTCAAAAACCAACTCTACAACTAAGCTTTCAGTTACCCACTATTGATCTGTTCATTCCTGGATTAGCATTTGCTTCCTTATATCTATTTTGTGAAGTGTCTCAGAATGTTCTCTATGTTTACATGCATGCAAGGTGTTATTATTGTCTACCTGATATATTGTTAAGGGGAAGCCAGAACACATCAGACCACATCAGTGGCCCGAGCCTACTCTGCAGGGCGGCACAGTGGCGCAGTGGTTAGCACCGCAGCCTCACAGCTCCAGCGACCCGGGTTCGATTCTGGGTACTGCCTGTGTGGAGTTTGCAAGTTCTCCGTGTGTCTGCATGGGTTTTCGCCGGGTGCTCTGGTTTCCTCCCACCAAAGACTTGCAGGTTGATAGGTAAATTGGCCATTATAAATTGCCCCTAGTATAGGTAGGTGGTAGGGGAATATAGGGACAGGTGGGGATGTGGTAGGAATATGGGATTAGTGAAGGATTAGTATAAATGAGTGGCTGATGATCAGCACAGACTCAGTGGGCCGAAGGGCCTGTTTCAGTGCTGTATCTCTAAATAAATAAATAAATACTGCTCTGCTTCATGGTCCTGTGGTTGCCACACAAAGATCACGGATATGCAGCTAAATGCTGCCATGAGTATGCTCAACTCCACACCAATTGAACGGCTCCCAGTGCTGGTCCTACTGCAAATCCATTGTGCTGCAACACCAACCTTCCTATTCACAAAGACTTGAAAAACCCACCGAGAAAACCTTTAAAATCGAGCTGGCTATTCTGGGAAACAGCAGCAAATATTCATGCAGCTTGTAACAACCTACTGTCCAGATGGACAGAATTATGGGACACATGCAGCACAATAAACCAACACCTCATCACTGACCCAACAGCAGAGACCCCTGGCTTCAACCTCTTAAAGATAGTGAAGCGTACTCAACCGAATCCACACAGGACATGGATGATGCAGCCACCTGCTCCAACAGTGGAAGCTGAAGGACAAACCAAAGTGTGACTGTGGCCATATATCTTAGTCCACGGAACATATCAACCTGACGGCTAAGATCTGTTGAGGGAGGCACCTCATTTCTCCACCCGGCATCTTAGGAGTCCATTGAATGCAGCCGAACAAGACATCCCATTATAAGCTTTGTCTGTCATATGAAAGTAGCAGTATTGTTAAGTATTGAATGTCTCCAGATTCCATACTCAAACTGGTAGAAGCACTGACAAAGAAGGAACATTTACATATGATCCTATTGTATCACCACCCATCTCACCTTCTTGTTGTCTGAACCATGATGGCCCAGGTATCCAGGAGGAAGGTTTGATGATATGGGCAACTGCTGCTCAGACGTGACCACTCTGCCATCTTTCATCAATGGCTGCCAAGCATAACCAACTAAACAAAGTACAAAAGAACTTGGTCACAAGAACATATCATTCAGACATTGGGCTCCCCATCATAGCATGTAATATAACCTATATACTGCAAAATCCAAAGTATACTCCACCTATTACACTTGTCACTTTGACTTAAAAAAGTGTCAAAAATCACTCTACAATACCCACATGACAACTAATATACAAAGATGAGACTTTATGCTCATTTTCAGACTATTGAGCAGTGTGAACATTACAAATCAGTTCATTAGAACTGAGTCAATTTGATTAACATTTAATAAAGACGATGCAATCTTTAGCGATGTTACGTGTTTGAAGTTATGGGCGGCACAGTGGCGCAGTGGTTAGCACTGCAGCCTCACAGCTCCAGCGACCCGGGTTCAATTCTGGGTACTGCCTGTGTGGAGTTTGCAAGTTCTCCCTGTGTCTGCGTGGGTTTTCTCCGGGTGCTCCGGTTTCCTCCCACAAGCCAAAAGACTTGCAGGTTGACAGGTAAATTGGCCATTATAAATTGTCACTAGTATAGGTAGGTGGTAGGGAAATATAGGGACAGGTGGGGATGTTTGGTAGGAATATAGGATTAGTATAAATGGGTGGTTGATGTTCGGCACAGACTCAGTGGGCTGAAGGGCCTGTTTCAGTGCTGTATCTCTAATCTTAAACCTGAAACTCTATGGTTGCAAAAAACAATGTAAAATTCACCTTTCTTTAAGAGTCTATACGTGCACTGTAGGTTAAAAATGATAGAACAAATGTACTCCTATTCAGAATTTGTTAAACCTCTCTACGATATTTATTTCCCATTGTCAGCTTTATTTGCATGAAACTTATCTGACAAAGAATTTCTAACACCTTGCTAACTTCCTCCAAACACCAGTGAAGCCACAGCACTGTACAGTCTACATCAGGCAGTTAATAAGTGTAATGAGCCATTATGGATTAGCAATCAATACTGCCTTCCCAAGAACAAACAAAACAAGGCCTATATTTAAATGACAATAAAACAAACCTGCAAACATTACATTTAATGGCAGCAAAAGCATTGATTGGTGGAGAAGTGTACTAAGTTCTACAATCATTCAGTGCAGCCACTGTACTTCAGTTGCTTACTTATTTCAATAGATGGTGTTTTGAAATAACATTTTGGGCCTATTAAAGAAAGAGTTTGCATTTCTATAATGCCTTTCACAACTTCAGGACATCCCTAAGTGCTTTACCACCAATGAAGTAGTTTTGAAATGTAGTCATCCTTGTAATGTAGGAAACACAGTGACTAATTTGTGCACTGCAAGGTCTCAAAAATAATGACTAGATAACCTCTTATAATATTGGTTGAAGGATACATATTGGCCAGGATGCCAAGAAAAAGCCTGCTCTTCTTCACAATAGTGCCATCAGATCTTTTATGTCAACCTGAGAGGGCAGACTGGGCCTCAGTCTAATATCTCATCTGAAAGGCGGCACCTCCAACAATGCAGCACTCCCTCAGTACTGCACTAGAGAATCAGATTATGTGCTCAACTGAATGCAGTGGGGTTTGAGCCCACCACCTTCGGATTCAAGGGTGAGAGTATTACCACTCAGCCATGGCTACCATCAAAAGAGTGGTTCTAGCAATTTACAGAACCTTTTTTTAACCTTCAGTTTCATAGTAGGCTTCACTCCTTAGTAGTTTCCAACTCAATTAATATTTGTGCAAGAGACATTTTGTCTCAATCCAAGTTCAAATGATAACAGAGTTGGAACTCAAAGGCAAGAACGCCCTGGTTTTCCCTCAGATCAGACAGTGACCACCCCCCCACCACTCCCCCAACCTTTTCATATCTCACATAGAAGCCTAGACAATGAATGTTGGGAGAATGCTCTTTAACCACACCCATCACAGACGAACCTTCTCGTGACCCCAGCAAGTGTCCAGCCATACAGCCATTCCATGGCTGATATCTGCTCTTCCGAGCTCAGAGACGCTGATGGTAGTTACACTGCCCTCACAATGCCTTTAGCTGAGATGAGCTAACTGACTGTTCCCTAGGGCTGTTCAGCACACCTCCACCGACCAATGCTTTTCCTGCCATTAAATGTAATGTACCCAGGGTTTACACCTTGTTGAATTTGTTCTTGGGAAGGCAGTAGTTACTGCCCATCCATAGTCGCCCTGAGGGTACTAAGAGTCAACCTCATAGCGTGTGGAACTGGAGTCACATGCAAGCCTAGACCAAGTAAGGACAGCAGGTTCCCTTCCTTAGAGGACAATAGTGAACTAGTTGGGTTTTTGCAACAAACTGACAACTTCATGGTCACATTTAGTAGTGTCAGTCCACAAATTACCAGGTTTACCAGGTAAGGGTAACACCTTTCCTTCCTGAAGAGCAGTAGTGAGATCATTAGGTTTTTACCAAAACAGTAACTTTTATGATCATCACCAGGTTCAGCAGCCCACATATTACCAGATTTACTGAATTCAATTTCACAACTGGAGCTCTTAGTTTCTGGCCCAGTACCACTGGGCTACCAAACCCATGGTGTTTAAAACAACAAAGCTAGTTTGCAGTAAAAACACAAAGTGCGGGAAATACTCAGCAGGTCTGCCACATCTGTGGAGAGAGAAACAGAGTTAATGTTTCAAGTCGATGACCTTTTGGTTATTTGTTTTATTAGAAATGTTCAACTTTTAAATGTGCAGACACTACACATCAGACACTATCTCAGTTACTTTTTGGCATATGGCTGACCTGACACTTACCCTGTGACTCAATGCTTTCACGTTTCTTGGTCGTGCCCTTGCTGTTTATGTCACAGCTGATGTGGTAAAAGGTGAACAGTAGGTGATGCTTCTCATGGAGATGCACAGGCAGCTCAATTTTAATCTATAAGGATGGATTGGACACTCAACATTAGAAGTTATAGAGAAGCTATAAATTCACTTTCTATGCAGAAAACAAAATATAAAGTTGATTTACCTCACTGTAGAATTCTGGACACTGCTGATGATGCAAAACTGTTGCATAAACTTTGTTTGTGAAAACATGATCTCCCGGCTTTCCGTAGATACACTGAAGGAAATTGTGAAAAGGTTAATGCTCCGGTTTACATCTACAGCTTCTTTAATAGAAACTACAAAACTAACCACTCACAACAATATGGATGGGCAGGTTAACTGTCAGATAAGGAGATCTGCAAGTGTGTCGCACAATGATATAACACGTTCAACGTGAAGTGTTACTGATGTGGGAACTTCTACTGTCCCACATACCCAACACAGTGGGCCAATATAAACCTGCCAAAAATGTAGCAAAATAATATCGTAGGAACAGAAAGAGGCCATTCAGCCCCTCGAGTCTGCTCTGCCATTCAATTAGACCACGGCCAATCTGTACATCAACTCCATTTACCTGCCTTAGCTCCATATTCCTTGATACCCTTATCTGATAAAAATCTCGAGATCTCAGACTTGAAAGCTTCAACTGTCCCCCAGAAACCACAGCCTTTTGCGAGAAGAATGCTCCATATTTCTATTACTCTGTGTGAAAAGCATGCTTCCTAATTTCACTCCCAAATGGTTTAGCTCTAATTTTAGGACTTGTTCCCCTTGTTCTAGATTCACCCATCAGATGAAGTAGTTTATCTAATTCAGGATCTAGCACTAGCTTGTCATAATGTTAACATATGAAGAAGTCAACCCTATAGTATCAAACTTACTGCAATTTCTCTTTCACAAGCACATTGTTTACTTCATTTGTGAAGCAAGTTTGCATGATTCATTCGCAACAGTCACTCAAGAGATGCAGGTTCCTTCACACCCTACTTAACTTCTATACAGCATTTCCATGTGATAGGAAGTGTAACAGGTAATGTGTGGCTTGCGTTAACAGGGGTTATTTTCAAATCATTATTTCATAAACTCCAAATCAATCTTAAACATCCATCACCAACCCTCCCTATCCCACCAGTGGCACACCATGGCTGCAGTGTGTACGGTCTACAGGATACACTGCAGTAACTCGCCAAAACTGAACAGCACCTCTCAAACCCGCGACCTCGACCATCTAGAAAAACAAGGGCAGCAGACACCTGCAAGTTCCCCTCCAAGTCACTCACCATTCTGACTTGGAACTATATCGCCATTCCATCACTGTCACTGGGTCAAAATCTTGAAACTCCCTTCTTAACAGCACTGTGGGTGTACCTACCCCACATGGACTGCAGCAGTTCAAGAAGGCTGCTCACCCCCACCTTCTCAAGGGCAATTAGGGATGGACAATAAATGTTGGTCTTGCCAGTGACGCCCAAATTCCAAGAATGAATAATAACAAAAACTTTTCGTGGTGTTAACTCTGAAGTGAATAACAAAATCCATAATTTGGAGACAATGAGACAGGGAACTAAATCGAGAGGTGACGGGAGAAGCACATGATCCACAACACACAGCCTTAACAACTGATTCTGTTCAGTACTGTCAGTTGTTTCCCATTTCTCACCAACTGCCCCTCATCTGTGCTGCTGCTAACTTCCAAACTGTTGTTGTCTCACTACTTTCACTCTAGGATGCCCTTACCTATGTTCAATCAAACTTTCGGTTACAGGTTATTGTTAACAAATTATGCCTCTGCAATTTAAACCTGGTGGCTGTTGAAGCACTAAAACATTTTCCCTCAAGCTAGGGTTTCTCACTTCCCTTTAAAAACCACCTCCCGTGATAAGCCCAGTGCTTGCTGACCTACACTGGCTCCCAGTCCACCAACATCTCCATTTGAAAATCAAAGTGACTCCTGACAATGCAGAACATGTGCAGAGTGATCGCAGACATCATCAGTGAGTGCGCACGTTTGCCAGCATGCCAGTATGAACGTGAGTATGACGTCACCACTCAATGATATCCTCACCCCTCAAAAGCCAGCTCCATTCACCCATCTGCCGCTTCCTCCCAGCATCCCTGCTTCAATCGCTGCTTCAATCGCTGCTTAACCCCGCTCGTCTGCTCGCTCTCCGCCACGCTGCTGCCTTCCCTTAGCCACTTGCTCTCCCCGCCCACTTTCCCCCGCCTCAGCTACTCGCTCCCGCCTCACCGGCTGCTCTCCCTCCTCTCAGCCACTCGCTCCAGACCTCGCCACTGCTCTCCCACCACCCCCCCAACCCACCCCCCTCAGCAAACTGTTCCCCGCTCCTCGCTTCCCACCAACCTGCTCTCTGGCCGCTCACTCCCTGCTTCCTGCACCTCAGTCGCTTGCTCCAGGCTGTGCTACTTCCCTCCCGTTGGCCACTCACTCCCATGTCGCCCCGTCACCCCTTGCATCCCGCCTTGCTTCTTTGGGTGGTGCGGCGGGGAAGGATCAAACGAGGGAGCGAGCGGCCAAGAGGAGGGAGGCAGCGCGGACTGGAGCGAGTGGCTGGCGGGGGGTGGGGAAGCGGCCGGAGAATGGGTTGGGGGCGGGGGTAGGGTGGGGGGAGGGGCGGGGCGGTGGTGAAGCAGGGAGCGATGGTGAAGCGGGGAGCAAGTGGCTGGAGGCAGGGGGAGCGGCGAGGCCGGAGGGAGTGGCTATGGGAAGGCAGCGGGGAACAAGCGGCGAGAAGATAGGTGCAGGAGGAAGCGACTAAGAGAAGTGCAATGGCAGGAGGGAGCGGGGGATTGTTGGGTGTGGGATGGAGGCAGTGATGGCAACCATCAAGGGCATTTTCGGGTTGAATCTGTTTATTGTTATAAATTGAGCAGCGCCATCTCTAATCCTGGCAGCTGCCTGAGACGTCGCCGACAGTGATGTTTCAGTGGAAGAGGCTGCATTTCTGCATGTGCTAGTACTGCGCCACCTAGTGGTTGTATCGTCAGCAAATGCAGCCTTTTAAAATTCTCATCCTCATTCAAATCTCTCCATGGCTTTGCCCCGCCCTCTCTCTGTAACTACCTCTAGTCCCACAATCCTCCTCAAACTCTGCACTCTGCCAATTCTGGCCTCTTGAGCATCCCTGATTTTAATTGCTCCATCACTGGTGGTTGTGCCGTCAGCTGCTAAGGCCCAAAGCTCTGGAATTCCCTCCCTAAACCTAACTGCCTCTATCACGCTCTCCTCCTTTAAGATACTCCTTAAAACCCACCTATTTGGCATGCTTTTGGTCTCCTGTCCTAGTATTTCCTTTGAACTCGGTCCCAAATTTTTCTGATTACATTCTTGTGAAGCACATTAGAACATTTCATTACGTTAAAAGCAAGTTATAAAGGCAAGTTGTTGTTTTCAAAATGAGGGCTGACTGTAGGGCACTTTCCGAACAAAAAAAGAACTCTTCTATCACATTAATCACTGAATCAAACATACATTTGAAGAAAACATATTTATTGCCATACATTATTGGGATTTTGAGCTCAGTTAAACAGGCTTTACTGGGCATTCAATCATGGTTTTAATACCTTGTAGAATGGAAGCAGATTTGGAACACTTGACAAATAGCTGGCCAAATGTGGAGTAAAAATTATATAAGATAATTAATGTATCGCTCTATGTTTGTTCCAAACTGCACTAACAACTTATGATGCTAAAGAACAATTAGCAGAGTTTAGCTATTCACAATTCTTTCCATTTACAGTAACCATAAACTGATGGTCTCTAATAAAGCACACTCTATCCTTATTCCCTGGCGGTTACAGGATTGGGGTTTTGGGGATTATGTTTCTTAATTCCATTTGCTTCCACCACAATCCTCCCAGCACATGGATACTGCAAACCAAAGGATTTGCATGTTACAAACTTGTACAATGCTGCTGGCCACCAACTCACCTTCAATGGGCGCGATTTTTCTCCGTCCGAATCCCTGACCTCCACACAAACTGCAATGTTTCTCGCCTGGGCAGGGAGAGAGTAACACCAAAACAGAAAACAGTTAGCTAAGTACACAGGGATTTGGTAAATGAGAAGACTCTGGTCTTTTAGAAATTAACTAACAATTGTTTGAACTACAATACCTTAGCAAAAGTCTTCTGGTTGTCATATTTCAGCTGAATGGGGTAAACATACAGATGGTTCTTGAAGCTTGTGAATGGGTACATGTATTTTGCGATATTGGGAACAAATTCTTCAACTTCGAACAATACACAGTTGCAGCTGCTCTCCTCAAACGGTTTCACAGGGATATAGGATGATGTTACACAATCTAAACAAGCCAAGAGAGTTGGATTTTATAGCCACGTGGCTTTTAAACATTGATGTGCGACGGCTTAAAATGGAACGGTAACTTGAACCAGACTCTACTCACTGGAAATGTCAGGAGGAACACACTCGATAGTAATGTCAAAATTTCCTGGAATCACCTGAAGTTTGGACATCTTCTCTGCCCTAAGTCAATACATCAGAGTGAAATATTAAGCTATGCAAACATAACTAAACATTACCCATAAATAATCCAAATTGGTAACAACTGTTCACAACAAAGTGGCTTGTAAGACCATTTCAGAGAGCATTAAGGGTCAGCAATGTAATGTGGGACAGGAAGCACCTATAGATCAGACCAGGTAGTGGTGGCAAGATTCCCTTCCCTGAAGCTAGAGTCAGGCAAACCCCCCCACCGGCCAAGACTGAGGCAAACATGATTTTGCCACATGAACATAAAACTTAAAATTGCAAGCCCCTGACTGGAAGGACTGCATAGTAACAGACAGTGTTGGAACAAAAGGGACCCAGTCATTGTTTCCCCAATACACAGAAGAAGTGGTCAGACCAATTTTAGTCACATGACTAGCTGCCTGTTGAGATTTAAACTTCCAACAAAGGATTCAAACTCAAAGTTCCTGACTCCTGGTTTGAAAAGTTCTCTTTCCTGTCTGCCCACATCTCACTCTCACCAGCTTCGGAAACCACTGAAGACACATAAACTGAAAGAGAGAAAATGTCTCCTACGTAAACAAGGTTTAAAAGGAACACTGGGCCCCAATGAAACACAAGACCATATCAACAATCAAAGACTACAGTGAGCTCGAAGCACAGTAACAAGAGATTGCCTCAAACTGTTCTACTTACCTCTTCTTCTGCTCCTTTCTGTCCCTATTTGCATGTGTGCATCGCGTGTGCATGCTAGCATGGGCGTGTTGTATATCCGTAGGCGTTAACCGTATTAGAGTTTAAGGTTTAATAAATTTCATCTTTCTTCTTTAAACCAAAGAAAGCCTGTTTGTGCTCATTTCTTTGTCCTATAATTGGAAAGCTGTGAACAAGGATTCACAAAGGTGGAGCTCAAAACACAGTGTGTTTAAAAATAAAACCCTGTTACAATAAGGCCAGGTGAAGACAGTAACAGACCCCTGGACACCTTTCTCACCTGGTGATAACAGAAATTGGGTGCTAGCGTCCGGACTGTTACCCACAGGTGAACAAGTGAAATTGGAAGTGGGAAGCCAAATTGTTCCCAATTAAAAAGAGAAAATCAATACAGATTTTCTTGTGGTTGTGTGATTGAATACAAACATGTTTGCAACTGAAGCGAGTAGCTCTCCAAGCCAGGGTGAAGTAGCTTGGGATAAGTTAAAAGCACTGTCTATGGAGGAGTTGAGGAAAATGGCTGAGCAGTGTGGGATCACTGTATGTGGCAAGGCTAGGAAGTCTGAACTCCTAAGGCTAGTGGCTAACCATTTTTCCCTCGAATCTGAAGAAGCAGAAACAGGGTTGGAAGCAGACTCTGACAGGGTATTGTTAGCAAAGATACAATTTGAACAAAAGAAACTTGAAGCAGAATACAGGGAAAGAGAAAGGGAGAGAAGCAGAGAAAGAGAGAAAGAGAGGCAGGAGAGGGAGAAAGCGTGAGCCTTCCAAAAGAAAAAGGAAGCATTCGTAAGGGCTAGAAGACTGGGAACAGACGAAGCCCTTGAGGAATATAAAGAAAGTAGGAAGGAACTTAAGCAAGAAGTCATGAGGGCTAAAAGGGATCATGAAAAGTCATTGGCAAACAGGATTAAGGATAATCCCAAGGCTTTTTATACGTATATAAAGAGCAAGAGGGTAACTAGGGAAAGGGTTGGCCCGCTCAAGGACAAAGAAGGGAAACTATGTGTGGAGCCAGAGGAAATGGGTGAGGTACCAAATGAGTACTTTGCATCAGTATTCACCAAAGAGAAGGACTTGGTGGATGATGAGTCTAGGGAAGGGAGTGTAGATTGTCTGGGTCATGTCGATATCAAAAAGGAGGTGGTGTTGGGCGTCTTGAAAAACATTAAGGTAGTAAGTCCCCAGGGCCTGATTGGATCTACCCTAGAATACTGAGGGAGGCAAGGGAGGTAATTGCTGGGGCCTTGACAGAAATCTTTGTATCCTCATTGGCTACAGGTGAGGTCCCAGAGGACTGGAGAATAGCCAATGTTGTTCCTTTGTTTAAGAAGGGTAGCAAGGATAATCCAGGAAATTACAGGCCGGTGAGCCTTACGTCAGTGGTAGGGAAATAATTGGAGAGGATTCTTCGGGACAGGATCTACTCCCATTTGGAAACAAATGGACTTATTAGCGAGAGGCAGCATGGTTTTGTGAAGGGGAGGTCGTGTCTCACTAAATTGATCGAGTTTTTTGAGGCAGTGACAAAGATGATTGATGAAGGAAGGGCAGTGGATGTTGTTTACATGGACTTCAGTAAAGGCTTTGACAAGGTCCCTCATGGCAGACTGGTACAAAAGGTGAAGTCATACGGGATCAGAGGTGAGCTAGCAAGATGGATACAGAACTGGTTATGGTCAGAGAAGACAGAGGGTATCAGTGGATGGGTGTTTTTCAGAATGGAGGGATGTGACTAGTGGTGTTCCACAGGGATCAGTGCTGGGACCTTTGCTGTTTGTAGTATATATAAATGATGTGGAGGAAAGTGTCGCTGGTCTGATTAGTAAGTTTGCAGACGAAACAAAGGTTGGTGGAGTTGCGGATAGTGATGAGGATTGTCAGAGGATACAGCAGGATATAGATCGGTTGGAGACTTGGGCGGAGAAATGGCAAATGGAGTTTAATCCGGACAAATGTGAGGTAATGCATTTTGGAAGGTCTAATACAGGTGGGAATTATACAGTAAATAGCAGAACCCTTAGGAGTATTGACAGGCAGAGAGATCTGGGCGTACAGGTCCACAGGTCACTGAAAGTGGCAACGCAGGTGGATAAGGTCATCAAGAAGGCATACGGCATGTTTGCCTTTATTGGTCGGGGCATAGAGTATAAAAATTGGCAAGTCATGCTGCAGCTGTACGGAACTTTAGTTAGGCCACACTTGGAATATTGCGTACAATTCTGGTCGCCACACTACCAGAAGGACGTGGAGGCTTTGGAGAGGGTACAGAAGAGGTTTACCAGGATGTTGTCTGGTCTGGAGAGCATTAGCTATGAGGAGAGGTTGGATAAATTCGGATTGTTTTCACTTGAATGACGGAGGTGGAGGGGCGACATGATAGAGGTTTACAAAGTTATGAGTGGCATGGATAGAGTGGATAGTCAGAAGCTTTTTCCCAGGGTGGAAGTATCAGTTACTAGGGTTTAAGGTGCGAGGGGCAAAGTTTAGAGGGGATGTGCGAGGCAAGTTTTTTTTTTACACAGAGGGTGGTGAGTGTCTTGAACGTGCTGCCGGGGGAGGTGGTGGAAGCAGGTACGATAGCGACGTTTAAGAGGCATCTTGACAAATACATGAATAGGATGGGAATAGAGGGATACGGTCCCCGGAAGTGCAGAAGGTTTTAGTTTAGACAGGCATCAAGATCGGCGCAGGCTTGGAGGGCCGAATGGCCTGTTCCTGTGCTGTACAGAGAGAGAGAGAGAGAATATTCCAGAAAGCATCTGAAGAGAGAGACCTGATGCGGTTTGAATTAACGAGAGGGTGACAGAGTAACCCTCGAGAAAGCATGGCCAATATGGAGGAACATAATTCAGGGCTGGGTACAAAATTGCTAAAACTCGCTCAATTCATTCCAAAATTCAATGAGGAAGATGAGGAAGATGTGGAAGCGTTTTTCATGTCCTTCGAGAAACTGGCAAGGCAGCTAAAATAGCCAGCTGAGACCTGGTCTCTTTTACTGCAAAACAAACTAACTGGAAAAGCCCATGAGTTTTATTCCTTGCTGCCAGATGAGAGTTCATCAAATTATGAACTGACCAAAAATGCTATTCTCAGGGCATATGAATTAGCACCCGAAGTCGACCGCCAAAAGTTTAGGACCCTCAAAAAGCTAGGCAATCAAACATATCTGGAGTTTGAAAGAAGCAAGCAGCTGGCTTTTGAACAGTGGCTGAGGGTTTCAAAAATGCAGCTCAGCTATGAGACTCTCAGAAAAGTAATCCTGTTAGAACAATTTAAAAACTCTCTCCCATTCTCAATAAAAACTCATGTCGAGGAGCAGCGGGTTCAGGGAGCCCGGCAAGCAGCCGTTCTGGCCGATGAGTTTGCTTTAATTTATAAGTTGGTTTCCCATGGGAGGATCTTTCCTAATCACTCCCACAAATCTGAAAAGGACAAAGGGTGGGAAGGTGATATCCACCCAGGCAGTCCTGGAAGAGAAAGGAAAGCAGGAGACACAGGGGGCCCTCCTTCAGCCAAAAAGGAAGGTGCTGAGAGCAAGAGTGAGACCCGGAGACCTGTGTGCTTCCACTAACAAGGCAGGGCACTTAAAAGCTGACTGCTGGAAACTAAAGGGGAAACGAGTAGGGTTAATCAGGGCACACTCACTTAGTGACGACGGGGACCTGATGGAAAATGCAGAACAAGCTGTGGCTTTAACTGCGGAAAGAGTGCAACCCAGGAAGCTTACTATGACCAGTGCAGAAGAAGTTAATAGGATTGCTGAAGGTGATCAGGGTTTCGTATTTGAAGGGAAAGTAACCCCATACCCCTCGAATGGGACAAGCAAGCCCATAGTGATTCTCAGGGACACAGGGACCACTAGATCCCTTTTACTGGGAAAAGACCTGACCTTCCCCCCAGAGAGTGCAGTGTCATATTCATAGAGTCGTACAGCATAGAAACAGGCCCTTCGGCCCACCGCGTCCATGCCGACCGTAATGCCTATCTATACTAATCCCACTTGCCTGCATTAATTTCATATCGCTCTATGCTTTGCTCATTCAAGTACCTGTCCAGATGCCTCTTAAATGTCGTTACTGTTCCTGCCTCCACCACTTCCTCTGGCAGCTCATTCCAGATACCCACTATTCTTTGTGTGAAAAATTTACCCCTTTGATCCCCTTTAAACCTCTTCCCTCTCACCTTAAATCAATGCCCTCTAGTTTTAGTCACCCCTACCATGGGAAACAGACTCTGGCTATCTACCCTACTTATGCCTCTCATAATTTTATATCCCTCTATCATGTCCCCTCTCAGCCTCCTTCTCTCCAGGGAAAACAGACCCAGCCTAACCAATCCAATCAGTGAACACCAGAATGGTGGTGAATGGTACTGGAGGGCAGTGTATGCCTGTACCTGTACACCGGGTGCACCTGCAGTGTGACCTAGTTTCAGGACCGGTGACTGTAGGGATTGTCCCCAGTTTGCCTGTGGACAGGGTTGATCTGCTCCTAGATAATGATCTGAAAGGGGTGAAGGTGGTAGCTCCCCCCAGTCGTGCAAGACCGACCGCAGGAGGTCAGAGAGACAGGGTGGTGGCAGGAGATGGTCCCCTGCAATTTCCCTGAATGTGTAGTGGGTCAGGCCATGATCAAACCAGCTCCCCCAGAGGAGACTGCATTGGCACAGCAGGCAAATGACCATGAGGTCTGCCTGTCTGAGATTTTCTTTGGTAAGTTAGCAGACCCAGGGAATGAGTTAAATGGATTTCCCTAGCTGAGGCTCAGCGAGCCGACTCAGTATTGTGAGAGTTAGCACAGGCTGCCCAGTCTGAAAGTGAAGCAGAGGGAGTCCCTGATTGCTACTATTTAAAGAATGAGGTACTGATGAGGAAATGGAGTCCTCCTCACAGACCCGGGGGCACGGAGTGGACAGTAGTTTACCAGTTAATGGTGCCACAGAGGTACCGAGGAGAAATATTAAGAAGGGCCCACAAGACTACAGCGGCTGTACATGCCGGTATACGAAAGACCTAAGCTCGCATAAGACAGCAGTTTGACTGGCTGAAGCTCCACAAAGATGTGGTGGAGTACTGCAGGAGTTGCCACACGTGCCAGGTTGAGGGGAAACACCAACCTACAGTGAAACTTGCACCCCTAAGTCCTGTACCAGTGTTAGGAGGACCCTCCAGCAGAGGGTTGGTGAACTGTAAGGGACCCCTGCCAAGAACAAATGGGGACATGCATGCACATGGCTGGCAAAAGTTTAGTTAGAGAAGGGGAAAAAGTGACCAAGAGGCAGGTTAAATGAAGTCTGGGAAGAATCCCAGATAAAAACCCCTACTGTCTGGTCAACTAACGCCGAAAAATGTGAAAAGTTAGACTCCACATCATGCTATGTGAATGCAGACTCTAGAAGCACCCCACCAGAGTTGCTAACAGCATTGACAGAAACCTGCAGAGACAAAGAGAGACCTCTAGGGGGCAGAGAAACTGCGAGGGTGATGCCTCACCTAGTTAAAGTGTCACAGGAGAATGCAGTTAAGTCTGCACAAATACCAACAGATAGGAGTGTTCCAGAGAATAAAGGGGAGATTAACAAAGACGCAAAGAGATTGCCTCAAATTTTTCTTCTGCTCTTTTCTGTCCCTATTTGCATGTGTGCATTGCATGTGAATGCTAGCGTGGGCGTATTGTATATTCATAGGCGTTAACCGTATTAGAGTTTATGTTTAAGATTTAATAAATTTCATCTTTCTTCTTTAAACCGAAGAACGCCTGTTTGTGCTCATTTCTTTGCCTTATAATTGGAAAGCTGTGAAGAAGAATTCACAAATGTGGAGCTCAAAACACAGTGTTTAGAATTAAACCCTGTTACAAAAAGACCAGGTGAAGACAGTAACAGACCCCTAGGCACCTTTCTCACCTGGTCGTAACACTAGGTTTTAAGCAATAAAACAGCAGCTAACACAGTCATTGACAGCCCACAGGCTACCAGAATTATTGCTCTGGCCAATATTTATTCCTCAACCAACATCACTAAAAACAGATTGTGCGGCCATTTGTTGTTTATGGGAGCTTGCTGTGCACAAATCGCCTGCTGCATTTTCTGCATTACAACAGTGACTACATTTCAAAAGTACTTCATTGGCTGGAAAACCCTTTGGGATTTTCTGAGGTCATGAAAGGAGCTATAGAAATGCAAATTCTCTCTAATTAAATTCAATAGCACACCTTGTTCATGAGATTTGAACTCTCAACCTTTTGATTGCTAGTCCATGACCATAACCACCATGCTTCTGTATCTTTCTCCAAATAATACAGCATCTCACTTAACAGCTGCATCATAAAAGAAAGTAAAAGCTGCATTACATTAAAATCAATTCCACTTTGAAGACTTTGGTCAGTTTGAATAATATTAGCTTAGCTGATCGGGATGTCTGAGATGTTGGCAGTCAGGCACCACGATTATTCAATAAAAGCAAAATACTGCAGATGCTGGAGATCTGAAAAAAAAACAAAGTACTGAAATACTCAGCAGGTCTGGCAGAATCTATGCCGAGAACAGCAGAGATAATGTTTCAGGTCTGAACTTTCATCAGAATTGGAAAAAGTTAGAAATGTTATAGGTTTTGAGCAACTGAAAAGGGGGAGGGGGAGGAAAAACAAAAAGGGAAGGTGTGTGATCGGGCAGGTAAACGACAAAGCATTAGTCCAGAGAGAGTGTTAATGGCAGAGTAGTGAATAGCTCTGTGCAAAAGCATGAAACAGGTTTAAAACAGGCACATAGTAAAAATCAATTTTAAAAATTAAAATGGTAGTCATGCTCTGAAATTGTTGAACTCAATGTTGAGCCCAGAAAGCTGTAGAGTGCCTAACCAGAAGATGAGCTGCTGTTGCTCAAGCTAACACTGAGCTTCCTTGGAACACTGCAGCAGGACAAGGTTAGAAATGTGGGCATCAGAGTAGGGTGGTGAATTAAAATGGCAAGTGACCGGAAGCTCGGGGTCATGCTTGCGGACTGAGCAGAGGTGTTTCGCAAAGCAGTCAACCAATCTGCATTTGGTCTCCCAATGTACAGGAGACCACATTGTGAGCAGCCAATACAGTATACTAAATTGAAAGAAGTACAGGTAAATCAATGCTTCACATAGTTTGCAGATGAAGGGTCTGTTTCTTTGCTGTACGACTCTATGACACAAAAATTGGTGGTATAGTGGACAGTGAAGAAGGTTGTCTAAGGTTGCAACAGGATATAGATCAACTGGGAAAGTGGGCAAGGGAGTGGCAAATGGAATTTAATGCAGACAAGTGTGAAGTGATGCATTTTGGGAAGTTAAACCAGGGCAGGACATATACAGTGAAGAGAGGAGGTAAAAGGGCAGGTGTTACTCCTCCTGTGATTGCATGGGAAGGTGCTGCCCTTCCCTTCCTTGACTTCTCTGTCTCCATCTCTGGGGATAGGCTGTCCACTAATATTCATCATAAGCCCATCGACTCCCCCAGAAACCTTGACTACACTTCCTCACACCTTGCCTCCTGTAAGGACTCCATTCTATTCTCCCAGTTTCTCCGTATCTGTCGCATATGTTCTGATGATGCAACCTTCCACAATAGCGCTTCTGATATGTCTTATTCTTCAACCGAGGGTTCCCTCCCACTGTGGTTGACAGGGCCCTCAACAGCGTCCGACCCATTTCTCGCACTTCTGCCCTCACCCCCTCCCTCCCAGAACCGGGACATGGTTCCTCTTGTCCTCACTTTCCACCCCAGCAGCCTCCACATCCAAAGGATCATCCTCTGCCATTTCCACCACCTCCAGCGTGATGCCACTACCCAACACATCTTCCTCTCCCCTCCCCTGTCAACATTTCGAAGGGACTGTTCCCTCCGCGACACCCTGGTCCACTCCTCCATCACAGCAACACTTTGTCCCCGTCCCATGGCACCTTTCCCTGCAATTGCCAGAGGTGCAACACCTACCTTTTATCTCCTCTTTCCTCACTATCCAAGGCCCCAAACACTCCTTCCAGGTGAAGCATTGATTTACTTGTACTTCTTTCAATTTAGTATATTGTATTGGCTACTCACAATGTGGTCTCCAAACGACCAAAGTTTGGGGAGGCCAAACGCAGACTGGGTGACCGCATTACAGAACACCTCCGCTCAGTCTGCAAGCATGACCCTGGGCTTCCGGTCACCTGTCACTTTATTTCACCACCCTGCTCTCATGCCCACATTTCTATCCTTGGCCTGCTAGAGTGTTCCAAGGAAGCTCAATGCAAGCTTGAGGAACCACACCTTATCTTCCGATTAGGCACTCTACAGCATTCTGGACCCAACACTGAGGAGTTCAACAATTTCAAAGCATGACTGCCTTTTAAAAAAAAAATTAATTCATTTTTTAACCATGTGCCTGTCTTAAACCTGTTTTTCATGTTTTTGCTTTCAGACAGAGCTATTCATTATTCTGCCATTAATACTCTCTCTGGACTAATGCTTTGTCTTTTACTATAACTATTAGCCCTCCTTTTGCCTTTTGTTCAGTGATATTTCTGTCGTTAATCTCTCCTGCTCTCTGCCCTATCACACACCTTCCCTTTTGTTCTTCTTCCCCCCCTCCCCCCTTTTACTTGCTCAAAGCCTATTACATTTCTAACTTTTTCCAATTCTGATGAAACGTCACAGACCTGAAACATTATCTCTGCTTCTCTCTGCATAGATGCTGCCAGACCTGCTGAGTATTTCAGCACCTTGTTTTTTTCTTTCAGATCTCTAGCATCTGTAGTATGTAGTTTTTATTGAATAATTGTGGCTGTCAACAGCCCAGAGATCCCAGTCAGCTAAGCCCACGGGCGTTAGGATCATACGATTCGCCCAGCTGAAACTTGCCTCTCACTGCTCACTTGATGTGAGTTGTGATGAAGTCTGATAGTCATCTTCTTAAATAAAGGAGGATGTGAGGCAGTGAGCTGTCAGAAAGATCACAAAAGAGGAAATGAGCCTGAGTCAGGCAGATGACAGTCAATGTTTATACATGTAGTGTTATACAACTGGGTAGGGCCAATGTTAGATATCGAGCTCTGAAATGTTAAACAGGAATGAATCAAGATGCTGTAGTGCATGTCTCTCAAGAATCATGATCAGTGCCACAAGGCCATAGTAAAGGCTAATAGAGTATATCCAGGTCAATCCAATATAAAACAGTGCCCAGTTTTGGTCCCTTTACATGTTGGGAGATATAGAAGCTAGTGAATAGGTTTAGAGGTAGGCCAACAGAATGATATCCTCTATAAAAGCCCTTTGTTATCACAATAAGCTTAGAATCTGGAAAAGTGCAGAATTTAGGGAGATTTGATTGAGACTGTTAAAATAATGAAGGGATGAGGCACTGCCCACATCGACAGAATATTGAATTAGAGAGCTTTGGGAGATCCAAGGGCCATGCATTCACAGAACTAGGTTAGACGCTTGGAGGTTCTTCTTTTCTTAGAGGGTCACTGACCTCTGCGGCAAGTTGCCAGCTGGTTCAGTGAGTGACTGCAAGCTTTCAAACAGGAGCTGAACTGATTGCTAGCTGAGGCTAATATCAGTCTACAAAAGGTAGGTGGTCCATCCTGTAATGTGCCTCATGGTCATTAGGGTCTCCTTCCGAGATCAGAAAGGAATTTCACAAAATTCTTTGCTTATATATTAGTCTGTTCTTTTGTTTGCCTCATGCAGTTGGGCTGTTGGAGGGTGTGGAGGGGTGCAGGGCGGGGTAGGAGAGTCATGATGCTTAATTGCAAAATGACTATTGGACAGGCTGAGTAAACCAGCTGGTTTTTCCCTGTCTGCCATAGTTGTAAATAAAATACAGAAGGAATTAATTTATTTCAGAGGTTTATTCGACTGATCTCCACAGAGGCACTGGCGTAGTGGTAATGTCACTAAACTAGTAACCAAGAGCACCAGGCTAATGCTCTGGGGACATGAGTTCGAATCCCACCACAGCAGATGGTGAAATTTGAATTGAATTAAGAAATCTGGAATTAAAAGCTAGTCTAATGGTGACCATGAAACCATTGTCGATTGTTGTAAAAACCCATATGGTTCACTAATGTCCTTTAGGGAAGGAAATCTGCTGTCCTTACCTGGTCTGGCCTACATGTGACTCCAGACCCACAGCAATGTGGTTGACTCTTAAATGCCCTTTGAAATGGCCTAGCAAGCCACTCAGTTTTATAAGGAAAGGAATGAAACCGGACGGACCACCTGGCATCAACTTAGGCACCAGAAACGACAACGGCAAACTCAGCCCAGTCAACCCCGCAAAGTCTTCGTTTCTAACATCTGGGGGCTTGTGCCAA
Organism: Heterodontus francisci; assembly: GCF_036365525.1. Taxonomy (NCBI): domain Eukaryota; kingdom Metazoa; phylum Chordata; class Chondrichthyes; order Heterodontiformes; family Heterodontidae; genus Heterodontus; species Heterodontus francisci. The sequence goes on from NC_090385.1 coordinate 95,110,889, forward strand.
AGTTGGGCGAGCTGTCCCACAGACTAGTCAAGCAACAGCCTGACATAGTCATACTCACAGCATCATACATTACAGCCAATGTCCCAGACACCACCACCACCATTCCTGGGTATGTCCTGTTCCACTGGCAGGACAGACCCACCAAAGATGGCGGCACAGTGGTATACAGTCGGGAGGAAATTGCCCTGGGAGTCCTCAACATCGACTCCAGACCCCATGAAGTCTCATGGTATCAGGTCAAACATGGGCAAGGAAACCCCCTGCTGATTACCAGCTACTGCCACCCCAACCCCCTACCCCCCACCCAGCTGATGAATCAGTACTCCTCCATGTTGAACACCAATTGGACGAAGCACTGAGGGTGGCTTGGGCACAAAATGTACTCTGGGTTGGAGACATCAATGTCCATCACCAAGAGTGGCTTGGCAGCACCACTACTGACTGGGCTGGCCGAGTCCTAAAGGACATAGCTGCTAGACTGTGTCTCTGGCAAGTGGTGAGGGAACCAACAAGAGGGAAAAACCTACTTGACATCGTCCTCATCAATCTACCTGCCGCAGATGCATCTGTCCATGACAGTATTGGCAGGAGTGACCACCGTACAGACCTTGTGGAAATGAAGTCCCGTCTTCACAACACATCGTGTTGTGTGGCACGACTACTGTGCTAAATGGGATAGATTTCAAACAGATCTAGCAACACAAATCTGGGCATCCATGAGGGGTTGTAGGCTATCAGCAGCAGCAGAATTGCATTCAACCACAATCTGTAACCTCATGGCCCAGCATATCACCCTACTCTACCATCACCATCAAGCCGGGTGATCAACCCTGGTTTAATGAAATGTTCAGGAGGGCATGCCAGCAGCAGCACCAGCCATACCTAAAAATGAGGTGTCAGCCTTGTGAATCTACAACACAGGACTACTTGCATGCCAAACAACGTAAGCAGCATGCAATAGACAGGGCTAAGCGATCCCACAGCCAACGGATCAGTTCTAAGCTCTGCTGTCCTGCCAGATGCAGTCGCGAATGGTGGTGGACAATTAAACAACTGACAGGTGGAGGAACTTGCATAAATATTCCCATCCTCAACGATGGGGCAGCCCAGTAGATCAGTGTAAAAGACAGGGCTGAAGCATTTGCAACCATCTTCAGCCAGAAGTGCTGAGTTGATGATCCATTTCGGCCTCCTCCTGAGGTTCCCAGCATCACAGATGCCAGAATTCAGCCAAACCGATTCACTCCGCATGATATCGAGAAACGACTGAAGGCACTGGATACTGCAAAGGCTATGTGCCCTGACAACATTCCGGCAATAGTACTGAAGACCTGGGCTCCAGAACTAGCCGTGGCCCTAGCCAAGCTGTTCCAGTACAACTAAACATTGGCATCTACCTGGCGATGTGGAAAATTGCCCAGGTACGTCCCATGCACAAAGGTAGGACAAATCCAACCCGGCCAATTGCCACCCTATCAGTCGACTCCCGGTCATTAGCAAAGTGATGGAAGGGGCCGTCGGCAGTGCTATTAAGCGGCACTTGCTTAGCAATAACCTGCTCAGTGACGCTTAATTTGGGTTCCACCAGCTCCAGACCTCATTACAGCCTTGGTCTAAAGATGGACAAAAGAGCTGAACTCCAGAGGTGAGGGGAGAGTGACTGCCCTTGACATCAAGCCAGCATTCGACCAAGTAAGGCATCAAGGATGGCATTGATGGTGGTAGGGGATTCTATGGTTAGAGGAACAGATAGGCGTTTCTGTGGTCGCAGACGTGAGTCCAGGATGGTATGTTGCCCCCCTGGTGCAAGGGTCATGGATATCACCGAGCTGTTACAGAGCATTCTGGAGGGTGAGGGTGCACAGCCAGAGGTCGTGGTCCACATTGTAACCAATGACATAGGTAGAAAGAGGGATGAGGTCCTGCAAAAAGAATTTAGGGAGCTAGTAGCAGATTAAAAAGTAGGACGTCAAAGGTGGTGATCTCTGGGTTTCTTCCGGTGCCAGGCACGAGGCTAGTGAATGTATGAATAGGAGATTAGAGCAGATGAATGCATGGCTGAACAGATGGTGTAGGAGGGAGGACTTTAGTTTCCTGGATCACTGGGCCAGTTTCTGGCAAAGGTGAGATCTGTATAAGTTGGACAGGTTGCACCTGAACTGGATGGGACCAGCATCCTTGCTGGAAGGTTTGCTAGTGCTGTTGGGGGTGGGGATTGGGGTGGGGGGGATGGGATACAGAGTGGAAGCACAGTAGGGGGTGTTGTACAATCAAATATAGAAGAGAAGCTAAGTCAGTCTAGAGGGCAGAGTAAATGTAGACCTGTTAAGGTTCAAGCAAATAATGCAAGGCTGGATTGTGTATAAAGTTAATTACTAACTAAGCCACAAGCAAATTAGCATGGGGAAATAAGGTCAGAGAGTTAAATGCATGGCTCAAAGATTAGTGTGGGAGAAATCGGTTTCAATTCATGGGGACTGGCACCAGGACTGGAGAAAGAGGTTCTGACACAAATTCGCAAATCCTCTCTGGCCACAGGAGAGGTATCAGAGGACTGGAGAACAGCGAATGTGGTATCATCCTGAATTGGAACTATATCGCCGTTCCTTCACTGTCGCTGGGTCAAAATCCTGGAACTCCCTTCCTAACAGCACTGTGGGTGTACCTACCCCACATGGACTGTAGTGGTTCAAGAAGGCAGCTCACCACCACCTTCTCAAGGGCAATTAGGGATGGGCAATAAATGCTGGCCTGGCCAGTGACGTCCACATCCCATGAATGAAGAAAAAATAACTATTATTCAAGAAGGGTAGCAGGGATAAACCAGTTAATTATAGACCTGTGAGTCTATAGTCAGTGGTATGGAAATTATTGGAAAAAATTCTGAAAGACAGGTTTAATCTCCACTTGGAGAGGCAGGGATTAATCAGGCATAGTCAGCAAAGCTTTGTCAGGGGGAGAACGTGTCTAACAAATTTGATTGAATTTTTCGCGGAGGTGACGAGATGTGTAAATTAGGGTAAAGCAGTTGATGTAGACTATATGGACTTCAGTAAGATTTTTGATAAGGTCCTGCATGGGAGATTGTTAAGAAGGTAAGAACTCATGCGATCCAGGGTAATTTGGCAAATTGGCTCAGTGGAAGTAGGCAGAGGGTGATGGTCGAGGGTTGTTTTTGCAAATGGAGGCCTGTGACCAGTGGTGTACCACAGGGATCGGTGCTGGAACCCTTGCTGTTTGTAGTGTACATTAATGATTTAGGCATGAATATAGCAGTTATGATCAGTAAGTTCGCAGATGACACGAGAATTGGTGGTGTCATGAATAGTGAGGAGGAAAGCCTTAGATTACAGGACAATATAGATGGGCTGGTAACATGGGCAGAGCTATGGCAAATAGAATTCAATTCTGTGAAGTGCGAGGTGATGCACTTTGGGAGGACTAACAAGGCAAGGGAATATACAATGGATGGTAGGACCCCAGGAAGTACAGAGGGTCAGAAGGATCTTGGGGTGCTTGTCCATAGATCACTGAAGGCAGCAGCACAGGTAGATAAGGTGGTTAGGAAGGCATATGGGATACTTGCCTTTATTAGCCGAGGCATGGAATATAAGAAGCAGGGAGGTTATGATGGAGCTGTATAAAACGCTGGTTAGGCCACAGCTGGAGTACTGTGTACTGTTCTGGTCACTGCACTATAGGAAGGATGTGATTGCACTGGAAAGGGTGCAGAGGAGATTCAACAGAATGTTGCCTGGGTTGGAGCATTTCAGTTATGAAGAGAGACTAGATAGGCTGGGGTTGTTTTCCTTGGAGCAGAGAAGGCTGAGGGGGGACCTGATTGAGGTATACAAAATTACGAGGGGGCATTGATAGAATAGATAGGAAGTAACATTTTCCCTTAGCGGAGGGGTCAATAACCAGGAGGCATAGATTTAAGGATAGGGACAGGAGGTTGAGAGGGGAGTTGAGGAAAATTTTTGTCACCCAGAAGGTGGTTGGAATCTGGAACACATTGCCTGAAAGGGTGTTAGAGGCAAGAACCCTCACAACATTTAAGTATATAGCTGAGCACTTGAAACGCCATAGTATACAAGGCTACAGGCCAAGTGCGGGAAAATGGTATTAGATTGGACAGGTGCTTCATGGTTGGCGTAGGCGCATTGGGCCGAAGGGCCTGTTTCTGTGCTGTAAAACGCCATGACTCTAAGGAGCCCGAGCTAAATTGGAGTCAATAGGAATCAGGGGGAAATCTCTCTGCTGGTTGGAGTCAGACCTAGTGCAAAGGAAGATGGTTTTAGTTTTTTGAGGTCAATCATCTGAGTCCCAGGACATCACTGCAGTAGTTCCTCAGAGTAATGTCCAAGGCTCAACCATCGTCAGCTGCTTCATCGTTGATGATTGCACAATGTTCAGCATCATTTGCAATTCCTCAGATACTGAAGCAGTCCGTGTCCAGATGTAGCAAGATTTGGAGAACATCCAGGCTTGAGCTGATAAATGACAAGTAACATTGACACCACACAAGTGCCAGGCAATGACCATCTCCAACAAGAGAAAATCTAACCATCTCCTCTTGATGTTCGATGGCATTACCATCGCTGAAGCCCCCACTATCAACATCCTGAGGATTACCATTGACCAGAAACTGAACTGCAGCAGCCACATAAATATTGTGGCTGCAAGAACAGGTCAGAGGCTAGGAATTCTGCAGTGAGTCACACACCTCCTGACTCCCCAAAGCCTCTCCACCATCTGCAAGGCACAAGTCAGGAGTGTGATGGAATACTCTCCACTTGCCTGGATGGGGGCAGCTCCAACAACACTCAAGAAGCTCGACACCATCCAGGGCAAAGCAGCCCGCTTGGTTGGCACCCCGTCCACAACCTTCAACACTGACTCCCTCCACCACCAATGCACAGTGGCGGCAGTGTGTACCATTTACAAAATGCACTGCAGCAACTCACCAAGGCTACTGTGACAGCACCTTCGAAACCTGTGACCTTTACCATCTAGAAGGACAAGGGCAGCAATTGCATGGGAACACCATCACCTGCAAGTTCCCCTCCAAGTCCCACACCATCCTGACTTGGAACCATACCGCTGTTCCTTCACTGTCACTGGGTCAAAATCCTGGAACTCCCTTCCTAACAGCACTGTGGGTGTACCTACCTCACATGGACTGCAGTGGTTCAAAAAGGCAGCTCACCATCACCTTCTCAAGGGCAATTAGGGATGGACAATAAATGCTGGTGTCACCAGCGACGCCTATATCCCCCGAACAAATATAAAAAAAATGTTAAGTGGTACAAAGTCACTTATCTTTGTACTCATCAGCATCAGCCAACAGCTACCAATTTGCTCTTTCAAAGTCTTTATTTCTAGAGGGATAGAATGGAGAAGTAGGGAAGTTATTCTAAACCTGTATGGAACCTTGATTAGACCACACTGCATGCAGTTCTGGTCGCCATATTATAAAAAGGGATATAAAGGCACTGGAGAGGGTGAAGAGAAGATTTACAAGGATGATAAAAGAAATGTGGGGGCTATACAAATGGATGAACAGGCGGGGTCTCTTGTCTCCTGATAAAAGGCAGCTGAAGGATGACCTAATAGAGGTCTTTAAAGTTACAAAAGGTTTTAATAGTGTGGATACAGAGAGAATGTTTCCACTTGTGGGGAAGAGCATCACTAGGAGCCATCAGAATAAGATAGTCATCTAGAAATGTAATAGGGAATTCAGAGGAAACTTCTTTACCCAAAGATTGGTGTGAATGTGCAACTGACTGTCAAAGCAAGTGGTTGAAGTGAATAGTACAGATGCATTCATGGGGAAGCTGGACAAGTATGTGAGGGAGAAGGAAAAGAGGGTTATGATGATAGATTTAGATGAGGAAAGATGGGATGAGGCTTGAGTGGAGCATAAACTGACTGGTTGGACTCAATAGCCTGTTTCTATGGCATATCTCCGATATAATCGTATAGTGGGTAGGCACAGTCTGGGAAACTGCACTCTTAGCCAACCATTCCTATCCATCTCATCACTGGATCAAATCTGACATTATCACAGCAAGGAAGGGGAAGGCCTATACTGAGTGCTATTTAAGTATAAGGCAGGTAGGCACACATGCAGCAGTACAAATGTCATTTTCTATAATATTTTAACACAGCAGCCACAGGTAGGATGGTACTGCCATGCATCACCAGCCACATAGGTCAGGCTAGTTTCCTGCATCATCATTAAGACCAAGATCAAAGTGAATAACTTTAGCTGCATTATTACAATCACCGCCTTTGGCAATAACCCAGCTGCCACTGACCCTGCCAACATCAACAATATCATCACCAATATCAATTATATCATATTGGTCAACAACAGGTATTTATAAAGCACCTTAAGCTAGATAAACATTCTAAGCAGCTTCATGGAGATGCGAGGAAAACAGACAAGTAAGAGAATAGCAATAAGGAATAATCTACAACAAAATATTTGCCTGAGAACCCATTTTAAGAGTTAACAAATTTGGTTAATGTGGGCAAGAAAGCAGATAATATCTTAGATTATCAACAGATATTTGATCAAGAGCCAGACGGGTGGTTCAAAGAATATTAAAACTCAAGTAATTAGTGGCATACTAACTAATTGGTTTGGGAAGAAAAAAACTGACTTAGCAATGGAAAGAAGCTGATAAAAAAATGCAACAAGCTCTGGCAGGATTGAGCAGTAGCTAGGCTGGTTCCAGAAGGATCTGTTCCAGATCATTTACTGTTAACACTATTCAATGAGAAAAATAAAATTGGGAGCAGACATGATTTGGGTCTTTAAAATGCTGAAAAGAATGGATAGTGAAAATGTAACTGTTATTTTACTTGGACCATCAGTGCATGGAATATTGTTTAGAAGGAAGGCCTTTCTCAGACCTCACTCACCCTGGACATAATAGTGGATATGTGGGAAACAAATAAAATAATTAATTCTATTTCAGTAAGTTCCTTTTACAAACAAGACTAGCAAGTGGGTTGGTAACTAAGGACACAGATTTAAGATAATTAGCAATAGAACCAGAGGGTGATTAGGAGAAATTTGTTCACACAGCAAGTTATGATGATTTGGAATCCACTGTCCAAAAGAATCAGTAGTAACTTTCAAAAGGGGATTGGGTATATACTCGAAAAGGAAAATAAAATGCAGGGTTATGGGGAAAAGGCAGGGAAGTGGGACTAATAGAAAGCGCTTTGAAAAAGCTGGCACAGACACAATAAACCTTATGGCCTCCTGCTATGCTGCAAAATTCCATGATTCAAGAACTGGGAAAATGAAAGGGAACCTTTCTTCACAAGGTTCAATGAATTAGTCCAAGGCAAACCATGGTTGTACATGGTCTGTGGAAAGAATGGGCTTGGTGAGTCAAATGGCCTTTTATCAATCTATGCTTAATGATTTGCCAGAATGTTTCATAAAAGCCTTAATCGTGGAACCCATTCATTTAGACACATACAACCCACCCACTATTTAAACAAGGACAGGTGCACTCCTGTCAGACCTGTGCCAATGGTGCTGTTATTGGGTGAGAAAGACAGACTGATCTGTCCATGAACCTTCCTGCCCTTTTGGAAGTACACCACCTTCATCAGCCTGCCATCAGTTTTGAGAGTTGAGACCAATTTTATAGGAAATGATAAGTTTTAACCTACTTCCTTCCACGCACTTAAAGTGTCACCCTTGTTATAAGGCTGCATGCGAGAGCATTGCTGAGTCATTCATCGTCCTGCACAACAACCAATCATCCACCATTAGCTCATTGCTTCCGCCAATAGATCGCTCACTTGTTACAGAAAACAGTCAATGCCTGAAGTAAACTTTTCCATTGGAATTCATGCACAATTTGTCAGAACCCTGTCTTGAGAGCAGAAATACAAAGCTCCTGTTCCCAGGAATTGTACGTCAATATCCTGCAGGAAAATCATAGCTCCATCAAAAGTTACTGCAAAGAGCTGATCTAATCCACTGCTAGCAGATTAATAGTTTAACAGGCTTCAAATTTTAAAGTCTCAAAAAGATGACATCCTACAGTTATCAAATGGCTTTAATTAAAAGGAAAATTCTATTTGAAAAAATACCATTATAGACTTTGTCCCTTCGTAACGTTTAACACCCTGTATATGAGCACAGCTTTTCCCGAAGCATACTGACACCCTGTACATTAGCACAAATTTCTCCGTTAGTATTGTGACACCCTTTACATTAGCACATCTTTGAGCTCAGCAATGCCATAACCATTTCCACTTCGCACAATTCATATTTTACAGTCACATAATTAATCCACTCGGCCTGTGAAAACCACAATCAGTAACGTGTCACCAAAAACTCTCACTCCTAAAATACAGCCCCATCTCTCAGCTTACAAGTGCAGATTTATCTAATTTTACAAAGTCTAGATGGATCGATTATTTTATGCAGCCCTAGCCAGAGCAGCAATCATCAACTCGGTCACTGCAAGTGCAGATACATCCCCAAACTGCAGGTGTAAATATTCCACATCATAACATGCACAGGCTGTGTGAAATCATGTTGCACATCCCCGAATGTGACACTCGGCCTGCCCAAATTTCTCCTCCTGGTTACTAAACACAGTACCGAGCAAGCACCCAGCCGGTAAACACAGCACATTGGCCGCTTGCAGAAAGATAAGGTTAAATTCACCCATGCTGAGCTGTATGTAGGGATCTATGCTCGACGGGAACACAGGTTAGGAATAGGGCTACGACACTGCATCCTATCCTCTCGTCCTCACTCCTTTCAGACTCTGGAGCAGTGAATTTACCTTCAATGTACTTCCTCAGATACTTGAGAAGTTTCACATTTAGACACAACACTGCTCTCAATTTCCAGTTCCCTTTGTCATTCTGAAAAGATCAAGTGCTCACTTTCTGAAGTCTGCCAGCATTTTCAGTAGATCTTCATTAGAGATTTTGTTGCTGTCCTGCTTGTAAAAAGGTGAGAACTTTCCACTTGCGTCGAAAGAGCCTTCAGTGTCTTTAAACACTGGCCTGCCAGAAAAAAAAACAATTGTTACCATATTTAGAGTCAATTCAAGCTTTAACTTTACATGAAATTTTAAAATAGTATAAGACACTGTAACAGTGACTACACTTCAAAAGTACTTCACTGGCTGTTAAGTGTTTCAGGACAACCTCAGGCAGTAAAAGGTGCTACATAAATGCACTTTTTCTCTTTAATGTAATATTAAACTACTAGTTAGAAATAGGAGGCTGGAGATTACCACATTTTAACACTTTCTTGATTTGAGGACATGACCTCGGTTGGTGCTTCAGCGCAGTACAAAGGGAATGGGGCATCATTGAAAGTGATGCAATGTTAAATTGAAGCCCTGCCTGACTGTCAGGTGGATGCTAAAGATCCCAACTCAGTATTCAGAGAAAAGCAAGAGAGTTCTCCGTGTGTCCTGGCCAACATTCCTCTCTCAGCCAACATCAATAAAAGCTGAGTAGCATGCCATTCACCCCATCTACTGTTAGCACAAACTGGCTGCTGAATTTCCCACAAAAACAGTGCCTGAAACTAAGTCAATGGATGTGAAATCCACTGGGATATCCTAGGGACATGGTAAGGTGCTAAATAATTGCAAGTTCTTTATCCAAAAAGTCACTTTAAGAAAGCAGTCTTTTGCAATCTTTGACAATTTAGCTGACAGACAGTTCAGAAAGAAATGTGCAAATACAAAGGGATCCAACACACAAACACTTACCTTGCAGCCCAAGCAAAGGCCATTTTGTATCCTCCAAGCCTGCTGCATATCTGCTTGGCAGCTTTAAGCACTTTCTGAGCAGCCTGAAGATGGAGAAGAATGTATCAGAACAATGTTGGAAACAAGTCAAACTCAGGTAACCACTTAAATATCTACAGTGTCCAGACGACTGCCCCATCTCAAAGTTCTCATCATTTACACTTGCTTGCGTATGGTACATATTAGAAGAGCTCCAATGGCATTGCTCAGCAAATCCAAGGATCAGTAGGTCTATAAGCACAGTAGGGTTATGCGATGTAACACACAATATGATATTCTGCTGCTTAGATGTCGATGCCTGTCTTAAAGGCCACAAAGTCTAAGGAAATTGTTGTAAGTGAACATGGGGTGAAGTCTGTCAGAACTTCATTCCTCTTCAGTGAGGTCATTTATTACAATGAAGCTTCTTACAAATATCAGGCTGCTAGTCAGAATGCAGCGTGAAATGCTTGGTTCACCATCTTTTTTCTCCAAAAAAAAAAGCATGATTGCTGAAGTCAGTTGGAGGCTGCAGATATTCTGACTCCTGTGCCTGTGACACACTTTCTTGGAAGAGGGCAGGGTAAACTTTATGAATGGATGTAATTGGCGGAAAGCCTCAATCCACCAGTCTTACACACCAGGAATAATGGAGAGAAAACGTCCATTTCTCCAATACACAGGGTTGGCTGTCCTCTGATGGTCAATATTTTCACAACCAAATCTAGTGTCACCAATGCATCCAGAAAATAACTAACAGAAAAGACTGAACAGACTGGTACTTTTTTCTCTAGAAAGGGAAGACTGAATTGTGACCTGATCGAAGTCTTTAAAATGGTCAAAGGGTTGGATAGGGTTGACGTATAGAAGATGTTTCCAATTGCAGGGAGACTTAAACTAAGGAGCATAAATATAAGATAGTCACTAATAAATTCAATAGGGAACTCAGAGGAAACTTCTCTACTCAGAGTGTGGTGAGAATGTGGAACTCACTGGCACAAGGAGCAGTTGAGCTGAATAACATCATTTAAGAGGAAGCTCGATAAACACATAAGGGAGAAAGGAATAGAAGGATTTGTTGAAAGGGTGAGACAAGTTAGGGTGGGAGGAGGCTCATGTGGAGCATCAACAGCAGCATAGATCAGTTGGGTCGAATGGCTTCTTTGATGTAAATTCTATGTAACAAACCTTTCCTACTGTGCTTCCTCCCTTGATATCTCTTTATCTTTGGCCTCCTTATCTCGAGAGACAACGGATACGCGCCTGGAGGTGGTTAGTGGTTTGTGAAGCAGCGCCTGGAGTGGCTATAAAGGCCAATTCTAGAATGACAGGCTCTTCCACAGGTGCTGCAGAGAAATTTGTTTGCCGGGGCTGTTACACAGTTGGCTCTCCCCATGCGCCTCTGTCTTTTTTCCTGCCAACTACTAAGTCACTTCGACTCGCCAAATTTTAGCCCCGTCTTTATGGCTGCCCGCCAGCTCTGGCGAACGCTGGCAACTGACTCCCACGACTTGTGATCAATGTCACAGGATTTGATGTCGCGTTTGCAGACATCTTTAAAGCGGAGACATGGACGGCCGGTGGGTCTGATACCAATGGCGAGCTCGCTGTACAATGTGTCTTTGGGGATCCTGCCACCTTCCATGTGGCTCACATGGCCAAGCCATCTCAAGCGCCGCTGACTCAGTAGTGTGTACAAGCTGGGGATGTTGGCCGCCTCGAGGACTTCTGTGTTGGAGATACGGTCCTGCCACCTAATGCCAAGTATTCTCCGGAGGCATCGAAGATGGAATGAATTGCACTGTTGAACTACAAGAAAGCCCCCAGCGATTTAACATCCGCAGCACTTAAAGCAGCCAGAAGCACTGCACAAAGAACTGCCAGGCGCTGCGCAAACGACTACTGGCAACACCTCTCTCTTACTCTTTGGGCCTCCTTATCTCGAGAGACAATGGATACGCGCCTGGAGGTGGTCAGTGGTTTGTGAAGCAGCGCCTGGAGTGGCTATAAAGGCCAATTCTGGAGTGACAGGCTCTTCCACAGGTGCTGCAGAGAAATTTGTTTGTTGGGGCTGTTGCACAGTTGGCTCTCCCCTTGCGCCTCTGTCTTTTTTCCTGCCAACTACTAAGTCTCTTCGACTCGCCACAATTTAGCCCTGTCTTTATGGCTGCCCGCCAGCTCTGGCGAATGCTGGCAACTGACTCCCACGACTTGTGATCAATGTCACACGATTTCATGTCGCGTTTGCAGACGTCTTTATAACGGAGACATGGACGGCCGGTGGGTCTGATACCAGTGGCGAGCTCGCTGTACAATGTGTCTTTGGGGATCCTGCCATCTTCCATGCGGCTCACATGGCCAAGCCATCTCAAGCGCCGCTGACTCAGTAGTGTGTATAAGCTGGGGGTGTTGGTCGCTTCAAGGACTTCTGTGTTGGAGATATAGTCCTGCCACCTGATGCCAAGTATTCTCCGAAGGCAGCGAAGATGGAATGAATTGAGACGTCGCTCTTGGCTGGCATACGTTGTCCAGGCCTCGCTGCCATAGAGCAAGACCTATGCAGTCATATTCAGCTGGCCTCAGACACCGGAAACATCAGAGGAATGTATGATGGCATGAAGAGAGCTCTTGGGCCAACCATCAAGAAGATCGCCCCCCTCAAATCTAAATCAGGGGACATAATCACTGACCAACACAAACAAATGGACCGCTGGGTTGAGCACTACCTAGAACTGTACTCCAGGGAGAATGCTGTCACTGAGACTGCCCTCAATGCAGCCCAGCCTCTACCAGTCATGGTTGAGCTGGACATACAGCCAACCAAATCGGAACTCAGTGATGCCATTGATTCTCTAGCCAGCGGAAAAGCCCCTGAGAAGGACAGCATTACCCCTGAAATAATCAAGAGTGCCAAGCCTGCTATACTCTCAGCACTACATGAACTGCTTTGCCTGTGCTGGGACGAGGGAGCAGTACCCCAGGACATGCGCGATGCCAATATCATCACCCTCTATAAAAACAAAGGTGACCGCGGTGACTGCAACAACTACCATGGAATCTCCCTACTCAGCATAGTGGGGAAAGTCTTTGCTCGAGTTGCTCTGAACAGGCTCCAGAAGCTGGCCGAGCGCGTCTACCCTGAGGCACAGTGTGGCTTTCGTGCAGAGAGATCGACCGTTGACATGCTGTTCTCCCTTCGCCAGATACAGGAGAAATGCCGTGAACAACAGATGCCCCTCTACATTGCTTTCATTGATCTCACCAAAGCCTTTGACCTCGTCAGCAGACGTGGTCTCTTCAGACTACTAGAAAAGATTGGATGTCCACCAAAGCTACTAAGTATCACCTCATTCCATGACAATATGAAAGGCACAATTCAGCATAGCGGCACCTCATCAGACCCCTTTCCTATCCTGAGTGGCGTGAAACAGGGCTGTGTTCTCGCACCCACACTTTTTGGGATTTTCTTCTCCCTGCTGCTTTCACCTGCATTCAAGTCCTCTGAAGAAGGAATTTTCCTCCACACAAGATCGGGGGCAGGTTGTTCAATCTTGCCCGTCTAAGAGCGAAGTCCAAAGTACGGAAAGTCCTCATCAGAGAACTCCTCTTTGCTGACGATGCTGCTTTAACATCCCACACTGAAGAGTGCCTGCATAGTCTCATCGACAGGTTTGCGGCTGCCTGCAATGAATTTGGCCTAACCATCAGCCTCAAGAAAATGAACATTTTGGGGCAGGACATCAGAAATGCTCTATCCATCAATATTGGCGACCACGCTCTGGAAGTGGTTCAAGAGTTCACCTACCTAGGCTCAACTATCACCAGTAATCTGTCTCTAGATGCAGAAATCAACAAGCGCATGGGAAAGGCTTCCACTGCTATGTCCAGACTGGCCAAGAGAGTGTGGGAAAATGGCGCACTGACATGGAACACAAAAGTCCGAGTGTATCAGGCCTGTGTCCTCAGTACCTTGCTCTATGGCAGCGAGGCCTGGACAACGTATGTCAGCCAAGAGTGACATCCCTTGATAATTGGCCTATTAATGTGGCCTTTCACCAAGAGCAGCTGCCAATCGAAAAGAAAGCCTCTCAACAACTAACCTCGAGTTGGCTTTTTTATTCAAAGTGCACTCCTCTACAGCGATTACCTGAGCAATGGTCCTAAAGCAGTAGGCCTGTCTGAACATGCAGTAGCGAAAGATTAACAACAACTTGTATTTATATAGCACCTTTAACATTGTAAAACATCCCAAGGTGCTTCACAGGGAGATTATAAAATGAAATTTGATATCAACGATATTAGGGCAGCTGACCAAAAGCTTGGTTTAAGAGGTAGGTTTGAAGGAGCATCTTAAAAGGAGAGAGGGGATTCTAGAGCTTAGGGTCTAGGCAACAGAAAACATGGCCGCCAATGGTGGATCAATTAGAATTGGGGTTGGTCAAAAAGTCGGAATTGGAGGAATGCAGCTATCTTGGAGAATTGTGGGGCTGGAGAAGTTTAAAGACTTCGGGAGCAGTGAGGCCATGGAGGGGATTCAAAAATACAGAAGAAAACTTTAATCACAACAATGCTCCCAACCTCTAATCGACCTGTGAGCACTGCCACATTCTTCATGCATTATATTTCCTACAATGTTAACAGTGACTACATTTCAGAAGTATTTAATTGGCTGCAAAGCATTTTGGGACATGCTGAGGTCATGAAAGGTGCTATAAAAATGAAAGTATTTCTTTTCCTTATTATAACACAGCAACATGTATGGAGCTATGTTCTTGACATACAGATAACCATGGCAATAGAACCATCTATTCACCAAACAAAATGAACTGCATGCTTTTCATTTAAGGCTGCGTTTGCTGACAACGCAACTACTCGGTGGCGCTGCAGTGGCACATGCACAAATGCAGCCTGTGCCACCAAAACGTCTCAGTCTGCGACTTCAGGCAGCTGCCAGGACTAAAGATGGCGCTGCTCAAATAATCACACGAAGGCAACCTAACCTAAACACATGGCAGCACACAATGGCGGGAGGGAGAAAGCGAGCAGGCCGGGGCCGGGTGGGGGGTTGGGGGGGGATGGTGGTGGTGCAGCGGACCGGGCCGGGGGCGGGGTGGAGCGGAGCAGCCGAAACAGTGGAGCGGCCAGAGACAGCAGCGAGGGGGAGAGCGGAGCGGCCAGCGAGAGCAGTGAGGAGGGGAGTGGAGCGGCCGGAAACAGCAGCGAGGGGGGGAGCGGAGCTTGACGCATGGGTGAATATGTTAGTGTTGCATTGCTGTACGCGCAAAGCGCATGCGCAGAGGCCGACCAGGCGCGTTGCCCGAAGGTGCACACGTCACACGGTGACGTCATCGGCGCATGCGCTAACCAGTCCTAGCAAGCCGGAACGCAGCGCACGCACAGAGAGCAGGAGCCCATCTGCGCAAGTGCACACCTTGGCACAGCCCGATGACGTCAGTGGCCGGCTGCGTTGTCTGGAATCACTTTGTTCATTTAATATTTCATTCCTTATGCTAATGTCTTCATACAGCACCTTCAAGACACAACGAGCTCAGTCATGTCCCTGCATAGGTTGTGAATACATGAATATGCACCTTCTAAATCTGTAGGTTAAGCACATTCCAGATCCAGTTGAAAATTCACAGCAACTATAGCAAAACAGGGACAGAAGGAGGCCATTTAGTCCCTCAAGCCTTCTCCGCCATTCAATCAGATCATGGCTGATCTGTAGCTAAACACTATATCCCTTGATACTCTTACCCAACAAAAATCTATCAATCTCAGTTTTGAAAGTCCCAAATGACCCAGAGTATCCACAGCCTTTTGGGGAGATTTCTGCTACAACTTGTGTGAATCAGTACTTCCTGATTTCACTCCTGAAAAGCCCAATTCTAATTTTAAGATTGTGCATCCTTGTATGCAATTCCCTCACCACAGTAAATAAATTCCTTTATATGTGGACTATTAATTCCTTTCAACATTTGTAAGCATGCACTGTCTCAGAGAAGCGTGGATAAATTAAGCCTATAAACATTTAGCAAAGGATTTGCCTCTCGTGAAGGAGTCAGGTAGGTGCAGTCTTCGCAAGTACCTTGTTTGCATCGGAACTTTTAATGTATGGTTCAGCACACTGAGCAATCCCTCCTTGCAGCACTTTCTCTACCCGTGCTACCAGAAAGATATCTGGATGAGGCGCAGTCACTGAAAAGATCCCCTGCCAAAAAAAACACACACACAAACATCAGAGCCAAAAGGATGAAAAGCTGTTCACCGAGTGAAATGGACGCACACTTCCTTCTTGTTCAATCAGGAGATTTATTTCATAGAATCTCACAACACAGGAGAAGGCCATTTGGCCCATCGTGCCTGTGACAGCACTTTGAAAGAGCTATCCAATTAATCCCCTGCTCTTCCCCCATAGCCCTGCAAATTTTCTCCCTTTTAAACCACAGACAAACATCATCAATAATCAATAAAATCAATTAAGATAAGTAGCATACGTCAACTGAACAGTCTATGATCACCGGTGCCACAAGGCACTTTTCCAGTAGTGTTTTAGCATTATGTCACTCTGCCTTGTAGAACTCTTGGCAGATATTTACTTCGCTTCACTGTTATCTACACTTTGTCTGTTGTTGGGGCTGTACTTGGGGGAAATAATGCAGATCTGTACACAGTTACAGCTACCAAGGCAACCTTTTACAATGACATGGTGGAATCTTTAAGTATCACAAAGTTAACAGTTTCATAAATGAAAATTCACTTGATTTGCTCGCTCTGCATTTTTTTCAATTAGTATTGTGTCATAATTAAAATTGATTCCCAATTGCTATTGATACTGAAATAGACAGTCACATCCCATCAACTTTCACAGAGCTTTTACAATAGTCAAAAGTGATTAACTGACCCACTGCACATTCCCAATGTAATCTCATTTTGAACAGCTCATCCCTGCTCTGAATGTCCTCTCTGGGTTCGAGACTGTTGTATGAAAATGACAATTGTGTGTTTAGTAGTGAATGTATTCAATAAGTTGGCAACCTGAAAAACTAATCAGTGTTTTAGGTGATGAATCCGACATGGTCTCAGTAACTCTACCTGTTTTGGGTAACGAAGAAGTCTCTCAGCTATTCCTTTAAGACGACTGTCGTTACTGGCGAGAGCGTTTGTGCTTTTTGCACCATCTCCAGCTCCATCCTCCGAGCTTGCCAGTAACATCTGCCGAACAGCTGGGGGATTCAAGTCCACGTGAAAATCTTCTGAGATCTTGCAGTTGTTTTTTGCATCAAACAATGCAAGGGTCACAAAGAAAGGTTCAACCTGGTAATCGGACACAAGGTCACAGTGAAATGAGGAATGTGGCCCTTGAACAGCGTAAATTAATCCTTTTGATAGATTCTTTCCTTAGGTCCAACAGTGTGCTGTATCTTTACACAAATAGCATAACGGTATACAACAGTCCCTATTTAAACAGGGATTTTATTCCTCCCCATTACTGTACATAGACTCCATTGTTGTAAAGCAACAATGGTGCAGCTAGGATTAGAGTAACTTCAATCTGCAGTGCCTACAGGTCACTGGGTATCACGTGCAGACCATGGTTCATCACTAATTGTTCCTGTTTAAATTTATATAATACCTTTCACATCACAGGACATCCCAAATGTGCTTCACAGCCAATGAACTACTCTCGAACTGTTGTAATGTCGGAAACGCAGCAGCCAATTTGTGCACAAAAAACAACGTGATAATGACCAGATAATCTACTTGGTGATGTTGTTTGAGGGATAAATATTGGCTAAGACATCAGGGAGAACTCCCCTGCTCGTCAAGTAGCATCAGGAGATCATTTACATCCACTGAAGAAGGAAGATGGAGCCTCAGTTTAATGTCTCATTCGAAAGAGGGCGCACCCCTCATTACACTGGAATGTCAGCCGAAATTATAGGCTCAAATCTCTGGAGTGGGGTCTTAAACCCTTGACCTTCTCACTCAGAGACGAGAGTGCTACTACTGAACCAAGGCTGGGTATGTAAACAATATGGCAGAGACCTCAGGCTGGATTGTACGTTCTTCCCGCACGGTGAGTTTGAAGGCAGGGAGAGCATTTAATCAGGCGGGATGGAGGCAGGTGGAGACCCCACAGCCATCCCGACTCCCAATTAAGTTGGTGGCAGGAAGGCCCGTGGAAAACCTTCCAAGCCACCAGTAATTGAGGCCCTTATGTGGGCAATTAAGGGCCTCATCACGCTGCTGCCACTATTAGCCCAGCAGCGGGCGGGCCTGTCACCACACTGGGAGCACAAGTAAACCCATGCAGGTTGCTCGCCGGCTCTCGCGGGGAAGGGGGGTCCCTCGCTCAAAGGCACTAGGTACCTGACTGAGGGGCCCAGCATCGGGAAGGGGAAGACTCTGCTGAGAGCCACCACTCCCCTGCCCTTACTGCTGATCCCACCCTGCAAAACCCCGCCTGCCATGACTCACGTGTGGCCTGGGTCCCTCTACGATCCTCAGCCTCGGGCGGGTCAATTACTGACAGCAGCCATCGCCTCCGCAGTGACACTGCTTAGTAAAAGAGCTGCTGGCCTCTGATTGGCCGACAGCTCTCGGGGATAGGACATCCATCACTGGGGTCCTTAATGCCAGGGAAGGCCTGCTGCTGCCCAGTTAAGTGCCTGATTGGCACGTGATGCAGTGGACCTTCCTGAAAGAGACAAGTCAGGGCTCTTGCTGGCTTTTCAGCCAGCAGCTGAGACCCGCATTGCCAACGTAAAATACTGCCCTTAGTATCTATCTTCACAGTGGAAGAAAACATTCCAGAAGTAGTGGTGAACCAAGGCTCTAGTGAGAATGAGGAACTTAAAGAAATCAGTATAAGTAAAGAAATAGCACTGGAGAAATTACTGGGACTAAAAGCTGACAAATCCTCCGCATTTGCTGGCCTGCATTCTACAGTTTTAAAAAAGATGACTACCAGAGATGTATTGGTTTTGCTCTTCCAGAATTCCCTAGATCTCAGGTCAGTCTCCATGGATTGGAAGCAAACACAGCTGGCATGCTTCCATCTACAAAAGATGATGGACACACAACAAACAATCCATTTAGGTGGGGTGTCTTCTCTTGGTGCACCTTTACTGATGGTTGTGAAGGCCAATCCTTGAGAGGCAGGTTCTGCCACGAGTGCTGCATGTGAAGCTGCCAAGTGATGCTGTGAGTTGTTGCTTTCAGCATTGGCACTGATTGCCAAGCTACTGTAGCCACTGGTCATCATGGTAGTGCACACCGGTTGACTGGATGTGTCGCCATTTCCTTCTTCTGTCAGCTAGTTGCCCAGGTGCAACAGTCGACATTTAGAGCCTTCATGTCGTGCTTACAAGCATCCTTGAAGCGGAGCTTTGGGTGCGCCACTGATTGTCTGGTTCCGGCTACCTCGCTATACAGAAGGTCCTTGGGTATGTGACCGTCTTCCATCCTGCGGACATGTCCGATCCACCGAAGCTGCCTTTGTCTGACCAGTGCCAACACACTTGGGAACTCTGCCTTTAAGAGGACTACAGCATTTGTGATTTTGTTCTGCCAGGATATACCCATAATGCACTGCAGACAGCGAAGATGGAGATTATTGAGCTTTTTTTTCCTGGTAGCTGTAAGTCGCCCAAGTTTCACAGCCATACAGCAAGGTGCTGAAAACACAGGCCTTATAAACCATCAGCTTGGTCCTAAGGGTCAGCTTGGTGTTATCCCAGGCATATTTTATGAGTCAGTCAAAGGTGGTAGCTGCTTTCCCTATGTGTGTTATCAAGCTCTGCATCAAGGGACAGATTGTCCGTCACTGTGGACCCGAGGTAGCAGAATTTGTTAACTATTTCCAACGGGGTATTATATAGTTATCAGGGGCAGAGATGCAACACCTTGTCCCCTGACCATGGTTTTTTTGTCGTTTACAGTCAAGAAGAACAAGTTACAGGCATGGGAAAGACAATCCATGAGTCTTGGTAGCTGAGTTTCTGTATGAGCGACTAGAGCAGCATCATCAGCATAGAGGAGTTCTCTGATCAGGATGTGATGCGTTTTTGTCTCAATTTTCTGCCTTGATAGAGCTTGCTGTCTGTCCTAGTGTGCAGGTAGACTCCTTCCATATCTGCAGGGAAGGTGAATATCAGGAGCATGGAGAGAAAGATGCCAAACAGAGTGTGGGCTGGGACACAACCCTATTTTACTCCATTCCTCACTCCGAAACTGTTGGAAGTGGAGCCATCAAACTGTACAGTGCAGTGCATGTTGTCATGGAAGAAACGAGTGCGACTTAGGAGCTTTGGGGGAAAGCCAATTTTTCCCAAAATCTTGTATAACCCTGCTCTGCTGATGGTATCGAATGCCCTCATGAGAGTTACAGAAGTAAGGTAAAGGCGTATACTTTGTTCCCTGCACTTTTCTTGTAGCTGGCGTACGGAGATAATATCCACAGTAGATCTGCCGGTACGGAAACTGCACTGTGCTTCCGGGTACACTTGGTCTGCACGTAGATGGAGTCTTTTAAGTATGATCCTAGCTAAGGCCGTCCCCGTGACGCTAAGGAGTGAGATGCCCCTGTAGTTGTTGCTGTCCCCTCTGTCGCCTTTGTTTTTGTATAGTGTCATGATTTTGATAATAACACATCTCCTGTGGAACAGATACTACTTTCCGGCAGAGGAGGTCGCACAGGTATGGCAATCGATGGGACTTTCCGTGCTTGAGCAGTTTGGCTGGGATTCCGTCCTTGCTGGGTGCCTTTCTGTTTGCCAGGTGGTCTGTGACCTTCTTGAGCTCCAGAAATGAGGGTTCTTCATCTAACTCATCCAAGACAGGAAGTTGAGGGAGAGTGAGTGCAGACAAAGGTCAGAATTTTACGACACCCTCCAGGAGCAGGCTGGAGGCGGGGGTGTGTGTAAAATTGTGTGGGAAGCAGGGGGGGTTCTGTTCCCGTTGCCTTCCCTCCCCCACTGCAATTTTACAAGAGATGGGGAAGGTGGCAAATGGCCCATCCACCCCAGGCCAATTAAGGCACATAAGTGGTCAATTAATTGTCAATTTGCCAGCTGAAAAGGCCACCCAGTGAAACCTGGCAGTCTCCTTGTGGCCTCTCCGTGGGGAGCAGAGTGCCGGATAAGGAGGGCCCCCCCCACCACAAGACACCCCCACTGGAGTGCCTCCCCCACCCCGCCCTTCCCATTACCCACCCCCCTTGCAGGTGCCCAGCCGATTGTCCCAGCGAGGCCCCATACACTAACTTTAATTCCGGGGCTTCCTTCATTACTGCGCCTCTCACTCAGTGCAGTCCCAGCAGTGGCTGGCAACTCTTTGAGGCGGGACCTCCTGCCTCAGAAGGGGTGGAAGTCCCAACTAAGGCCAATTAAGGGCCTGGGCCACGTAAAATTATAGCATTGCTTCCAGGGCTGGCTGAGGCAGGCTCGACCCATCACTGCACCCCCCACCGACTTTTTGGCCCGTGATGGGGCCTCCACCCCAACATAAAATTCCGGCCAAGGCAGCAAACATAAAACCACTATTTAAGAAAGGAGGGGGAGAGAAAACAGGGACTGCATATCAGTTAGCATGAAATCCA
Source organism: Heterodontus francisci (assembly GCF_036365525.1). Taxonomy (NCBI): domain Eukaryota; kingdom Metazoa; phylum Chordata; class Chondrichthyes; order Heterodontiformes; family Heterodontidae; genus Heterodontus; species Heterodontus francisci. The sequence goes on from NC_090385.1 coordinate 95,132,279, forward strand.
TCATCTGGAAAATGCTAGACTATGTTATTAGGGACATGGTAACAGGGCACTTAGAAATTCAGGATATGATTAAGCAGAGTCAACACTGATTTATGAAAGGGAAACTATGACAAGTCTGTTTGAATTTTTTGATGTTGTAACAAGCAGAGTAAATAAGGGGGAAATCTGTGGATGTAATGCAGTGTGATTTTCAAAAGGCATTTGATAAGCTGCCACACAAGAGCTTATTACACAAAATTAGAATTCATGGGTTTGGGGGCAATATGCTTGCATGGATTGCAGAATGGTCAATAGACAGAAAACAGAGAGTAGGATTAACAGGTCACTTGCGTCTTGGCAGGCTGTAACTTGTTGGATACCACAAGGAACAGTGCTGGGGCCTCAGCTATTTACAATCTATATTAATGACTTGGATGGGGGGAACTGAGTGCAACATATCCAAACTTACTGATGATACAAAGTTGGTGGAAAATATGACCCACCTCCTGTTCCCTCGATCCGATTCCCACTAAGCTGCTGACCACCCTACTTCCCCTCCATCTCATGTTCGCTGATATTGTTAACAGTTCTCTCTCTTCAGGTGCTGTCCCTCCTTCCTTTAAATCAGCTGTCATCTCCCCTCTCCTCAAGAAAACAACCCTTAACCCCACCAAGCTTGCACACTACTGTCCCATCGCCAACCTTCCCTTCCTCTCCAATTCCTTGAAAGTATTGTCGCCTCCCAAATCCAATCCCATCTTTTCCAGAACTCCATGTTTGAATCCCTTGAATCAGGTTTCTACTCCGTCATAGTACCGAAACAGCTCTTATCAAAGTCACAATGATTTCCCATGGCCGGGCTTTTTCCTTGGCGGACAGAGCCATCCACCGACTTAAAAGTCGGTGGCAAACCTGCCTCCACCTGGCCTGGGGATCCGATCCGCATTTTGAGGTCCCCCGGCCTTTAATTGGTCTGAGGTGGGACTTCCACCCGCTTGAGGCAGGAAACCTAAAGGTGCTGCCGGCAATCAGCAGGCTGGGAGCTCTTAGTCCCAGCAGTGCCACCAGGAGAGAGGGCCACTGCTGGGAATGCAACCCAGCCACTGGGAAGATGATGTTGCAGAGCCCGGAGAACGAAGGTAAGTTTTTGGTGCCTTGCCGGGGGTCGTGCCCCGGCGAGGCAAGGGTGGGCGTGTTGGGTGTGGTTGGGGCAGCAGGGGCGGCCCTTCATCTGGCACAGGGTGCCTGATCATCAGGGCCACCCCCCACCAGGCCATCAGGGATCCGCCTGCTTTTCCCAAGTGGCTTGCCTTGGGCCACTGGTAAAAATCCCCATGGCGGCGGGCAGAGGCCCTTAAGTGGCCCTTAAGATTGACCTGGGTGGGCAGGCCGTTTCTCGCCACTGCTGTCCTGCGTAAAGTGACGATGGAGGTGGGAGCGGGTCGGGAAGTGTCCCCCAAGCCTCCTGCTCCATTTTATGACCGCCCCGCCCTCGCCACATTCCTGCTCTTTGAGGGGGGGGGGCGTAAAATTCTGGCCTATATGACTGTGACAGAAGTAAACTTTCCCTGCTTGTCCTTCGCAACTTGTCTACACCCTTTGATAAGACTGACCACACTAGCCTCCTCTAACGCCTTGCCAATGACACCCAGCTGGGTGGGACTGCTCTCATCTGGTTCCATTCTTATCTATCTAATCACAACCAGACAATCACTTGCAATGCCTTGTCTTGTCTTCCTGCTCCCAAATGATTACTCTGGTGTCCCCCAAGGATCTATCCTTGGCTCTTCTCCTATTTCTCATCTACATGCTGCTCCTCAGTGAGATCATTCAAATGCACAGCGTTAGTTTTCACGTGTACGCTGAAAACAGCCAGCTCTACCTCACCACCACTTCTCTTGACTGCTCCATTGTTGCTAAATTATCAGACTGCCTATCTGACAACCAGTACTGGATGAGCAGAAATTCCTCCAATTAAATATTGGGAAGACTGAAGCCATTGTTTTATGTCCCTGCACCGAACTCTGCTCCCTAGCTACTGACTCCATTCCTCCCCCGGCAACAGTCTGAGATTAAGCCAATCTGTTCACAACCATGGTGTCACATTTGACCCCAAGACGAGCTTCCAACCTCTTATTTGTGCCATCACTAAGACTGCCTATTTCCACCTCGGTAACATTGCTCGACTTGGCCCCCGTCTCAGCTCATCTGTTGCGAAAACCCTCAGTCACACCTTTGCTATCTCTAGACTTGACTACTCTAATGCACTCCTGGTCAGCCTCCCATGTTCTACCCTCCATAAACTTGCTGCCTATGTCTTAACTCGCACCAAGTCCTGTTCCCCTATCACCCCTTGTATTCGCTAAACCTTCATTGGCGCCCGGTCAAGCAAAGCCTTGATTTTAAAATTCTCATTCTTTTCTTCAAATCTCTCTATGGCCTCGCCCTCTCTATCTTTATAATCTCCTCCAGCCCCACAACCCTTCGGGATATCTGTGCTCCTCTAATTCTGGCCTCCTGACCATCCCTAATATTTATTTATTTTATTTTATTTATTTAGAGATACAGCACTGAAACAGGCCCTTCGGCCCACCGAGTCTGTGCTGACCATCAACCACACATTTATACTAATCCTACACTAATCCCATATTCCTATCACATCCCCACCTGTCCCTATATTTTCCTACCACCTACCTATACTAGGGGCAATTTATAATGGCCAATTTACCTATCAACCTGCAAGTCTTTTGGTGGTGGGAGGAAACCGGAGCACCCGGCGGAAACCCACGCGGTCACAGGGAGAACTTGCAAACTCCACACAGGCTCCACCATTGGTGCCCACGCCTTCAGTTGCCTAGACCCCAAGCTATGGAATACCCTCCCTAAACCTCTCTGCCTCGCTTTCCTCCTTTATGACATAAAAGCTTCTTTGACCAAGCTTATGGTCATCTGACCTAATATCTCCTTTTGTGGTTCGGTGTCACATTTTGTTTTATAATGTTCCTGTAGAGCCTTGGAACATTTTATGATGTTAAAGGTGCTATATAAATATATGTAGTTGTTGTTGTTGAAAAGTAAGCTATGAGGAGGACGCGAAGAGGTTACAAAAGGATTTAGACATGTTAAATGAGCATGTCAGATGGAATATAATGGGCAGAAATGTGAGGTTATCCACCTTGGTAGGAAAAACAGAATATTTTTTTAAATGATGAGAGACTGAGAGATGTTGGTATTCAGAGGGATCTGGGTGTCCTTGAACACAAATAACAGAAAGTTAACCTGCAGGTACAGCAAACAATCAGGAAGGCAAATGGTATGTTTGCCTTTATTACAAAGGGATTGGAGCATAAGAGTAATGAAATCTTGCTGCAATTATTTAGGGCCTTGTTGAGATCGTACCTGGACCACTATGTACAGTTTCTTTCTCCACATCTAAGGAAGGTTATACTTGTCATGGAGGGAGTGCAACAAATGTTCACTAGAATGAATCCTGGGATGGCAGGGTTGTCCAATAAGGAAAGACTGAATAAACTAGGCCTATATTATACATAAATTAAAGTTCCTTTATCTGAATGCACAAAGCATCTGTAATAGGATAGATGAACTAGTGGCATGAATAGAGGTGAATGATCTAGATCTAATTAACATTACTGAGACATGGTTACAAGGAGATCAAAGTTGGGAAATGAATATTCCAGGGTCGACAAAATTTCGGAGAGACAGACAGAGTGGCAAAGGAGGAGGGGTAGCCCTGATAGTAAAGGATGGCATAAGGACATTAATAAGAAAGGACCTGGCCTTCGACAAACTAATCTTCTAGACCACTGTTGCCAATTTGATTGTCCCAGTCGAAATGCAGATTAAAGTCCCCCACAATTAATACATTACCTTTTTTACACGCTCCAATAATTTCCCGTTTAATGTTCTGTCCAATAATATAATTACTGTTAGGGGGCCTGTAAATTACTCCCACCTGCTATTCCTAATTTCCACCCAAACTGATTCTACTTCATGATCTTCAATTCAAAGGGTTCAACAAAAGTACATTCCATTCAAAAACAAAAATTCATCAAGGAAGACCCACCTGTGGCTTACTTAGGAAGTAAAGGAGAGTATTAGACTAAAAGAGGCTTATAATGTTGCAAAAAATAGTAGCACGCCTGAGGATTGGGAGTGTTTTAGAAACCAGCAAAGGGCCACTGAAAAGTTGATAAATAGGGAAAAAATAGATTAGAGGAAACTAGCCAGCAATATAAAAACAGATTGTAAGAGCTGTTATCAGTACATAAAAAAGGAAGAGAGTAGCTAAAGTAGATGTTGGTCACTTAGAGGCAGAGACAGGAGAAATCATCATGGGGAATGAAGAAATGGCAGAGGCATTAAACAAATATTTTATGTCTGTCTTCACAGTAGAAGACACAAGTTCCATACCAGAAATGGACAGTAACCTAGGTGCTAAAAAGAGTGAGAAAATTAAGGATATTGATAGCAGCCGAGAAAAAGTATCGGAAAAACTTAAGGGACTAAAATCTGACAAGTCCCCGGGACCAGATGGCCTACATCTCAATGTTCTAAAAGAAATAGCTGCAGAGATAGTGGATGCGCTGGCTATGATTTTCCAGAATTCCTTAAATTCAGGAATGGTCCCATCAGATTGGAAGTTGGCAAATGTTACACCGCTTTTCAAGAAAGGAGGTAGAGAGAAAACGGGGAACTACAGGCCAGTTAGCCTAACATCAGTTATTGGGAAGATGCTGGAATTATTATTAAAGAAGTCTTAACATTGCACTTGGAAAAGCACAGTCAGCATGGTTTTATTAAAGGGAGATCCTGTTTGACCAATTTATTTGAGTTTTTTGAGGATGTTACTAGTAGGGTAGATAAAGGGGAATCAGTAGATGTAGTGATGACACAATTCCTACAGGATGGAGTAAAACATTTCGGCAGGTCAGACACACCTTGGTGATTAAGTTTCTGCAGTATTGCCAGTTTAATATTTGAAACCCAAGTGCTTGTAGCAACTAATTCTCCGCAAACCAGAATAGATCAAACTCACCAAATATGTCAGTGGCTGTAAATGGGAGCCAAATGTTTTAAAACCCATTCAATTCCAGTTTGCAAGTATAAAGGTGATAGTCACTGATGGAAATCTCATTGTGATCAGTGGTTAGTGAGGCCATTAGAACAGCTACAACGCCAAATGTGATATCCTGGGAGGTTTGCTCCTTCATTCATGCTGAGCAATTATATCAGGGCATCAACCTTTGGCTCAGTTGGTAGCGCACTCACCTTTTGAGTCTGCAGGATGTGGATCCAGAAGATTTGAGCCCATTTGATGGGGTCTACGTGCATTTTAGCAAGGCTTTTGACAAGGTCCCATATGGCAGACTGGTTAAAAAAATAAAATACCATGGGATCCAGGGAAATGCAGCAAGGTGGATACAAAATTGGCTCAGTGGCAGGAAACAAAGCGTAATTGTTGACGGAGGTTTTAGTGACTGGAGGGCTGATTCCAGTGGCATTCGGCAAGGCTCAGTACTGGGTCCCCTGCTTTTTGTGGTGTATATTAACGATTTGGACGTAAATGCAGGAAGCAAGATCAAGAAGTTTGCAGAAAAACCACAAAAATTGGTCGTGTGATAGATAGCAAGGAGGAAGCTGTAGGCTGCAGAAAGATATTGATGGCCTGGTCAGATGGGCAGAAAAGCGTCAAACAGAATTCAACTTGGAGAAGTGTGAGGTGATGCATTTGAGGAGGTCAAACAAAACAAAGGAATACACAATTAATGGGACCCTGGAGTAAATATCCACAGATCCCTGAAGGTAGCAGGACAGGTCGATAAGGTGGTTAAGAAGGCATATGGAATCCTTTCCTTTATTAGCCGAGGTATAGAATACAAGAGCAGGAAGGTTATGCTGGAACTGTATAACTCATTGGTTAGGCAACAATTTGAGTACTGTGTGCAGTTCTGGTCACCTCATTACAGAAAGGATGTAATTGCATTAGAGAGGGTACAGAGGAGATTTTCGAGGATGTTGCCAGGACTGGACAAATGTATCTATGAGGAAAGATTGGATAGGCTGGTGTTGTTCTCCTTGGAACAGAGAAGGCTGAGGGGAGATTTGATTGAAATGTACCAAATTTTGAGAGGCCTGGATAGAGTGGAGGTGAAGGGTCTATTCACCTTAGCAGTGAGGTCAATGACGAGGGGGCATAGATTTAAAGTGATTGGTAGAAAAATTAGAAGGGAGATAAGGAAACATTTTTTCATCCAGACGGTGGTGATGGTCTGGAACTCACTGCCTGAAAGGGTAGTTGAGGCAGAGACCCTCAACTCATTCAAAAGGAGTCTGGATATGCACCTCAAGTGCTGTAATCTGCAGGGTAATGGATCAAATGCTGGAAGGTGGGATTAGAATAGGTGGATCGTTTTTCAGCCGGCACAGACATGATGGGCCAAGTGGCCTCTTTCTGTGCCTTAAACCTTCTATGATTCTATAATATGGGGTGATACTTCTGTGCTGTGTCGATGAAGTACTGAATTAACAAAGGTTCTGTCCTTTTGACATGACAATAAGCTGAGGAACTGCCTGATCAAAGATCCCATGATAATATTGGGAGTCTCAGTGTCCTGGCTAACATTTGCCCCTCAACCAACATCACTGAAGGTGGCAGGATACTGGTAAGGCTGTTGTTAGAAGCTTATAAATGACCTTTGGCTTTGTAAATAGAGCCATAAAATACAAAAGCAATGAAGTTAGGCTAAACCTTTACAACTCACTGGTTAGGCCCCTCCTGGGGCATTGTGTTCAATTCTGGGCACTTTAGGAAGGGTGTCAAAGCATTGGAGGAGATTTACTGGAATGATACCAGGAATGATGACCTTCAGTTATGTGGAGAAACTGGAATTGTTCTCCTTAGAATAGAGAAGGTGAAGGGGAGATTTAATTGAGGTTTTCAAAATTATGAGGGGTTTTGATTATGATTAAATAAGGAGAAACTGTTCTCACTGGCAGAAGGGTCAATAGCTCGACAAGGTAATTTAAGGTAAAAGAACCAGAGGGGGAGATGAGAAGATTTTTTAAGCAGTGAGTTATGATGATTTGGAATGCACTACCTGAAAGGGTGGTGGAAGCAGATACAATAACAACTTTCAAAGGTATATATACTAGCAGGGCTATGGGAAAGAGGAGAGTGAGACTCATCAGATAGCTGGGTGAAAGAGCACGTTGGGCTGAATGGCCTCCTTCCGTGCTGTAAGATTTTATGGCTCAGTGAAAAGCAGATGACTGATTATTCATCTCATCGCTGTTTGTGGGACTTTACTGTGCTAACTGGATGCCTCTTTATCTGCATAACAAGAGCGATAGCAATTCAAAAGCAACTCACTGGCTCTGAAATGTTAAGGCATGTGAAATTAAGATGCTATTTGAAGGGAAGTTCTTTCTTCCATTTATGCCCATTTATTTAAACAGGAGTAGTTTTTATTATCACAAACTTGCATCAATCTTCAATTTGCACCTGACCAATATGTAACCAGAACTTTTATATTTCTTGCATCGGGTCCCATGTTAAACTGAGTATTTCCAGATGAAACTGATTGACACAAACAGGAGATCACTTTGAATATCACTTACATTTGTCAGTGTGCCATCTGCCTGCTCACTCACACAGCCTTGAAGAGTGAAAGTCAAGTTGTGGCATTTTACCAGAAAGCGTTTGCCAAACTTTTCCTCCAACGGCCTCACATCTGGTTCAATTCCTGAAAAATCGAGTTTCTTGAAAAAAAAAACACAAAACTAAAGTAGCTAACATTTGCAGGAAGACATCCAATCACTGAGTTAGAATGTGCCACAATATATTTCTTTAAAACTTTGGCCCCAATGTAATCTACTTTCAATCCTCTTATTCTTTCAGTTTCAAGGCAGTACACATGATCTGTCAAGGCTCCTCCTAAGCTGCTGTTGGGTGTACTGCAACAGACATGTTTTTTAACCTCTTCTTTTCCCTTGTTTCGACAATAAGGTCTCTTGTTGCCACGTCTACTTCAACTGACATGTTAACCAGTCCAAGCTGCTTACTCATCAAGTGTCCAGCAACAATCAACTAAAGAGTTCTTGTAAAAGGGGCCATTTTAAGCTCTGCAGCCACGACATGAGGCGTGAAGAAGCTCATCAAATAATGCACAGCTCAGGCACCTCCAGTCCCTTCGCCTCAGGATAGAAACATTTGGTCTTAAATTGATGGTTAACTTGGGAATTATGGTTCATTGTAGAGCCTGCACATGCTAGCTTCAATGATAGAATAAAACTGCAGATTAGAACGACTTGAAAAACAAATTCCTATGATAAAGAGGCTGAAAAACTCTCAGAAATTCCTACTGACTAAAGGACTTTTGATTTTCTCAAATTATTTTCCACATGAAGAATCGATTTCAGGCTTTTTATTTTTCATCTTTTCCCAGAGACAAATTCGGAAAAAAGCTCACAGCGCAAATGGGCAGAATGGAAAATAGGGTGCTTTACTGATGATCTAACTGTGCAAACACTGTCAAAATATAGCTAATATTTTACAATTAATATTTAATAAGTTAAGCAGAATCAATTATGTTGCAATTCATAATTCTCAAATACTTCCATACACTCAGGTCTAGATATAAACATGTAACTCAAATCTATTTTAACTCAAATTTGAATCCACCGATTTTTGTTTGGTAAAACCTCACTGTAATAAAAAAAAAGTAATGTTCAACTCTCAGCAATGAATCAAAATGCACAACAGCAAACAGCATTTAGCAAAGCTCCAATTCGAAAAGATTTTCAGTGTCGGAATGGAGAATTACAAAGCCCTTACGTGCAAAACTGATCGAGTGCCACTTATTCAAGCAATGTTTATAAGTTTCTTGGACTGGATCAACTAACTTGATCTAATCTTGCACAATAAAGAGGTGGACAAATGAACTGGACCGTTATTTCTTTCTCCCTTATGGGTGTATTAAATTATGAAATTATGTATTGTCCAACAATAAACGCTGGAGAATTCTTTGCCACAATTATCAAACCACCTCTTATAAACAAAAAGAAAAAAAAACTACATTCAAACAAGAAAAACAAGTAGGATGGTCCTGTCCGTTTATGCTTCAGAACCCCATATTTTACAAGGTACTTGTAATCTGTGTCTACCTGTGCCTCTGGATCCATCGCAAATAGTTTACATCTGCCTTCACTTCTGCTGAGTTTGTTGAGGTACTCTGATTCTCGGGCGTACTAGAAACAAACAACATACAAAATGTTACCCTACTTGCTTATAACAGTTTCCTGCATTTCAAGGCTATTGTCTGCAGCCTACATTGGGAACATCCAGCAATTCCAAAGCTCAGACAAGATTGAAATTTGAATTCTTCTAATGTTATACAAAATGATATTGTGTTTAAAGATGGAGGAACACTACCCTGGCTGATTAGTTGACAGACTCCTTGCCAGTATAGTCCAACGCAGGAGCTAATAGAAGCACCTTTTATCAAAAGGACTTTGTTTTAAGATACAGCACAAGGATATCTTCTGCCAAACAAGCCCCAGTTAATAAACATCTCCCTTGAGCTTCAACATCAAGCATCTGTACCAAGTATTTAACTCCTACACACAAACTCTTCCAAGGACCAATAATGGTATAAGGGATCAGTAATGGTGAGAATTGTGAGCTCCTCTCAATTCACCCCAAGACCCAGCGTCTTTTGCTGCCGCCATTGTTTGCATGTTCTCCCTCCTCCTCTATCCTCAAACCTACCAGCATGCTTTTCATTCTGTTGTGAGCTCCAATGAAGAGTTATACCTGGATTGTCACTAACCTGACTATTCTCCCAGAGAAGTTGACTAACCTGCTGTGTGATTCTAGCACTTTCTGACCTCGTTTCAGACTCTCAATCCTTTTTCATTTACACCAATATAAAGTCTACAGTGAGGTAAGAGGGGAGAAAGTTCAAATTTGACAGGGGTGCAAATCAGGCAGTAGTGGATCGATCACTTGCCATACACCCCACCGATTGACAGAAAGAAGAATCAGGTGGCATATGCACGGGTGTTGCTGCCCCCCTATACTGCTTCCCTTCTCTGACTATCCAATCACCATCTTCCCACATTACCCCCACCACCCACACACCGCTCCCCCCCCACCGCCACAGTGGGTTCCCAATGACAGATTTTGAACCACTTTTAATTCAACTGTTATAAGTAAGTAACTATTAAAATCTCATTTTTACTCACACTTTACCAGTTTTTCAACTCCACGAGACAGCTCAGAAAAGATCCCACCTGACTAAGTATCTCCTGCTTTACGGAAAGTTTCTCTGATTTAGGTGCCAGGGTGAAATTGTTTTGAATATTTAGAAGACATGAAAGTTCTCCCAGATGGTACAAGAGTTTACAAATATTTGGACACATTTCAGACTTCCTTTAATTAAAATAACGACTTTAATACCCAGGAGGAAGGGATGCATTGCAAGTCAGCAGGTGCAACACTATGTAACAAAACCGGCATTTGGCCTAGGTGGAAGCATATCCATCTAAGTCAGAAGATGAGGAGTTCAAACCCCACTCCAGACAGTCCCAATGATGGAGATTAGAACATGGCCTCTAAATGTTAGGCCAGTATCCAGCAGGGGACTCGTGCCAAGATAGATTGGCCACTGACTCAGGGAGTATTCCTGCCTCTCAATCAGAAGGCTAGGGTGCAGATCTCACTTCAGACAAAACCAGTGAATGGTGACTAGAGCATGCTCTCAAAAACACTCCACTGGATTTCAGCCCAGTAATCATGCCCAGACAGAGTGACCAAGGAGTCTCAGTCAGAGGGATTGGGTTTGGATCCCACTGCAGACTGCCTCAGCGAGCGGAGAACTGGCTCTCAATACCGGATTGACACCCAGCAATGGGTACTTGCATCAAATGTGCATGGGTGGTTTCCCTTCCATTGTAAAGGGTTATTGGGGGTCTTTAGCCTAAATTGCAGTTCACCTCGGAAAAGGTGAAAACTGAGTAAGGCAACAGGAAACTGACTTAGTTACTCTTTCCTAATCAGTGGCTCAACACTCTCAAGTGTTAGGACTTGTCTGGGGTGTGTGGTGGGGGGGAGGGCGGTGCGTGATGGGGGGGGAGGGGGTGCGTGATGGGGGGGGGAGGGGGTGCGTGATGGGGGGGGAGGGGGTGCGTGATGGGGGGGAGGGGGTGCGTGATGGGGGGGGGAGGGGGTGCGTGATGGGGGGGGAGGGGGTGCGTGATGGGGGGGAGGGGGGTGTGTGATGGGGGGGGAGGGGGGTGTGTGATGGGGGGAGGGGGGTGTGTGATGGGGGGAGGGGGTGGAAGGGAAGGTGTGTGGGGTGGGGGGAGGGGGTGTGGGTTGGGGTGACAGTGGGGGGGGGGGGGGCAGAGGCACAGGACACAATGAACAGATTCCATGTAACATTTGGCACCAAGTGCAAAAACGGGTATCTTGCTAATATTGACAAAGGGCCAACAGAATTCAGCTCACTCCCCAGGAACATGACAGATTTAGGGAATAACAGGTGCAAGTGTTTCTAAAAATTCTGTATTAAAAAGTCAGAATATCACGTAACAGCATATTCAGTCACCAGAAATCAGGGACTCTAAACACAAATAAACAGATTTATTTGTTCAATTCTTTAAGTAATTAAATCTAGTTTGAAATACTACTTTATTTACAGATCTATTTTGAAATTCTTTTTGTGTTGTGTGAAGATTCTGTGCCGTGCAATTCTTCCATTGTGGGGGATGAAGAAATGAAAGTTCACACTATGGGCAGATTTTCAACTTGACACCCCGGGGTGTCAAGCTGACATTGCCAAAGGACAGCCGGTTGTAGTTTCATCCAATCTCGAGCGGTTTCTGTAAGGAGCGATGATCTGAGACGCTAGCTGCAAACTGAAAATCTATCCCAACATTCCAGGCAATGGGTGGTTATCATTTGCATAATGCAGCTGATGAGAATCAGAACATGTTTCTGATGGAGCCAATTAAACAATTATAATTGAGAATACCTTCATTAACTCGGGGTGCATACTCTTCTCTAAACTCTCCATCATACTTTCAGATTTCCCTTGGCTGAAGGAGTCTTCATCTAGAAATCAAACACAAGTTTTCAGCAAACCCAAAATCCAGCAAACTCTTGTACTAATCAAGAACATGCTTGCTATTTGTATAGAACCTACCACATTGTCAGGGTGATTCAGAGAAGCTGACAGCATGAAGGGCAGTTGCTATTAGGTAGGTGAATGTGCATAGCAAGATCCCACAAATAGCAAGGGCATGAAGCACCACATGATTTTTTTTTTTTACTGATATTGGTTAAGGGATAAATATTGACTGGGATACTGGGGAGACGTCCCCTGCTCTTCAAATTATGCAATGGGATATTTAACACACACCTGAGAGGGCAGAAAGGGCCTCTGCTTAACATCTCATCCGAAAGACGATATTTCCAACAAAGTCTGCAATTGGGTTTGAACCCATAACCTTGTCACAGAATCATAGTACAGGAAGAGGCCATCTGACCCATTGAGCTCATGCCATCTTAGTTCCACACACCTGCATTTTGTCCATAACCCTGGAAATTCCTCAACCTCCTGTTTCTCTCCACCTCCCTTTTGAAATTATTAATGGAATCAGCTTTCAACAGCTCTTCAAGTAGAGCATTCCAAATTCAGACAACTCTGAGTGAAAGCATTTCTCATCTCCCCTCTAAATCTTGTGTCAATGATTTTGAATCTGTGGCCTCTAGTTATTGACCTACTCAGCAGAGGGAATAGTTTTTATCTATCTACACTAACAAAATCTCATCTGGAAAACTATTAGGTCATCTCTCTGATCTCTGTTCCCAGGAGAACAGTCCTAATTTTCCTAATCTCCCTTCTTAGTTGAAGTCCCTCATGTCTGGGAACATCCTGGCTAATCCCCCCTCTGCCCTTGCTCCGGCCTTTACATCTTTCCTGAAGTATGGTGCCCTGAATTGTTCATAATGATCCAACTGAGGCCTAACCAGTGATTTATAAAGATTGAATATGTTCGCTTTGCTTTTATATTCTATTCCTCTATTTATAAACCCAAGTAACCGATATGCCTTTTTAACCACCTTATCATCTTGCCCTGCCACCTTTAAGCATTTGTCTATATGGACACCAAAGTCTCTCTGCTCATCTACACTGTTCAAAATCGTACCATTTACAGTGTGCTGTCTTTCCATAATTGTCCTCCTAAAGTGCAATCACTTCACTCTGCTCGGCATGGAACTCCATCTGTCATTCCTTTGCTCATTTCACCATCCTGAAGCCTGTAACTATCCTCATTGCTATCTACTATTTTGCATACTTTATAATGCTGCTCCCTACATCCAAGTTGAGGTTGATTATAAAAACTGCCAAGATTAATGGGCCCAAAACTGATCCTTGCGGAGCACCACTACAATCCACTTCCCAGTCTGAATAACATCCCTCCACCGTCACCCTTTGTTTCCTGACACTGAGCCAATTCCATATCCATACCATCACTTTCCTCTTATTTCCATGGATTTCCATCTTTTTAATAAGCCTTTTGTGCGGCACTTTGTCAATTGCCTTCCAAAAGTCCAAATATGCAGCATCTACTGCGTTACCTTGATCAACCTTCTGTGTTACCTCAAACAATTCAATCAAGTTAGTCAGACACGATTTGCCTTTAAAAAAGCTATGCTGTCTCTCCTTGATTAACCCATGCCTTTCCAAATGAAAGTTTATTTTGTCCCTGATAATAGTTTCCAATAACCTCTCCACTAATGATGGTATGCCTGTAGTTTCCTGGTTTATCCATCTTTTTTTGGAATAGCAGTATAACATAAGCAACCCTGCAGTCGGCTACCACTATTCCTGTATCCAATGAGGATTGAAAGATTATGACCAATGCCTCTGTTATTTCTACCTTTGCTTCTTTCAACAATCTAGGTTGCAATTCATCCCAACCAGGTGACTTACCAACTTTCAGTAATGATAGTCTTTTTAGTACATGTTCTCTATCTGTTATTACCCTGTCCATAACTTCACTCTCCCTTTTAGTGTAACCTTCACATCATCCACCTCGTCTGTCAAGACAGATGCAAAGTACTCAATTTAATATTTGGGCTATGTCCTTTGCCTCTGCATGAAGATTTCCTTTTGGGTCCTTAATAGACCCAACTTTTTCTCTAGCTAACCACCTACATTTTATGTGGTTATAAAATGTTTTTGGGTTCAATTTAATGTCTACTAATCTTTTCTCATAAACCTCCCTCTGCCTCCCTTATTAACTTTTTCAATTCCCTCCTGAATTTTCCATAATCTTCCTGGTTATTAACAGAATTTTGCTCCTGACATTTGTGATAAGCCTCCTTTCTCTAGGTTATTTTAATTTTCCTTTGCCATCCAGGATACATTAAATTTGGATGCTCTACCCTTTCCCTTCAAAGGAATATGCTAGTTTGCACCTGAATTATCTCTCCTCTAAATGTCTGCCGTTGCTCTGTTACTGCTTCGCACTGCAATCCCCTTTTCCAATCTACCTTTGCGAGGTCCCTTCTCAAATCACTGGAATTAGCTATTCTACAGCTGAGCATTTTTATCTTCAATATTTTCTGCTCTCTTTCCATAACTGCTTTAAACCAATGACTCAGAGACTAAGTTGACACTGTTAACTGCTCCTAACTTTCAACAAGCGTTCAATAGCTAGCATAAGAACACGCTGGGGTGGATCTTAACTTTGGACAGTGGTTGATACCGGGTAACAGTGGATTGGCTGGTCATTATTCACCCGCCCACAAACCAGGCTTCACCTACAGACCAAAACCCGATCAAACATTTCTTACAAGGTGTTTTCAGGCATCGACAATGAAAACTTCACCTCACCCACTCCTGCTTGCAAATGACCAAAACTACCAAAAGAAAACAAATATGCCAGTCTGCTGGTGTTGGTACTGGACTAGCAACAGGATGGTGGGTTTTTAAATCGTAACTTGGGAAGCTGTGAAACTTATTTTAATAAGGAAGGAAGGACATGATCACGCTAGAGATGGTACAGGGGAGATTTAGGAGGATGTTGCTAGGAATGGAGAATTTTAGCTATGAAGACTGGACAGGCTGGAAGTTGTTTTCTTAGGAACAAAGGAGGTTGAGGGGAGATTTAATTGATGTGTATAAAATTATGAGGGGCCAAGACAGAATAGATGGGAAGGACCAATTTCCCGTAGCAGAGAGATCAATAATGTGGGGGCATAGATTTAAAATAATTGATAGAGGGATTAGAGGGAACAAAATTCTATCCAGAGGGCACTGTGGGTGTGGAACTGAGTGTCTGAAATGGTGGTTGAGGCAGAAACACTCATCGCATTTAAAAAGCACTTGGGTATGCACTTGACATGCCGTTAGCTACAAGGCTATGGACCAAGAGGTGGAAATTGGGATTAAGCTGGTTAGCTGTTTTATCAGCCAGCACAGAGACGATGGGCCAAATAGCTTCCTTCTGTGCCATAAATGTTCCTGATTCCATGTATAACTCTGGTAATTTTTGGGCTGGCACCAAAATAAAATGACAGTGAAAGGTGCCAGCTTGATGTTCTTCAGGGAGGGGCTCTGCCATCCTTACACGGTCTTGCCCAAACATGACTCCAGTACTGCACTATCTGTTTCACTCTTAATGCTCTGCGAAGTGGCCTAGAAATAGTTGCTAACGACAATTACTATGAAGCCAGCCCACCGCCCTGCCCTTGCTAGTGAGCATTGGTAGCACTGCTCACTCCTAAATATTTAAGATCCCAGTGCACTATGGTTGTATTGGTCAATATTTCTCTCGCAAAACACCACCTGAAAAAGATTAACTAGTCGTTAATCACTGCTTTTGGCTTGCTGTTACAAATTTCAGGGCTGCTGTAGATGTTCACTCGGGTTCAGTCTCTCCTGCAAGTGGACCTCACTCCCCTAATGCTCAGGAGATCACCTTCCTTGCTCAATATCTAGTTGGATGATACAGTGGCCCAAGAGGCATAACAATGAAAGCCCACATTAGGTGAACTGGATATTGTGCTTTCAAACATGTTTTTCCCATCTTGTGGAAGGTGCAGTCATAGAAACCCGAGCAACAAGAGGCCAATTGTAAAACACAATTTTTTTTTTTTACACAATGTACAGGACTTGACAGACTAGCCTTCAGTGGAATTCAATCTGGTCTAACCCTTGTAACATTGTCAATAACAAACTTCATCTCAGTACAGATCTACATGGGATGGCTTACAAAAGAAAATCTGAACAGGTCAATGCAAATGGCTTGTGTTCCTGGTATAGGTTAGGTTGTGTGCCTGCAATACCATTTTGCTGTCTCATTTGCTTGTACACTCAAGAAAATGGCTTGTTGAATAGAATACTTCAAGGATTAGTTACCCAGTCCAGCCTCAGACGATTCACCATTCCTTTTCTCAAACAGCACACTATCAACGTTGCTCTGAATAATTTTTTTCAGGGTCATTATCCACTCTTCCATCTCCTGCTCACTCTCTGCTGCCAGGTGACAGCTGCACTTCTCCTGCATTCGGAGTTCAAAGCCATAACGGCGCATCTTGGAACACTGAGAAGGGAAGCAGCATTTGTACAGATTACTGGTTGTCTCACCAGCTTCTAAGCACAGTTCAATTAAAATAAATACAAAGCAGAAAAGGAGGTTGGAATGGCCCATAGTATGATTAATAAAAGCCTTTGTTCTGGTTCCATTTAATCCCCCATCTATTCAAGTATTTGCCTAATGGAAAGAGGTCCATATCATAGGCTGTTCCCATTTAAGAGTTGCTGCACAGACCATCTGTCCGGACATGTTTATTCAAAGGAACCTGTACATAGGCATAGTTCTGATGATCTGAAATGTTAACTCTGCTTCTCTCTCCACAGATACTGCCAGACCTGCTGAGTATTTCCAGCATTTTCTGTTTTTATAACCTGTATGTTTTTTTGGGTAGGGGCATCTTGACCATCACAGAGCTACTTCAATTAAACTTAATACATCAGTGCATTTGGAAAGGAAATTTTACTTTAAAAAAGAGAAATAGAATTTAAAAGCTTGTAAAAGCTGACAAAAAACCTTGACTAGGCCACATGTGGAGTACCTTGTCTCCATATTACAGATTGGATATACAGACACTGGAGAAGTTGCAAAATAGGTTTACAAAGATGATCCCAGAACTGAGGAGATATACTTACCAGGAAAGACTGAACACTCTGGGAAAGTTAAGAGGTGACCTGTTGGGTCTTGAAAATTATGATGGGTTTGATAGACAGTGAAATCAGGAAGCACTTTTTCATCACAATGGAAATCTGGAACTAAAAGGCTGAGGATCCTGTGAGTCAATTGGAGCATCCAAGACTGAGATTGATAAGTTTTTGCTCGATGAGAGTATCAAGGGTTACAGAGCAAAGGTGGGTAAATAAAGTTGAGGTGCAGATCAGCCATAATCAAATTGAATGGTGGAGCAGGCTTGAGGGGCTGAATAGCCTCATCCTGTCCCTAATGTTCCTAACTACAACCTCACCGGGAACTGCAATCACTTTTGGATCTTAAGCAACTACTAGGTATAATGAGCAAGTGGAAGATTAATGAGATCCGAAACCTGAATAATGACAATGGGAAACTAAGTCACAAATTAGGGGCCACACTCTTTGCACATGAATCCATAAAGCAAGTGAAAATGGAGATGAGCTAAAGTTTTCAATGACTCAATTTTGACCTATCGTGGGTGAGGGTTCTGAATGGTTTCATTTTGTACAGTAAGTACATGATATGAACCAGCAGGGGAGGCGGTGGCATCGTCGTAATATCACTGAACTAGTAATCCAGAGACCCAGGTTAATGCTCTGGGGACATGAGTTTGAATCCCACCACGACAGATGTTGAAATTTGAATTCAAGTAATAAAAACCTCCATTGTTGCAGATATCCGTCTGGTTCACGAAAGTCCTTTAGGGAACTAAATCTGCTGTCCTTACCTGGTCTGGCCTAAATGTGACTCCAGACCCACAGCAATGTGGTTGACTCTTAAATTCCCTCTGAAATGGCCTAGGAAGCCATTTAGTTGCACCAAAACTGCTACAAAGTCTAAGAAAAGGAACGAAACCAACGGACAGATCACCCAACATTGACCTGGGCACTGGAAACGACTACCTCAAACCCATCCCTGTCGACACTGTCCCCCTTACTAACATCTGGGGCTTGTGCCAAAATTGAGAGTGCTGTCCCACAGACTAGTCAAGCAACAGCATGACATAGTCATACTCATGGAATCATACCTTACAATGTCCCAGACACTGCCATCACCAGAGGTGGCAGCACAGTTGCATACAGTCGGGAGAGAGTTGCCCTGGGAGTCCTCAACATTGATTCTGGACCCCATAAAGTCTCACGGCATCAGGTCAAACCTGGGCAGGGAAACCTCCTGCTGATTACCACCTACCGCCCTCCCTCAGCTGATGAATCAGTGCTTCTCCATGTTGAACACCAATTGGAAGAAGCACTGAGGGTGACAAGGGCACAATATGTACTCTGGGTGGGGGACTTCAATGTCCATCATCAAGAGTGGCTCGGTAGTACCACTACAGACCAAACTGGCCCAGTCCTAAAGGACATAACTACTAGATCAGATCTGCAGCAGATGGTGAGGGAACCAACAAGAGGGAAAAACCTATTGATCTTGTCCTCACCAATTTACCTGTCACAGATGCATCTGTCCATGACAGTATTGGTAGGAGTGACCATCGCACAGTCCTTGTGGACATGAAGTCCCGTTTTCACACTGAGGGTACCCACCATCGTGTTGCATGGCACTACCACTGTGCTAAATGGTATAGATTTCAAACAGATCTAGCAACTCAAAACTGGGCATCCATGAGGCGCTGTGGGCCATCAGCAGCAGCAGAATTGTACTCAACCACAATCTGTAACCTCATGGCCTGGCATATCCCCCACTCTACCATTACCATCAAGCCGGGGGACCATCCCTGGTTCAATGAAGAGTGCAGGAGGGCATGCCAGGAGCAGCACCAGGCGTACCTCAAAATGAGGTGTCAGCCTGGTGAAGCTACAACCCAGGACTACTTGCATGCCAACAGCAGAAGCAGCATGCGATAGACAGAACTAAACAATCCCACAACAGTCCTGCCACATCCAGTCATGAATGGTCGGGACAATTAAACAACTGACAACTAACAGGAGGGGGCGGCTCCACAAATATCCCCATCCTCAATGATGCGGGAGTGCAGCACATTAGTGCAAAAGAGGCTAAAGTATTTGCATCTATCTTCAGTCAGAAGTGCCGAGTGGATGATCCATCTCGGCCTCCTCCTGGCATCTACCCAGCAATAGGGAAAATTGCCCTGGTATGTCCTGTACACAAAAAGCAGGACAAATCCAACCTGGCCAATAACTGCCACGTCAGTCTACTAGTGATGGAAGGGGTCGTTGACAGTGCTATCAAGTGGCAATTGCTCAGCATTAACCTGCTCACTGACGCTCAGTTTGGACTTCGCCAGGGCCACTCAGCAGCTAACCTCATTACAGCCAGAGGTGAGGTGAGAGTGACTGCCCTCAACATCAAGGCAGCATTCGACCGAGTACGGCATCAAGCAGCCCTAGCAAAACTGGAGTCAATAGGAATCAGGGGAAAACTCTCTGATGGTTGGAGTCGTACCTAACACAGAGGAAGATGGTTGTGGTTGCTGCAGGTCAATCATCTCAGTCCCAGGACATCACTGCAGGAGTTCCTCAGGTACTGTCCTAGGCCCAACCATCTTCAGCTGCTTCATCAATGACCTTCCCTCCATCATAAGGACAGAAGTGGGGATGTTCACTGATGATTGCACAATGTTCAGCATCATTCACGACTCCTCAAATACTGAAGCAGTCCGTGTAGAAATGCAGCAAGACCTGGACAATATCCAGGCTTGGGCTGATAAGTGGCAAGTAACATTCGTACCACACCAGTAACAGACAATGACCATCTCAAACAAGAGAGAATATAACCATCTCCCCTTGATGTTCAATGGAATTAACATCTCTGAATCCCCCCACAATCAACATCCTGGGGAGTTACCATTGACCAGAAACTGAACTGGACCAGCCACATAAATACTGTGGCTACAAGAGCAGGTCAGAGGTTAGGAATCCTGCGGAGACTAACTCACATCCTGACTCCCCAATGTCTGTCCAACATCTACAAGGCACAAGTCAGGAGTGTGATGGAATACTCTTCACTTGCCTGGATGGGTGCAGCTCCAACAACACTCAAGTAGCTCAACATCGTCCAGGCCAAAGTAGTCGTTTGATTGGCAGCCCAGCCAGCACTTTGAACATTCACTCCCTTCACCACTGACACACAATGGCAGCAGTGTGTACCAGTTACAAGATGCACTGTAGCAACTCACCAAGGTTACTTTGACAGCACCTTCCAAACCTGTGACCTCTACCACTTAGTAGAACAAGGACAGCAGATGCATAAAACACCACCAGCTGCAAGTTCCCCTCCAAATCACACATCATCCTGACTTGGAACTATATCACCATTCCTTCACTGTCAGTGGGTCAAAATCCTGGAACTCCCTTCCTAATAGGACTGTTGGTGTCCCTACACCCCAAGGACTGCAGCAGTTCAAGAAGGCAGCTCACCACCACCTTCTCAAGGGCAATTAGGGATGGGCAATAAGTGTTGGCCTGGCCAGCGATGCCCACATCCCACAAATGAACAAAAAAAATATAAAAATGTTATACCTGTACAACATCGATGCAAGAATCCAAGAAAATAGATCCTTTGGACTCCTTACACACCTTCTCATCTTTACAAAAATAAAGTATGTACGAGCCATCAGAAAGTTGGGTCAGGTAACAGAATCTCCTCTTGAATACCTGGAAAGGGAAACATTCGTTAAATACCTAATTTTATTGGAATAATTGTACTCCTACCCCTCTCAAATATTTGTACTTAAGAATTTAAAGTGAACACTAACTACAACACCTATATTCTATCAATTATAAACCTGCACTATGGGCTGGCTTAGTACTGCAATTCCTACCAAGTACACCAGGATCTTCATGGTTGAGGTACAACAGTTACAGCTAAATTCAAGTGAAATATTGGGAAGCATGCAACTAAATCAATACACTTTACAGCCCTACAACATACTCCTCTATAACTGTAAATAGATTAATTCACTGCATCTCAGTCCTCTGTAACTCTACAATGACATCTCGTACATGTTCTCTATTTACGAAGATGACAAACATTCAGATAAAAGTTGAATGTGTGTTCAGTCAGTCAACTTCCTGCTCTCTTTCTCCCCCTGCACCCTTTCTGTGCTGTGTACCAGACAGTCCTAATGCTGCTGTTGGAGATAGATTTACAAAATGGGCTTCCCAAACTCTGTAGGAGGCTGGAATTCGTATTGGGAGTCCAGGAGCAGGGTGCTGAGTTTTCTGTTCATCTTTCTTTACTTGTATTTGGTGATTTACTGGCACATCATTTCATGAACGGTAACCAATTTAGAAAAACATTTTCTGTAGTGATAACACCGCTTTCATTGGCCAGCTGACACTGTCTTTCGGACGCGAGGACAGGCCAGCGGTGGATCTTTCAAATATATATTCAACTCTTCAATTTCTTACAAGTGGCACAGCAAAGGTGTAAGGCCTTTCCTGTCGTAAGGAAGCATAACTTCATGGGTTAGGAAAGAGTATTATTTTACATATATATCTAGCAGATCTCCCATGTCACTGCCCAGTCACAGTCAGAGAATGAAAATGTGATGGGAAGTAAGCATCCTTGGGATGTGTATCCAAGGACATGACCGACATGTCTAAAGTGGGGAAGTTCAATTGTATCTGTCCTTGGCAAGGATTGAGCTTGGAGTGCTGTGTTGTAAATTGAGATATGCAATGGTGTCCCAGCAGGGACACAAGTGAAAAGGGATGTAAAGTACATTGGGGTATCCAACATAAGGGCAATCTAGCATTGTACTGCATGTAGAAGCAGGCAGTGTATCACTTAAAAAATCAAACATTTATAAGGCCAAATGCAATCATTAAGTAAAGGTATGACTTTAGAATTTCTAGAAAATTATACAAGACTTCTTAAAAAAAAAAATGCCCCCTTGAGTTCAATAATCTACTATTTTAATATTATAATTGCATTTTTAAAAACAAAACTTATAGGGTCAACTTGTTTATCTTTTATTATGATGTTGTTGATTTCTCAAATTGCTGCCCATGTGTTGAACAGTTGCTGGGGTCAGTCGCCTGTTCTAGAAAGTGCCCTATTTACACTGCCCTATTTACACTGCCATTGCTGTCAGTGGAACGGAAAATCATGTGGTTTCTACAATGCCAGCTGATAAAGCTCTGGTTAGGCCACAACTAGAGTACTGCATTAGATTAGAGATACAGCACTGAAACAGGCCCTTCGGCCCACCGAGTCTGCGCCGAACATCAACCACCCATTTATACCAATCCTACACTAATCCCATATTCCTACCAAACATCCCCACCTGTACCTATATTTCCCTACCACCTACCTATACTAGTGACAATTTATAATGGCCAATTTACCTATCAACCTGCAAGTCTTTTGGCTTGTGGGAGGAAACCGGAGCACCCGGAGAAAACCCACGCAGACACAGGGAGAACTTGCAAACTCCACACAGGCAGTACCCGGAATCGAACCCGGGTCCCTGGAGCTGTGAGGCTGCGGTGCTAACCACTGCGCCACTGTGCATTCAGTTCTGGTCAGCACACTTTGGGAAAGATGTGAGGATCCTTGAGAGGATATGGAGGGGATTTACCAGAATGGTTTCAGGGATGAGAGATTTTAGCTACAAGGCTAGGTTGGAGAAGCTGGGATTGTTCTTGGAGCAAAGGAGAGTGAGGTGAGATTTGATAGAAGTGTACAATATTATATCAGGCTTAGATAGGTTAGACAAGGAAAAACTGTTCCCATTAACTGATTGTACAAGGACGAAGGGACACAGATTGAAGGGATGCGGGGGCATGTGAGGAAGAACTTTTTTTTAATGTAGCGAGCGGTAATGACCCAGAACTCACGGCCTATGAGGCTGGTGGAAGTGGAGACGATAAATGATTTCAAATGGAAGTTGGATGGGCACTTGAGGGAAATAAACTTGCAGGACTAGGGGGATAGAGATGCTGTACAGAGAACTGGCAGGGACTCGATGGGACAAATAGCCTCCTTCTGTGCCATATGGACTCGATGCTATAGCGCCAGTGTCATACCGGGCCAAGAAGTTCAAAACTTCACCCCCAGAACAGCCTAGATAAAGCTGCCCAAGAATTCATTTTATATTCGAGTTATAGTTGGTTCTTTACTAAATTAGGGTAAAGTAGCATAGTGGTTACGTGACTGGGCTAATAATCCAGAGGGTCAGTTAGAAGAAACATCTGGAATTAAAAACCTAGTAGCAGTAAAAGTGACCATGAAGCTGTTGGATTGTTGTAAAAACCCAACTGATTCACTAATGTCCTTTAGGGAAGGCAACCTGCTGTTGCCATCCTTACCCAGTCTGGCCCAAACATGACTTCAGTCCTACATGAATGTGGTTGACTACAACTGCCCTTTAAAGTTAAGGATGGGCAATATATTCTGGTCTTGCCAGCAGCGCCCACAACCCAAGAGCAAATAAAGACAAAATTAGTGAGAATGTCATGAGAGATATTCCTAGACTTCTTAAAAACCTGCAACTAACGAAACACCTCAAGTATCTTTTGGCTTCAAAATGATTATCCACCCTTCATTGCTATCTATGGCCTCGCATCACCTAACATGCCAATTTCTTCTCTGTCCTTTGTCTCCAGGCCACTCCACCATTGGTGATTGCTCTTTCAACCACTAGGCCCTGCTCTCCGCACCTCGCTCCCCTGCATCCTCCTGTTGTCCTACCCTCCTCCCTCCAGCTTCACAAAACCCTTCTTTATTGGCCCATCCCAAGCCTCTGCTTTCCCTCCTCATCTGTCACCCATCTTCCTCCTCAATGTTAAATGCTTGATGACATTGTCCAACGCATCAGGAGCACTGTAGAAATGTAAGTTGCTGCTGATGCACTTTGAGTCTCCATTTCTAATTGTGTACAAACCCAAACATTTTCTACCATCAATAAGACAAGAAAATAATCCAACTTCACGGAGCAGTCACAATGTTCAAAAACATCAACTGAACATGCCAGTTTGTTTCTCTCAAGTCTCTGGGAATTCCAGTTGGTGAAGTGGCATTTCAGTCAAATCAAGAGTAATTTAAGAATGAATAAATGTCCTATCAGTATAGACTGCTAAAGCTCTAGACAATACCAGGAGGTCACACAAACCCAGTGCCACAGATCTTACATGGAAGAAAAGCAGCACATTTACAACCACTAAAGTTTACCACGTATCAGTGCCTAAATGGTCAACAATTGTCACAGCCCATTCCTACCATTAAATACTTGCTAGTTCCAGATTAATATCATTTCCTCTTTTGAACCAGCTCATTTCACACTGTTGCATGATGTTGCGGCTGCTGTTTTAAGTGACTTGCCGACATAAAACAATTCCACTACAGACTAATGTGGCAGCAAAGTTAGTAACATGCACTACATCAAATATCAGAGATCATTGGCAGAATCTGTTCTCCAGAAAGAAGATGAAAACAGTAACCATATTGTATTCATTCCCCCACCCCCCCAGCTCTCAACTTAGCCCAGTGGAGAGATTGAAACAATTTCCGTGTTACACCACTTCTGGTTTGTATCTCACAGCTAACGTTATCTTACCTTCATTGTAACACTAATGGTGCTGTTCATATTGGCTTTGTACAGCCAGCCTTCCTTGATATTTCCTCCCTTCTGTGAGCAAATTGATGCAACATCCTGGAAGAAAAGCATCAAAAATATACAAACATCTAGTGTGCTGAAATAACCACTATCTTAAGCTGAGCATTCCACCGTGATGATGTCAGTTTAACTAACACACACACAAACACCAGCATTTGATGCTCAATTTAAAAAGGATGCATTCTGTTGTTACTTAGAAGAAAAATACTTTATACAGCATTTGTCTACAACCTGAAGACATCCCAAAACACTTCACAATGAAGGGTTATGAGTGGTTTATGAGTGACGTGACAAATCAACACAAGGTTTTCTTTTTTTGGGCAGGGGCAGGGATAAACAGAATAGCACACTTCCGCACAAAATCAGTGACCAAGCCGTGCTTTACCACCTTTGGAGAGGGGCTCCAAAGTGCCAGAGAGTCTAATGCTGTAAGTTCATAGTTGGAGTCTTTTAAAGACCAAACTCCTGTTCCTGATGGTGCTGTTAGGGGAAGAATGAAATCAGGGACAAGGAAGGTCTCAGGAGGAAGTCAACATACACACAGAGATTTGTCTCAGGGAAGTGGTTTTAGTTCAACGTATCCAGATAGAAAGAAAGAGTTGGCCATTAATGGAGTGCAATAAAGTGGGCGAGGCCTCACCATGTATGTGTGGATATCAACAGTGTGTGGAAGAGGGAAGCGAGGGGTACAGAGACTCCAAGGAAGGAGAGTGGAAATAAACGGGTAAAAACAGGGCAGGTGGAACGATCCATCGCCTTCACTTCACGCTCCTGATCTCCAATGTACTTCCACTTCCCTCCAATAGACCTGTAACCGATTTCTTTCCATCATTCCATATCTCCTTGTTATCTCTTGTTCACAATGCTTTGAGGTTTTGATTTAGTGCCTCTGGTACTCCTCACAGACTCTGCTCCCCAGTCTTAATCCACTCCAGGCTCTGTTTCCCAACCATGGATTATACCAGGCTTTACTCAACTAAGGGCTGCTCTAAGCAGCTTGTAAGTATGTATAATTGTAAGCTAATTGCACATTATAGGACGTTAACAGAATCTTGGGATGCACTAGCTTCAGAAATTGCTCCGTTTATACAAGATCAACTCTAATGTGCTTTGACAGTAAGTACCCCATCATTAATTATACACACTAATGCATCTCGTCTTGCAGTTTATCACAGGAAAGTAGACCACCTACCTCATCTTTATCAACATCTTCATCAACTTCAAACAGCTGTGCAGGTAACTTTTCTGGCTGATGCACTTTACTACAAGACAAAAGAATCAAACACAGCATACTTGCTTTAGCCAGGGCAAAACATGGAAAAACAAAAACATGAAAATTACATTGGAGCAATAAATCCTGTTGTGGAACAACATTCCCCCGACAGGTCCCTCGTTACCTCTGTTCATGCCACTCTGTATTCAATTTACAATTTAACCAATTGGGGAGGAGCAGGGAATGAGTTTAAACTATGTAAGAGCAGGAATAGATTGGATATTAGGTTCGTAGGTGGTTCTTCTTTTCTCAAAGAGTCGTGAGGCTCTGGAGTGCGTTTCTGGCTGGTGTGGTGGGAGTTGATTAGCTGCATTGTCTTTAAAAAGGAGCTGGACCCATTCTTGACTGGGGCACAAAAAGCACCATGTAGATGGTAAGTGGTTTGACAAAATCATTTGGTCCATGTGACCTTCTGGACTGGTTTTGATTGCCTGAGGGGGTCAGCCAGAAACTTTCCAGAGTAACTCTTCCCTTATTGGCCCCAAGTTTTTTTTGCTCTTCGCCTCTCCCAGGAGATTACATGGCTGTGCGTGGGGTTGGTGGATAGAGGAAGGGTTGGGGGAGCGTTGGTGAGGGTTGGGTAGGAAATATTCAGGGTACGAAGGTTCACCAGACTTGTTCCTGGGATGGCGGGACTGTCCTATGAAGAGAGATTGGGGAAACTAGGCCTGTATTCTCTAGAGTTTCGAAGAATGAGAGGTGATCTCATTGAAACATACAAAATACTTAAAGGGATAGACAGGGTAGATGCAGGGGACACAATTTCAAAATAAGGGGGAAGCCACTTAGGACAGAGATGAGGAGAAATTTCTTTACTCAGAGGGTTGTGAATCTTTGGAATTCTCTACCCCACAGGACTGTGGAAGCTCAGTCATTGAGTTTAAAGCAGAGATTGATAGATTTCTAAATACAACTGACATAACGGGATATGCGGATAATGTGGGAAAAAGGCACAGAAGTGAATGATCAGCCATGATCATATTGAATGACGGGGCAGGCTCGATGGGCTGAAAGACCTACTCCTGCTCCTATGTTCCTAATCATGATGCTGTGGCCATCAAGAGTGTGAGGCAGGCTTGATTGACCCCCTGGTCATTTTTGACTGTCACTTAGAGTCACAGAGTCATACAGCATAGAAACAGACTGTTCGGCCCACCGCGTCCATGCCGACCATAATGCCTATCTATACTAATCCCATCTGCCTGCATTAGTTCCATATCCCTCTATGCCTTGCTCATTCAAGTACCTGTCCAGATGCCTCTTAAATTTTGCTCCTGTTCCTGCCTCCACCACCTCCTCAGGCAGCTCATTCCAGATACCCACTATTTTTTGTGTGAAAAATTTACCCCTTTGATCTCCTTTAAACCTCCTCCCTCTCACCTTAAATCTATGCCCTCTAGTTTTAGTCACCCCTACCATGGGAAACAGACTCTGGCTATCTACCCTATCTATGCCTCTCATAATTTTATGTACCTCTATCATGTCCCCTCTCAGCCTCCTTCGCTCCAGGGAAAACAGACCCAGCCTATCCAATCTCTCTTTATAACTCAAGCCCTCCAAACCAGGCAACATCCTTGTGAATCTTTTCTGCACCCTCTCTAGCTTAATCACATCTTTCCTGTAGTGCGGCGACCAGAACTGCACACAGTACTCCAAGCCTAACCAATGCCATGTACAACTGTAACATGACGTCCCAACTCTTGTACTAAATGCCTCGGCCGATGAAAGCAAGCATGCCATACGCTTTCTTCACCACCCTGTCTACCTGTGTTGCCACTTTCAGGGACCCAAGGTTTTTCTGCTCAACACTCCCCAGGGCCCTGCCATTCACTGTATATGTCCTACCCTGCTTTAACTTCCCAAAATGCATCACTTCACAGTTGTCTGCGTTAAATTCCATTTGCCACTCCCTTGCCACTTTCCCAGTTTATCTATATCCTGTTGTAACCTTAGACAACCTTCTTCACTGTCCACTATACCACCAATTTTGGTGACATCTGCAAACTTACTAATCATTTCCCCTACATGCACATCCAAGTCATTAATATACATGACAAACAACAGAGGGCCCAGCATCGATCCCTGCGGCACACCACTGGTCACTGGCTTCCAATCTGAAAAACAACCTTCCACTACCACCCTCTGCCTCCTATCACCAAGCCAATTCTGTATCCAATTTGCTAGCTCACCCTGGATCCCATGTGTTCGAACCTTCTGGACCAGCCTACCATGCGGGACCTTGTCAAAGGCCTTGCATTTGCCTTCCGTCTATTCCTTTAGATTGCAGGTCACATGTTACAGATCCAGAGCAATTCTCCGCCCCTGCCACCCAAACAGAAGTATAAGCAAGGCCCAACATTTCTTGACAATAAATGGAAGAACAGTCATCCTCTGATTGATCTCAGGAAGTGGAAAAGTGGGACAGCCTTCCAATCAACCTCAGATCCAAAGGCCTTAAAGGGAAAGGCCACATTACAGGCTGCTCCACCTCAGCAGAATAATACAAAGTGCTACTCCTGTTCTAAATAAACATGGCGTCATCTACATCAGGGTGAGCAATTGAGCTGATCAACTGGTCTGATACTTGGGAAGCAATTCCAGTTCTCTAGGCCACAAAGCCAAAGCACTGCATTGGGGAACACCTTCACCACACAAACTGCAGTGACTGAAGAAGGCAGCTGTTATGAACACTGGACTTGGTAGCAGGAATATGTTTTTAAAAATGTGAATTTTAATACAGTGTAAGATGGAGTCAGAGGAAACATGTGAAATCGCATCAAGCCTTCCCAGAAACAAACGAGGGGTTTGGATACCAGAACAGGGAACCTAAATCAAAGACCCTTTTTAAAAGCAGAGAATGCCAGGTTATAACACCTGACAGACAATGGGTTTCACTTTCCCAGACGCTCAGATCATAAACAAGGAGCCGGTGGCTCTGAAATGTAAATGCGAGTTGCAATTGCTAACATCTGAAAACAAAGGAAGGCCTGGTGGTTTTGCTGTGGCCAGACTTGTGGGCTCTGCATATTGAAAAAGCAAATGAATACTGCCATTTTGATTCTGGATAAATTCTATAGACTTGGTGAAGTCTGGAAGCTGTAAGGAAGATAGGAAGACAAAGACCAGTGATGGCAGCCTCAGAAGAGAGCGGGAGGGAACACCTGCCGCTCGAAGCAGTGAAAGGCTATGTAATCTTGAACCTGATTTGAAAGTTGAGGTTTATGGAGAAGAAAAAAGACCATCAGGGTCCCCAGAGATTGCCTGTTTCAAGGAAGTCCAAGTCGAAAGTGCTCGGAACAAGTGAGAAAAGAGGACATAAACTTTGAGAAGGTCTGGGAGATCCAGCCCATTGCAACTAGGAGGAGTTTGGGACTTTTAGCTGCAAGAATATCACTTCAAGGAGGTCTGTGACACACCTAAGTGTGGTGTGAGGTTTTCAAGTGTTTTAATAAGTGACAAAAATGCCTTTCTCTGTAATTTGGAGAATAAGCAACTTACAAAGTACTGTTTAGATAATGGTGACTTCATACAGTCATACAGCACAGAAATCGACCCTTCAGCCCATCGTGTTCATGCCGACCATCCTATCTATTCTAATTCCATTTCTAGCACTTGGCCCGTAGCCTTGTATGCTATGGCATTTCAAGTGCTCATATAAATACTTCTTAAATGTTGTGAGGGTTCCTGCCTCTACCACCCCTTCAGGCAGTGTGTTCCAGATTTCAACCACTCTCTGGGTGAAAACATTTTTCCTCAAATCCCCGCTAAACCTCCTGCCGCTTACCTTAAATCTATGCCCCCTGGTTATTTACACCTCTGCTAAGAGAAAAGTTTCTTCCTATCTACCCTATCTATGCCCCTCATAATTTTGTATACTCTTACCAGGTCCCTCCTCAGCCTTCTCTGCTCTAAGGAAAACAACCCTCGCCTATCCAGTCTCTCTTCACAGCTGAAATGCTCCAGCCCAGGCAACATCCTGGTGAATCTCCTCTGCACCCTCTCCAGTGCAATCACACCCTTCCTCTAGTGTGGCGACCAGAACTGTACACAGTACTCCAGCTGTGGCCTAACTAGCGTTTTATACAGCTCCATCATAACCTCCCTGCTCTTATATTCTATGCCTTGGCTAATAAAGGCAAGTATCCCACATGCCTTCCTAACCACCTAATCTATCTGTGCTGCTGACTTCAGTGATCTATGGACAAGTACACCAAGGTCCCTCTGACGTTCTGTACTTCCTAGGGTCCTACCATCCATTGTATATTCCCTTGCCTTGTTTTTCCTCCCAAAATGCAACACCTCATACTTCTCAGGATTAAATTCCATTTGCCACTGCTCTGTCCATCTTACCAGCCCATCTATATCGTCCTGTAATCTAAGGCTTTCCTCCTCACTATTTACGACACCACCAATTTTCGTGTCATCTACGAACTTACTGATCATACCTCCTATATTCACGTCTAAATCATTAATGTACACTACAAACAGCAAAGGTCCCATAATAAAAGTAATAAAATCTGAAATCTTGTCATTTAATCCTATAAATTGGTCTGAGGAGTTCATATCTCGTGTTTTAGCATTAATGGTCTCACGAACAAATTGGGTGCTTGGGTCTGGGATACAAATACAAAGGCTGGAAAATTGGTACATGGAATTTGCTAGAATTTAAACAAACAGGATTTCACAATTTCTATTGCTGTACTCAAAGAAAAGTTAGCATGTCTACTTTTAACGCTCAAGCCTTCATGGAAAGAGAGATCTGACTCAATGAATTAACACAGTGCAGCAGAGCAAGTGGAGGTTAGTTTAAAATCAAAAGCTAAAAAGGCAAAATTTGTTGAAATATTGGCCCAGCATTTTATCTTTGAGCAAGAAGAATAATCCTGGCAGCACTCAGATTGATGTCCGCTAGAATTCAGTTACAAAGAAGGAACTGAACCTCAGAATCACAGAATGTTACAGCAGAGAAGGAAGCCATTCGGCCCATCGTCTCTGCACTGGCTCTCCGAATGAGCAATTCACTTAGTGCCATTCCCCTACCTTCTCCCCGTAACCCTGCACATTCTTCTTTTTCAAATAACCGTCTAATTCTCTTTTGAATGCTTCAATTGAACCTGCCTCCACCACACTCTCAGGAAGTGCATTTCGGAGCTTAACCATTCGCTGCGTGAAAAAGTTTTTCCTCATATCACGTTTGCTTCTTTTACCAACTACTTTAAATTTGTGCCCTTGTGTTCTCGATCCTTTCATGAGTGGGAACAGTTTTTCTCTAACTACTCTGTCCAGACCCCTCATGATTTTGAATACCTCTATCAAATCTTCTCCAAGGAAAACAGTCCTAACTTCTCCAATCTATCTTCATAACTGAATTTCCTCAACCCTGGACCCATTCTCGTGAATCTTTTCTGCACTCTCTCCAATGCCCTCACGTCTTTCCTAAAGTGCACACCCAGAACTGGACACAATTCTCCAGCTGAGGCCGAACTAGTGTCTTATAAAGTTCAGCATAATCTTTTTGCTCTCGTACTCTATGTCCCAATTAATAAAGCCCCGAATACTGTGTACTTTATTAACCGTGCTCTCAACCTGTCTTGCCGCCTTCAATGACTTATACACATATACACCTAGGTCCCTCTGCTGCTGTATCCCCTTTAGAATTGCACCCTTTATTTTACATTGTTTTTTTTTAGAGATACAGCACTGAAACAGGCCCTTCGGCCCACCGAGTCTGTGCCGACCATCAACCACCCATTTATACTAATTCTACACTAATTCCATATTCCTACCACATCCCCACCTGTCCCTATATTTTCCCTACCACCTACCTATACTAGGGACAATTTCTGATGGCCAATTTACCTATCAACCTGCAAGTCTTTGGCATGTGGGAGGAAACCGGAGCACCCGGAGGAAACCCACGCAGACACAGGAAGAAATTGCAAACTCCACACAGGCAGTACCCAGAATTGAACCCAGGTCGCTGGAGCTGTGAGGCTGCAGTGCTAACCACTGCGCCGCCCATATTTCTCCATGTTTTTCATACCAAAATGAAACACTTCACATTTCTCTGCATTGAACTTCATCTGCTACCTGTCTGCCCATTCCACCAACTTGTCTATGTCCTTTCGAAGTTCTACACTATCCTCCTCACAGTTCACAATGCTTCCAAGTTTTGTATCATCCGCAAACTTTGAAATTGTGCCCTGTACACCAAGGTATAGGTCATTAATATAGATCAGGAAAAGCAAGGATACCAACATTGACCCCTGGGGAACTCCACTACAAACCTTCCTCCAGACTGAAAAATATCCATTAACCACTACTCTTTGTTTCCTGTCACTCAACTAATTCCGTATCCATGTTGCTACTCTCCTGTTTATTCCATGAACTATAACTTTGCTCACAAGTCTGTTGTGTCATAGAGTTATACAGCACAGAAACAGGCCCTGCGGCCCACCGTGACACTGTATCAAAGCCTTTTGAAAGTCCATGTACACCACATCAACTGCATTGCCCTCATCAACCCTCTCTGTTACCTCCTCAAAAGACTCCAGCAAGTTAGTTAAACTTCCCTTAAGAAATCCATGCTGGCTTTCTTAAATTAACCCACATTTGTCCATGTGACTATTAATACTGTCCCGAATTATTCAAAATTAAACTGACTGGCTTTTAGTTACTGGTCTTATCCTTACACCCTTTTTGAACAAGGGTGTAATATCTGCAATTCTCTGGTCCTCTGGCACCACCCACAAGTAAAAGGAAGACTAAAAAATTATGACCAATACCGCTGCAATTTCCACTCTCTCTTCCCTTATCCGGTCCTGGTGCCTTATACTTTAAGTACAGTCAGCCTATCCAATACATCCTCCTTATCAATTTTAAACCCTTCTAATTTCTGATTTACCTCCTCTTTCATCATTGCCTGGGTTCCTTAGTAAAGACAGATGCAACGTATTCATTTAGTACCTCAGCTCTGCCCTCTGCCTCCATGTGTAAATCCCCTTTTTGATCCCTAATCGGCTCCACTCCTCCTTTTACCACCCTTTTACTATTTATCTGTCTATAGAAAACTTTGGGATTCCCTTTTATGTTAGCTGACAGTCTCTTTTCATACTCTCTCTTTGCTTTTCTTATTTGCTTTTTCACTTCCCCTCTGAACCTTCTATATTCAGCCTCATTCGCCATAGTATTTTCTACCTGGCATCTGCCTTAAGTACATTTTTTCTTCTTTATCTTAATTGCTATCGCTTTTGTCATCCAGGGAGCTCTGGATTTGTTTACCCTACCTTTGCCCTTCGAGGGAACATACCTTGACTGTGCCCGAACTATCTCTTCTTTGAAGGAAGCCCTTTATTCAGCTACCACTTTTCATGCCAACCTTTGATTCCAATTTATCTGGCCCAGATCCACTATTACCCCATTGAAGTTGGCTTTCCCCCAGTTAATTATTTCTTCTCTGGATTGTTCTTTGTCCTTTTCCAATAGTCAGCCTAAATGTTATGATACAATGATCACTGTCCCCTAAGTGTTCTCCCTCTGATATTTGATATACTTAGCCCACCTCATTCCCAAGAACCAGGTCTAGCAGTGCCTCCCTTCTCATTGGACTAGAAACAGTCTGCTGTCGAAAATTTTCCAGATCAGATTCTAGGAACTCCTGCCCTTCACTACCCTTTACACTACTACTATCCCTGTCGATGCTTGGATAACCAAAGACCCCCATTTTAACAAGGCTATAATTTTTGCACCTCTGTAATTTCCTTGCAAATTTTCTCCTCCACATTCTTCTGACTAGTAGGTGGCCTATAGACAACACTGAGCAATGTAACTGCACTTTTTTTGTTCCTTAGCTCCAGCAAAATAGTTTCTGACCTCAACTCCTCTGGGGTATCCTTTTTGTGCAGCACTGCAATGCTCTCCTTGATCACTACTGCCACCCCTCCCCTTTTTTCCCTTTCCTACCTTGCCTGAACACCTTGTATCCAGAAACATTTAACACCCAGTCCTATGGGATCCTTGGAATAGAAGAAAGAGAAAAGAAAAGGGAAAAAGAAAGAAAAAGGGACAAAGAAAGAGAAAGGGACAGATAATTACAACTTGAAATCAGAAAACTTGAATTTGAAAGAGAAAGAAAGAGAGACTTACAGAGATAAAGAGAAGACATAAAAATTTACACCGGACAAAGAAAAGCTTAGATTATGCAAACAGGGAGTGGCAGAAAGGTTTGAGGCTGAATCCAATTTAACTCCAGGTTTTGATTTAGCAAGGCATATTCGCTTAGTGTCTAAGTTTAGTGAGGAAGGAGTTAAAATGTATTTTGTGTCCTTCGAAAAAATTGCTACGAAGTTCCAATGGCCAAAAGAAAGCTGGACAATTTTATTGCTAAGTGTGTGAGTGGGAAAAACATTAGAGGTACATTCAACACTTTCAGAGGAACAGTCAAGTGATTATGAAATGGCTAAATCTGCAGTTCTCAATTCTTATGAGTTAGTACCAGAGGCTTACAGGCAAAAATTCAGGAATTTTAAAAAGAAATAGGGCCAGACATATGTGGAATTTGCTAGAGAGAAGGAAATGGTGGTTGATCGATAGTATAGGTCAAAGAAGATTGAACAAGACTTTGAAAGCCTTAGAGAAGTAATCCTAATGAAAGAATTGAAAAATAGTACCCCTACAGGAATAAGATCCCACCTGGAAGAACATAAAGTTGGTAAAATAAGGAATTCCGCAGCAATGGCAGATGATTACAAATTGATCAATTAAAAGCAGCAGTTACAGGCCCCAGTTTGAAAACTTTCAGAGAAGTTGGAGAGATAAGAAAGTTGATAATGAGAAGAGATTTGGTTTTAGTGAGACAAAGAGTAAAGGAGAGGATACAGGCAATCCTTAGTGTGATTTAAAAAAAATATCCTCAGGAGACTGGGGTTGAGTCAAACGGACCAATGTGTTATTTCTGTAATAAAAGAGGTCGTATAAAATCAGAATGCAGGAAGTTAAAAGGAAAATCAGTAGCTGTGGCAGGTTTACTGAAAGCCTTTCCTAAAAAGGATGCTCCAAATTGTGGCACTGTTGACAAGCCAGTGGCTCTGGCTATGTTGAATAGTGAGCAAAGGTGCTCTCCCTTGGATGCTGATGAACTAGAACTAGATCAGTTCCCTGAAGGTTATAGCAGCTTTGTGTTCAGGGTTACGGTGTCTCCATATCTGTCAGATGAGGCAGGCAAGCTGATTGTGCTGCTTTGAGATACAGGGGCAACCTAGTCATTAATGGCAGCAAGTAGTGCAATGAATGCAAAAGTCATAGTGCAGGGCACTGAGGGGGGTTATTTATCTGTTCTATTGCATAAGGTTGATTTGTAATGTGATTTAGTCACCAGTCCAGTAACAGTGGGAATTGCCCCTCATTTGCATATTGATGGAGTAGATTTGTTGCGAGGGAATAATTTAGCTGGAGATAAGGTATTAGTGTCTCCTGTAGATTTGGAAAAGCCAGCTGAGGTTGCTGAAATTAAGGTTTTGCAGGAAGAATTTTGCAGAATATTCCCAGTTTGTGTGGTAACAAGATCTCAGGCTCATAGGATTAAACAAATTGAGAAGGATTCAGTTCTTGCAGAGGACAATTCGGGTGTTTGGTTGGCTGAAACATTTTTTGAGGATTTGGATGGGAGTGTTGGTGAAAAAGGCTCCAAGACTAGGAATGGTGAATTGTTTAGCAGAACGTCTTTAACTGAGGTCCAACAGGCAGATCCTGACTTAAAAGGTTTATCTCAATCAGCGTGTTCTGAGGCAGAAGCCGAAAAGGTCCCTGAGTGTTATTATGTCAAGGATGACATTCTAATGAGAAAGTGAAGATGTCCTCAGAGACCCGCTGATGAGGATAGGTCTATAGTTCATCAGGCTGTTGTTCACCTGGGGTATTGCTGTGAAATTTTCAGAATTGCCCATGAGTTACAGAGTCAGACTTATACAGCACAGAAACAGGCCATGTGGCCCATCGTGTCTGTGACGGCCATCAAACACCTGTCTATTCTAATCCCATTTCCCAGCACTTGGCCCATAGCCTTGTATGCTATGGTGTTTCAAGTGCTCATCTAAATACTTCTTAAATGTTGTGAGGGCTCCTGCCTCTACCACCTCTTCAGGCAGTGTGTTCCAGATTCCAACCACCCTCTGGGTGAAAACGTTTTTCCTCAAATCTCCTCTAAACCACCTGCACCTTACCTTAAATCTATGCCTTCTGGTTACTGACACCTCCGCTATGGGAAAAAAATTCTTCCTAACTAATCTATCAATACCCCTCATAATTTTGTATACTCAATCAGATCCCCCCTCTGCCTTCTCTGCTCTAAGGAAAACAACCCTAGCCTATCCAACCACTCCTCATAGCTGAAATGCTCCAGCCCAGGCAACATCCTGGTGAATCTCCTCTGCACCCTCTCCAGTGCAATCACATCCTTCCTATAGTGTGGTGATCAGAACTTTACACAGTACTCCAGCTGTGGCCTAACTAGCATTTTATACAGCTCCATCATAACCTCTCTGCTCTTATATTCCATGCCTTGGCTAATAAAGGCAAGTATCCCATATGCCTCCCTAACCACCTTATCTACCTGTGCTGCTGACTTCAGTATTCTGTGGACAAGTACACCAAGGTCCCTCTGACCTTCTGTACTTTCTAGGGTCCTACCATCCATTGTATATTCCCTTGTCTTGCTAGTCCTCCCAGAATGCATCACCTCACACTTCTCAGGATTAAATTCCTTTTGCCACTGCTCCGCCCATCTTACCAGCCCATCTATATCGTCCTGTAATCTTAATTCCTCCTATTTACGACACCACTAATTTTCGCGTCATCTGCGAACTTACTGATCATACCTCCTATATTCACGTCTAAATCATTAATGTATACTATAAACAGCAAAAGTCTCAGCACCAATCCCTGTGGTACACCACTGGACACAGGCTTCCAATCGCAGAAACAACCCTTGACCATCACCCTCTGCCTCCTGCCACTAAGCCAATTATGGATCCTATTTGCCAAATTGCCCTGGATCCTATGGGCTCTTACCTTCTTAACTAATCTCCCATGCAGGACTTTATCAAAAGCCTTAGTGAAGTCCATGTAGACTACATCAACTGCTTTACCCTCATCTACACATCTAGTCACCTCCTCGAAAAATTTAATCAAATTTGTTAGACATGATCTCCCCCTGACAAAGCCATGTTGACTATCCCTGATTAATCCCTGCCTTTCCGAGTGGAGATTAATCCTGTCCCTCAAAATTTTTTCTAATAGTTTTGCTACCACTGATGTTAGACTCACCGGCTGTAATTACCTATTTCATCCCTGCTACCCTTCTTGAATAATGGTACCACATTTGCTGTCCTCCAATCCTCTGGCACCTCTCCAGTGGCCAGAGAGGATTTGAAAATTTATGTCAGAGCCCCTTCTATCTCCTCCCTTGCCTCACATAACAGCCTGGGATACATCTCATCTGGGCCTGGGGCTTGGAGATTTCTGTGGCAGGACATGTGGGTATTCAAAAGACTCAGGTCAGGTTAAGACAATATTTTAATTGGTCAGGTTTGTATAGGATGTGGTTGAATTTTGCAGAACTTGCCATACATGTCAGATCATAGAGAAGCCACAGGCTTCGATTAAGCCAGCCCCATTGATACCGTTACCTGCTTTTAACAAACCGTTTAGTAGGGTTCTTGTGGATTGAGTCAGACGCTTACCCACAATTAAGCCATGTCACAAACTTTCTCCTAACCATCATGGATTTATCCCCTAGGTTTCCAGAGGCAATTCCTTTGAAAAAGATCACAGCGGAAGTTATGATTGAGGGGTTAATTCAGTTTTTGACTTGATAAAAATTGCCAAAAGAAATTGAGTCAGACCAGGGGTCAAATTTCATGCTGGGGTATTTCAAGAGGTCATGTGTAATTTGGGAATGAAATAGCTCAAATCATTTGCTTATCACCTGCAGTCACGCGATGCTTTACAAAGGTATCAGCAAACTCTAAAGCGTATGATTAAGGCCTACAGTTTCAATGCGAGTGAGACAGCGAGTGTAGGCAATATACTTGGGAAACATTGAGGCCTTTAATCATACGATCTCTACTTGTGCAGCAAAACCTTCTTCACCGTGTGCTATTTTCCCCAAAATATAATAAATCCTACAAGATTAAACCACATCAAAATATCCTAAGGTTTATTCAAATTGTCAGAATAGAGTTGCATTTAATTCTGCCCCGTGAACCTCTGATATTTTGGGCTCATCTGATCAGTATCAATAGTACTGTGCTGCTCCTCACGTGGTTATGGGGTCTTGAGAGAGAAAGGGAAAGAAAGTGTCATGCAAGCCCCCACCTGCCAAGAATGAGGCTTATTAATTTTGTCACGTGGACATTACATTTCAAATTGTTGCTGGGAAGAAGAGAAGTCTGAGACAAGGGGTTGCCAAGCCCCTGGCTGGAAGGACATTTTAGTATATTAACAGACACTGCTTGGAACAAAGGACCAGTCCCTGACCCACCCAATACACAAAGCCAGAAGTGGTCATACCAGTCACGTGATTACCCTACTGGCCAACATGGGGAGTTTTAAATTGTAGAGACAGTGTTTGAACTGGGAAAAAGTTCTTTGCTGCTGGACTGAAGCAGTCCTCCTGTCCTGTCCGCTCCCATCTCTTTCTCACGCAACTCCAAAAACCGAATGAAGACACATGAACCCCAAGAGAGAAAAGTCTCCTACAGTGAACAAGGTTTAAGAAGAATACTGGGCCACAACGAAAAGCGAGAACTACCTACAATCAAGGACTATACAATGAGCTCGAAGACCCAAAACAAGAAACTCTTCAGATATTGCCTCAAACATTTCCACTTTAATTCTTCTGCTCTTTTCTGTCTCTATTTGCATGTGTGTATCGCGTATGCATGCTAATGTGGGCGTGTCGCGTATCCGTAGGCGTCAACCGAATTAGAGTTTCAGTTTTAATAAATTTCAAACTTGCTTCTTTAAACTCAAGAAAACCTGTGTGTGTGTGCTGGTTTCTTTGCCTTATAACTAGAAAGCGGTAATCAAGGATTCACCAAAGTGGAGCTAAAAACAGTGTGTTTCAAAAATAAATCCCTGTTACAGTAAGACCAGGTGAAGGCTAAAAGGGAATCCTAGACCTCTTTTTCACCTGGTCGTAACAAAAGAGAGGGACAACAGGAATTAGCGAGGGACAAGAGCGAGAGAGGAAATCAGAAAAAGGAAAAGACAGTCAAAAACAGAGCAAGGGTTGAGAGGAGACAGAGAAAATACTCTGTATATGTACATATACGAACACACACACACATACATGCATGTGCACATATATATCTCAAGTTCCTGATATTACAATATCATGCAGATCTATTTAGTATTATTAACCATTGAGTAATAGCACTAAGGACAGCCCTTTTAAATCTCCAGCCCCATGGATTTCAGACAGGACAAAGAAATAAATAAGAAACAAGCACAAATAGGACTCCGAGGAGCAGATTTCTGGGGCTCAGGGCCTTCGTTTGGACACCTGTGGGAGAGCTTAACTACAGTAAACTGAAGTACAAGTCTTACCTTGGCAATGATCTGAAATCCCCTGCATATCCTTCATATTTGTAGATTACCAGGTGCCAGTCTGAATTGTAGGTCCTGATGCTCTGTAAATTAAAAAAAAAACAGCAGTTACACCAATGCAGCAAAAACAACAGGGAACAATCCTTCGAGATTGCAAAGGCACTGCATCTTTTTTTTTAAAGTACTACTTATTAATCTAATTTTCCTTAAAATCATTCATTTGGATCAATTCCAAATTGAACATTTTCCTGCAACTTTACAAACAGTAATTCTGATGACATGGTATCACTTTGTAGATAACAAGATCAATATTGGCAAGAAAGTCCATTCTTCCCAGCTTGGCTCATCCACCAATAACAAACCTACACAGTCCTCCCATCACAATATCCAACTGCTTATTAAATCATTCCAGGATCTTTTATTTCCACGACCCCAGCCGAGAAATTTATACAGGATAAAATCCATATTCACTTGGAAAGACAGTTAACGTGCAATTGTAAAACGCATGTTGTGTCTGACAAATCTGTCATTCCTTGAGGAAGTGATGGAACGCAGTTGGAATTTCAAGAGGTATCTGATAAAGTGCCACACAGGATGCTGGTAATGAATAGGTTAAAAGACAGAAAATACAAAGTAGTAGTGAATTATATTAT
Source organism: Heterodontus francisci (assembly GCF_036365525.1). Classification (NCBI taxonomy): domain Eukaryota; kingdom Metazoa; phylum Chordata; class Chondrichthyes; order Heterodontiformes; family Heterodontidae; genus Heterodontus; species Heterodontus francisci. Next base: position 95,172,705 of record NC_090385.1, read on the forward strand.
TTTGCACTCAATCTTTGGCCTCCTTATCTCGAGAGACAATGGAGGAGTACAGAGCCTGGAGGAGTACAGTGGTGTGTGGAGCAGCGCCTGGAGTGGCTATAAAGGCCAATTCTAGAGTGACAGGCTCTTCCACAGGTGCTGCAGATAAAATTTGTTTGTCGGGGCTGTTACACAGTTGGCTCTCCCCTTGCGCCTCTGTCTTTTTTCCTGCCAACTGCTAAGTCTCTTCGACTCGCCACACTTTAGCCCCGCTTCGAAAAATTCAATCAAGTTAGTTAGACACGATCTCCCCTGACAAAGACATGCTGACTATTCCTGATTAATCCCTGCCTCTGCAAGTTGATGTTACTCCTGTCCCTCAGAATTTTTTCCAATATTTTCCCTGCCACTGATGTTAGACTCACTGGCCTGTAATTAACCGGTATATCCCTGCCACCCTTCTTGAATAATGGCACCACATTCTCTGTCCTCCAGTCCTCTGGTACCTCTCCTGTAGCCAGAGAGGATTTGAAAATTTGTGTCAGAGCCCCTGCAATCTCCTCCCTTGCCTCACATAACACCCTGGGATACATCTCATCTGGGCCTGGGGATTTATCCACTTTTAAGCCTGTTAAAACAGCTAATACCTCCTCCCTTTCAATGCTAATATGTTCAAGTATATCACAATCCTCCTCCCTGATCTCTACACATACATTGTCCTTCTCCATAGTGAACACAGATGCAAAGTAATCATTTAAAACCCACACCTACGTTCTTTGGCTCCAAACACAGATTGCCCCTTTAGTCCCTAATGGGCCCCAGTCTTTCCCTGGTTATCCTCTTGCATTTCATATACTTATAAAACGCCTTGGGATTTTCCTTTATCTTGCCCGCCAGTGTTTTTTCATTCCCCCTCTTTGCTCTCCTAATTACTTTTTTAAGTACCCCACCCGACACTTTCTATACTCCTCTGGGGCCTCCGCTGTTTTCAGCGCTCTGAAGCGGCCATAAGCCTCCTTTTTTTTCCTGTTCCAATCCTCTACATCTCTTGACATCCAGGGTTTCCTGGACTTGTTGGTCCTACCCTTCACCTTAACAGGTACATGTTGCCTCTGAACCCTCACTGTTTCCTCTTTGAATGACTCCCACTGGTCTGATGTAGACTTTCCTACAAGTAGTTGCTCCCAGTCCACTTTGGCCAGATCCTGTTTTATCATATTGAAATCGGCCTTCCCCCAATTCCGGCCCGTCTTTGTCCTTTTCCAAAACTATCTTAAATCTTAGAGTTATGGTCTCTATCCCCGAAATGCTCCCCCACTGACACTTCTACCACTTGTCCGGCTTCATTCCCAAGGATTAGGTCCAGTACTGCCCCTTCTCCTGTCGGACTCTCTACATACTGACTCAAAAAGGTCTTCTGCATGCATTTTAAGAATTCTGCCCCCTTTAAGCCTTTTGCACTAATACCATCCCAGTTGATATTAGGGAAGTTGAAACCCCCTACTATTATTACCCTATTATTTTTACACCTCTCTGAGATTTGTCGACAAATCTGCTCCTCTATCTCTCCCTGACTGTTTGGAGGCCTGTAGTACACTCCCAGCCAAGTGATTGACCCCTTTTTGTTTTTAAGTTCTCCCCATATGGCCTCATTTGAAGAACCTTCTAAGATATAATCCCTCCTTACTGCAGTAATTGACTCCTTGAACAACAGTGCAATTCCACATCCTCTTTTATCCCCTCCCCTGTCACGCCTGAAGATTCTATACCCTGGAATATTGAGCTGCCAGTCTTGCCCCTCCCTCAACCATGTCTCTGTGATAGCAAAAATATATTCCCATGTGCTAATCAATGCCCTCAATTCATGTGTCTTACTAGCAAGACTCCTTGCATTAAAATAGATGCAATCCAGCCTTGCATTTTTCATTTGTGCCTTAACAGGTCTATATTTGCTCTGCCTTCCAGACTGATTCAGTTTCTCTTCTATATTTGACTTAGCATCACCCCTTACTGTACCTCCACTCTGTATCCCATTCTCCTGCCAAATTAGTTTAAACCCCCCCACCCCCCACAACAGCATTAGCAAACCTCTCAGCAAGGATGTTGGTCCCGTTCCGGTTCAGGTGCAACCCGTCCAACTTGTACAAGTCCTACCTTTGCCAGAAACAGACCCAGTGATCCAGGAAACTAAAGCCCTCCCTCCTGCACCATCTCTTCAACTACGCATTCATCTGCCCTATCCTCCTATACCAGTACTCACCAGGCACCAGGAGTAATCCAGAGATTACAACCTTTGAGGTCCTGCTTTTTAGTCTGCTATCTAGCTCCCTAAATTCTTGTTTCAGGACCTCATCCCTCTTTTTATCTATTTCGTTGGTACCAATGTCTACTACGACCTCTGACTGTTGATATCCTTGACCCTAGCACCAGGGAGTCAACATACCATCCTGCAGTCATGTTCGTGGCCACAGAAACACCTATGTGTACCCCTTACGATTGAATCCCTTATCACTATAGCTTTTCCACTCCTTTTCCTCCCCTGCTGCGCAGCAGAGCCATCCATGGTGCCACAAACTTGGCTGTTGCTGCTTTCCCCTGGGAGGGCCATTCCCTTCCCCCACCCTCCAACAGTATCCAAAGAGGTATATCTGTTTGAGAGAGGGATGGCCACAGGGGACTCCTGCACTACCTGCCTGCGACTACTACTCCGCCTGGTGGTCACCCATTCCTTTTCTGCCTGTGCAGCCATTACCTGCGGTGTGACCACCTCACTAAACGTGCTATCCACGACATCCACAGTGAATCCACCCGCAGCTCTCCAGCTCCGTAATGCAGGTAGCCAGTAGCTGCAGCTGGACACACTTCCTGCACACATGGTCGTCAGGGACACTGGAAGTGTCTCCGATTTCCCACATGTTGGACGACTCTGATTTAAAGTGATTGGTAGAAGGATTAGAGGGGAGATGAGGAAACATTTTTTCACTCAGAGGGTGGTAGGGTCTGGAACTCACTGCCTGAAAGGGTAGTGAAGGCAGGAAATCTCAACTGATTTAGAAGGTGCCTGGACGTGCACCTGAAGTGCCATAACCTGCAGGGCTACAGACCAAATACTGGAAAGTGGGATTTGGCTAGGTATCTTTTTTTCCCTCAGCAGGCACAGACAGGATGGGCCAAGTGGCCTCTTTCTGTGCTGTAAACTTTCTATGATTGATGATTCTATGAGGAGAGACCGAGAAATCGAGAAAAATGAGAAAATTACGCAACGTGGTAAAAGTAACGCTTTATGAGGCAATTAAATGAAGAATGGTTGGATGTAGAAACCATCAAAGCTCCTAAAAAGGAGATAATGTTCTTGAAAAGTTAAATTTACAAAAATAAATAGTGAAAGGATGTTTAAGTCTTGCTGACTGTCAGCAAGTCGCTGCAACTAATGCAATTTTCTCAATCATAATTGTGACGGAAATCCCACATGCCAAATGGAAAATATTAATTTCGTCTCATGGAACTTTGCCTGAGACTTTTTACTGGACATTATTACAAATAACTTTAAAAAGCAGAACAACTAAAGATGTCCACGCACAATTTGCATGAGAAGCCAAAGGCCGGCTGGAGACAGAGGTGATTACTCAGTCTAGCTAGAATAATGGGGATGCTCCCTGATTCAATTACCTCAAATGGTTTTGTCAATGTTGATCGTCAAAAGCCATCGACACCCATTGACTTTGAAAAAGCCAAACTCTCCCCTACCAAGTATGTCTGAACAGCCTTAAATTTCAAAGATCATTCCAGAAACCTCTATTTCAAACAGAGGTAGTCACATGACATGACTAGCTGTGTAACTCAGAGTTTGTGAATTGTGCCTCAGAAAGCAGACAATAACTGAACTCCAAAGAAGGAACTCTCTCTCCCTTTCCAGCAAGTCACAGGGGAGCCTCGGCTGCAGCTAGACCTCAAATTTACTGACCCTCACAGTCAGCAACCAAGAGGATGGATAAAGCCTCTCTTCGGCCTTCCGGAACCAGAGAAGTAAGCCTGAATTGTGCACATGGCCCAGCGAGGACTTCAAGACTTCAATTTCAACTAAGGACATTGGGACTACACTTCGATAATTAAATTCCATTTTTATTAAGGACGCTACTCCAACCTCCCAACTCTGTTTTTTCCCGTCTGTATCTATTTATGTGTGTGTGCCTCTCGTATGAATGTGAGCATAGATGTGTCACGTATTTTAGTAATTTTAACCAGTTTAGAGTAATAAGGTTAATAAACTTACATCTTTCTTGTTTAGACTCAAGAAAACCTGTCTGATTGATTCATTTACAATTATATTCAAGGAACAGGAGCAAGTGCTCACTGAGGTGGTAAGCTAAATCCTTGTGTTACAAGAATAAACCCTATTGCATTCAAACCAGAGAAGGGGCTAAAGGGGAGCCTGAGGCCCCTTCCTCACCTGGTCGTAACATAATCTACAGAAGGAGGCCACTCAGCCCAGCACGTCTGTGCCACTTGTTTAAAACAGCTATCCAATTAGTCCTATTCTTTCCCCACAGCCCTGCAATTTATTTTATTTTCAGATACGTATCAAATTCCCTTTTGCCCTGTGAACGTTAAACATAAAAATTTCATCTCTGCAATGGATTGTAGAGGATGATTTAACTGCATGCTGTGCACTAAAGGCAGAAGATCCTCAAAAACATGCCCAAGAAGTGGCTCGAATATTTACTTCCTTCTTTCTGTACCAAGGAGTTTTAGGTTCTGCTGACTATAGTTTGAACCTACAATCATCACTTCATCAAAATCAGCCTCACCCAAGCAATCACACTTGAAATAGCATCTGATCTTTGCAGGCTTTAGTTGAGACAGGCTTTCATCTCTCTGACAGTCACTTAAAAGATTGATTCACTATTACAGCTACTTATGTCAATAGTCAGTCTTAGCACAACTGCCTCTGAGTCAGAAGGTTGTGGGTTCAAGTCCCACTCCAGTTACGAATCTAAGCTGACACTCCAGTGCAGTACTGTCAGATCTTTCAGATGAGATGTTAAACTGAGGCTCCGTCTGCCCTCTCTGGTGGATGTGAAAAATTTCAATGCACTTTTCAAGCATGACTACACAAGTTCTTCCTGGTGTCCTGACCAGCATTTATCCCACAACCAACACAAGGAACACATTCTCTGTGCTTTGCTGCTTGTGGAAGCTTGCTGTGCCCAAATTATTTCCTACATTACAACAGTAATTCATTAGATGTAAAACTTTGGGTCATCCTGAGGTTGTGAAATGCACTGTATGAAAAGAAAATTCGTTCTTTCTTAGTATCCAGTAATGGAGCAAGTTGTTTATTAGTTAAACTGTAGAATCTGAATAGATAACCAAATAACAAAAAGACCCTTAAAAATACTTTAACAGTGATGACCATACTGCCCCTCATCATACTCAGACAACAGGAAATGGCCTGATAATGTCTCCTCAGGAAGTCAATATTCTGCATGACTACATAGAGAAAGGCACATTACACTAAATACAGAATGATAGTGCAGATCTATATACTGGGAGGATTGTGATATGCTTTATACAAAGCTTGTATTATACCGAAAATGTTGCCTCTAAGTTACTTTCAATAAAACGGTCATGGGAAGGAATGCTGGAAGAAATATTTCTATTTTCATCAGTTATGATTTAACAGATTTTCTTAAGTTACAAGAACTTGGAATTCTGCTTCCCCAAAGCAAAATCTAAATATTACCAATAAAATGTGTAATGCATGATGTGTCAGCTCAGCTCATTGGGTAGCACTCTCGCCTGAATCAGAAGGTTGAGGGTTCAAGACCCACTCCAGAGACTTGAGCCCATAATCCAGGCTGGCAGTACCAAAAAGTGCTGCACTGTTGGACGTCTTTTGGATGAGATGTTAAACCGAGACCCCTCTGCCCTCTCAAAAAAGACCCTAGCCACCAATAATTCCTCAACAGGCAACACCAAAAGAGATTAGTTGCTCATTACATTAACTGTGCTTCTTTCTCCACAGATGCTGCCAGACCTGCTGAGTATTTCCAGCATTTCTTGTTTTTATTTCAGATTTCCAGCATCTGCAGTATTTTGCTTTTATTATATACCAATAGAGATTAGTTGCTCATTGATCTTATTTGCCATTTATGGGATCTTGCTGTGTTTAAATCAGGTGTCTCATTTGCTTACTAAGGTCAGAATGTGAAATCACTGTCCAAATGGAAGGTCTTTCTTTCGTCTTTGGCTACACAGTACCTCATTATTTATGAGGTATCTGGCCACTTTCACTTCTCCTTTTCTGAAAGCAGTCATTCTAATTCTGTAGCTTCTCTCACAACTGTTTCCGGATACCATCTGAGAAGGTCTCACAATATCAGTTATCCAGCAAGCGTTGTTCACTGCAGTGGAGAAAGTGTTATAAATATGTGGGCGACACAGTGAAAGTGGCAACAGAGAGAAAGAGTGGCAGATCCAGAGGGTGACACAGGATGAGACAGAGAGTGCCTATGCACAACACAGAGAGACTGACATCTCTGTCAAATCTAACTCACCTCGACATGATTTATTAAGTCTTCTGTGTCATTGATTGATAACATCACTACTACCTTCTATCAGTTTAATGCTGGCAACAATGCAAGCTATTCAGTCCTCCCAACACCTGTGGTGCGAATCACCCAGATCCGCCCATCATTTTGACCTGTTGAAACAAGCACAGCCATAAGCCGTACAAATTGCACACATTTTGAATCAAAGATCTCACTGTGCGCACGATACTGAAACAACCCCTGATATTTTGATAGCAAGAAAAAAATGAATTGACATTAGGAAAAGTACGGGCAAAAATGAAAGCCTGCACAGATTTGTTAAAGGTGGCGAACGGTTGTTTTCCAGACTGAAGGGAGGTATACCGTGCTATCCCCAGGGTAATATTAGGACCACTGCTCTGTCATATGCAGATGTAATTCATACAAATTCTCAAAAAGCCTTTGATAAGGTACCACCCCAATAGACTGCCATGCCCAGTAGAGACAAATATTCCTACTTTTAGATAGAAACTTTATTCAAGGTGGAATCTTTAAAATTGACTTTATCTTTTAAAAAAAAAAGGTGGACAATGCTGCAAAAGATGGCCACTGAAAGATAGACGACCTGGCCTGTATAGTCGAACATTACCTCATTGTCTGTTAAGGACAAAAGGATACGTTCCAGGCTAAGAAGTGTCAATTACAACCATTCCTGAAACCATCAAGGAACATTCCTGAATTGAATAGACTCTTCTGAAACAAAGAGGATATGAAGTAGCAACATCATAACTGGATTTATACTCAGCCATACATTGATGGATGGCCATGGATGCCGCATCCTGTTCCATTGTGTTGTCACAACAGGGGAGAGGGCCACAGAAGCTAATGAGAGGTTTTTACCTTAAAAGCTAGCTCTGTGCAGAGAGGAGAGATCACCAGAACATCACAGAAAAGCAGTCCAGCCAGGAAAGGAAGGAGCCCTGCTGCTAATTCTACAATTCAACTTGGTGCAACAGAGAACTGAAAGTGACCCACCACCTCCAGTCTGAAATCTTAACCAGCAGATATCAACAATACCTCAGCAAATAAACACTACAAACAGCTCAGGCCTGCATCTTTAAAACAGACTGTCCTCCTTAGAAGATTCAACAGGTTTACTGTAAACCACGAACACCTACCACACCTCAAACACTTACCTTTTACCTTCTAACCATCTTCTCTTGACAGTGTATGTGAGAGTGAATGCGTGTGATTAGTGTTGCGAACATTGAGGGTGATGATTATTGTTCAATAAATAGTTATTTTTCTGTTTCAAACTTATAAGAAAACCTGTCATTGTCCGTCTATTTGGCAAGTAAAACACTCAGGGGCTAACTCATAATTTTAAACAAAACACAACTGCAGTCAATTGAGGGGGGTGGTGGTGAAATGTGGGAACGACCCCCACCCCTTACCACCTGTCCATAACAAGAGTAATTAATAAGATAGTTAGCTGGTTTCAAGACAGACAGCAGAATAGGGGTAAAGGGTAGTTGTTCAGAGTGGCAGAGGGGGAAAGTGAGATCCCACAAGGATCAGTACTGGGACACTGTTGTTCACAATTTATATTAACATTTTAGACTTTGGAATCAGAAACACAATCTCTAAATTTGCAGATCGCACCAACTTGGGGGAATAGTCAATACTGAGGAGGATAGTAACAAATTGCAAGATATTAATAAACTTGCAGAATGGGCATATCATTGGCAAATGAATTTCAACATCGATAAATGTGAGGTATTACATTTTGGAAAAATAAGGTGGTTACATATTACACAAATCACTAAAAGGTGCGATACAGGTCAACGAGGTCATAAAAAAGCAAACCAATCAGGAGGGTTCAGTTCTCGAGGGATAGAATTGAAAAGTTATGCTAAACTTGGATTGAACTTTAGTTAGACCACACTTGGAGTATGGAGTACAAATCTGGTTGTCATTTATATAAAAAAATTGAGGCACTGGAGAGGGTGCAAGAATATTTCACAAGGAAGAAATGCAGGAGAGGATGAAAGGGCTGGGTCTCTTTCCGCTTGGAAAGAGAAGGCTGAGGGGTGGCCTAATAGAAGTCTTTAAAATGATGAAAGGTTTTGACAGAGTAGACTAAGAAATGTTTCCACTTGTGGGGAAGAGCATAACTAGAGGCCACCAATAAAAGATAGTCACCAAGAAATTCAATAGTGAATTCACAAGAAACTTCTTTACCCAGAGAGTGGTGAAAATGTGCAACTCGTTACCACAGGAAGTGGTCGAACAGAATAGTATTGATGCATTAAAGGGAGGCTAGATGAGATATGAGGGTGAAGGGGATAGAGGGTTATGCTGATAGAGTTAGACGAGGTAAGATAGGAGGAGGCGCTAGTGGAGCATAAGAGCCAGCATGAACTGGTTGGGCCGAATGGTTTGTTTCTGTGCTGCAGATCCTATATTTTATACAGATATATTTATACACACACACACACATATATATAAATCGCCTGAACTTGGGTATATTTTCAAAGTCTGCAGATGATACCAATCTCAAAAGTGTAGTAAACAATGAGGACGATTGTAACAAAGTTCAGGATGATGTAAACAGTTTGGTAAAATGGACAGACACATGGCAGTTGAAATTTATCACAGAGAAGTTTAAAGTGATGCTTGTTTTTTTTTAATCAATAGAGAAATCGAGCATAGAACTGAGGAAGTTATGCTAAACATTTATAGAACACCAGTTACACCTCAGCTGGAGTATTGCATTCAGTTCTGGGCACCACACTTTAGGAAGGTTGTCAAGGCCTTGGAAATGGTACAGAAGAGATTTCCTAGAATGGTACCAGGGATGAGAGGGACTTCATTTACATTGAGAAACTGGAGAAGCTAGTGCTCTTCACCTTAAGAGCAGAGAAGGTTAAGGGGAGTTTAATAGAGGTGCTCAAATCGTGATGGGTTTTGATAGAGTAAATAAGGAGAAACTGTTTCCACTGGCAGAGGGTCTTCTTCCTCTTTGGTATGGTAGTTAAAAACAAACAAATCAAATATCAATAACTAAGGCAGATATCCAGGCCAAAGCTTCCTGTGTAACAGCGTGGATATCTTGTATGCTGCTTGCGAATTTCCTCTGTATTTATTAAGCTATCCTTTGCCAGCCAATAACTTACTTTCTTATTAGGCTTTCTGCTCACAGTCATTAGTTCTAAATGGAAGGTGCAACTCTATATCCCATCCCACACCTTAAATGTTCACTCCACCACCAGTGCACCAAAGCTACAGTGTGTATCATTTTAAAGATGCACTGCAGCAACTCACCAAGGCTTCTTTGACAGTACTTCCTAAACCAGCAACCTCCACCACCTAGGACAGAGCAGCTGCATGAGAACACCACCACCTGCAAGTTCCCCTCCATGTCATGCACCATCCTGACTTGGAAATATGTCATTGTCCACTAATCAACATCCTGGAACTCCCTTCCTAACAGTACTGTGACAGTGCCATCACCACATAGACTGCAGCATTCAGGCAGGCAGCTCACCTTCTCGAGGGTAATTAGGAACGGGCAATAAATGCTGGCCTTGCCAGTGATGCTCACATCCCTTGAATGAATTAAAAGTCTTCCATCTTTTGGGTTTGGAAGAGGAGGATTCAGTTAAAAATCTGACGGGAAATATTTTTCTGCATCCAACTTTTAAAAAATTGTTCGAACATTCTTCACACCACTTTTAAGGTTTCTGATTTGTCAGAGTTTTAGTCTCTCAGGGAATCAAGGGCTATGGTGAGTGGGCGGGAAAGTGGAGTTAAATCCTAAGATCAGCCATGACCGTATTGACTGGCGGAGCAGGCTTGATGGGCCATGTGGTCTACTCCTGCCCCTATTTCTTCTGTGCTCCACAAATTGCATCAAGTAGTCACATTTTTCCATGTTTGAGGTTCTGAATCAAGCTCATTCCAATCTGTCACTGTGAAGAGAGCTAGTAGAGCTTAACCAGGCTAATCTCCAGTTCCAATTTGAAACAAGCGTTCATCAAACACATCAACAGCAACAACTAGCATTTACGTAGTGCCCTGAACATAGTAAAGGATCCCTTGGCATTTCATATGGGATAATCAGAGAAAAACTGATAACAAGGTAATGAACGACAAATTAGGGCAGGTGACCAAAGGCTTGGGTAAAGCTGTTGGTTTGAAGGAGTATCTTAAAGGAGGAAATAAAGAGAGAGAGAGAGAGAGAGTGGAAGGAATTTCAGAGTAAGTATTAATCAACATGCATTCATTGGATCACACTTCCATGTTTGTACCTCTTTAACCAGCAGGCTATGTGCCAGTCTTTCAGCATCTGAAGGCAGTGTGGACTGGATGGTTCTTCTCTGGCGTGGAATTGTAGAGATCTATTCAGGAACAGAAAATTATATTCAGAAACGATTGTGAGAGAAATATACATATACATCTGGATAGTAGAAATATAGATTAGCTGCATAACTGGATCGCAGTGAAACTTGAGGATCATTTACCATATTCATCACACCATAAAAGTATCACAGAGTCAACATTGATGGGGTACATGTCAACAGAGTACTTAACTCGGAAACTAGTGCGGGTAGGTGATTGGTTGGTCAGTTTGATGGGTTTTTTCCCATTATATTAGAGCAGTAGTTTAAACTATGACTGTATTAAATTTATAGCTTAATTAGTTAAACTCCTACACATAGCTACAAGTAATCGTTCAGTGACATTTAAAAACTTGAAACCCTAATTCATTAAATAAAATGCAATAGAGATGGCGGGGCAGGTGATGTATTGCAGCTGTAGCATGTGGGAGCTGGCAGACAGCATCCACATCTGCAGTAAGTGTCTGCAGCTTGAGGAACTTTAGCTCAGAGTTGATGAGCTGGACTTCGAGCTTCGGACACTGCGATACATCAGTGGGGGGCGGGTGGCAAAAGTTCCCTGGACACTTTGTTCCAGGAGGCAGTCACACCCCTCCTTCGGTTAAGTACTTCCGATTTGGTCCATGGTCGGGGACAGGAGGGTGTGACTATGAGTGAGGCAGGTCCAGGGAACCAGGAGGAGGACTGGAGGAGCCTCAGCCCTTGCACTTGTCCAGCAGGTACGAGGTTCTTGCAGCCTGTGTGGATGAGAGCAAGGACTACAGGGAAGATGAGCAAACTGACCACAGCACTACAGGACAGGGAGCCATTCAAGTTGGGGAAGTAAAAAGGAATGTACTAGTGGTAGTGGACAGTAGAGTCAGGGGGATAGATACTGTTGTCTGCAGATGACATTGTGAGTCCTGAAGACTGTGTTGCCTGCCTGGTGCCAGGGTTATGGATATCTCCTGGAGGTCGGCAAGGAATTTGGAGTGGGAGGGGAAGGATCCAGTTGTTGTGGTCCAGGTAGGTACCAATAACATAGGTAGGACTAAGAAAGAGGTTTGCCTAAGAGATTATGAGCACCTCGGAGCTAAATTAAAAAGCAGAACCATAAAAGTAATAATCTCTGGATTACTACCTGAGCCATGAGCAAATTGGCATAGGGCAAATAGATCACAGAGTTGAATACATGGCTCAAAGACTGGTGTGAGAGAAATGGGTTTTGATTCATCGGGCATTGGCACCAGTACTGGGAAAACAGGGAGATATTCCGTTGGGAAGGGCTTCTCTTTAACTGTGCTGGGACCCGTGTCCTGACGCATCGAATAACTCAAGCTGTAAAGACAGCTTTAAACTAAATAGTGGAGGAGGGGACATTTCAGGTACGGGAAATTTAGAAAGTTTAAGAGAAAAGACAAGACAATATGCATGGTTGTGATACAGGTAACAATAACCAGAAATGTATCAAGAAGGGACAGAGCATACAAACATAAGGGGCTGAATTTTACCAGCCGCTCGGCGTCGGGGATTGTGATGGTTGGGGGGGGGGGGGGGGGGGGCACCGTAAAATACTTGTGGGAGTGGCCTGCCACAGCCTCCAACGCCGAGAAGGCCCCGCCGCATTTTACCAGCGGTGGCGAGGCCTTGTTGCAGCCCCTCCGCCGCTTGGCAGCGAGGCCTTCATTTAAACAGTAAAATCAATGCAAATTAATTTACATATTGTCACGGCAGCCATCCCACACTGATATTACGGCCGCTGGCTGCAATTTGCGCGCCTTCAGAACTCCGTAAGGTGGGGAGGGGAGAGGAGTGAAATTATCAGGATGGGGTGGGGAAGTGGGTGGGGTGAGCACAGAAAATCTTTTTTATTGGCTCTGGGAACGTTGGGGAAGGATTGAGTGTCCAATGTTCTGAAGGTGGGGGCGTTAAAGTTCGTAATTTTAAAAATTGGTTGATCGGGGGACTGGGTTATTTTATTAATTGATACCTCAGTTGGTGGGGGGGGGGGGGGGGAGTGGTTAGAAAGGGGTTTGAAAGTGTTCCTGACATTTGGTTTGTTATTTCGGACGCCATTGCTGAGTAATATCACGGGGGCTCAACGGCAGCGTTTCTTTGTCTGAAGGCCACCGAGTTGAAAGCACCACCACGATGTGCAGCATGCTAATAAAATTCAGTCCAAGAGTGCACCAGCAAATAAGGTCAGAGTAGGGAAAAATGGTAAAAAGACAGAACTGAAGGTTCTTTATCTGAATGCACACAGCACTCGTGACAAGATAGTTGAATTGGCACACATAGAAATAAATGAGTATGGTATGATACCCATTATAGAGATTTGCTTGCAAGGTGACCAAGGCTGGGAATTAAATATTCAAGGGTATTCAGCATTTGGAAAGGATAGGAAGAAAGGAAAGGGAGGTGGGGTAGCTGTTAATAAAGGATGAGATCAGTACAGTAGTGAGAAATGATCTTGGCTTGGAAGCTCAAGATGTAGAATCAGTTTGGGTGGAGGTAAGAAACAGCAAAGGGAAGGAAGCCACTGGTGGGAATAATATATAGGCCCCATAACAGTAGTTATACTCTAGGATAGAAGATTGGGAGAAGTCTATATATGTATATATTAACGATTTGGATGTAAATGTCGGGGGCATGATCAAGAAGTTTGCAGACGACACAAAGATTGGCCGTGTGGTAGTTAGTGAGGAGGATAGCTACAGGCTGCAGGAAGATATTAATAGTCTGGCCAGATGGGCAGCAAATGGAATTCAACCTGGAGAAGTGTGAGGTGATGCATTTGGGGAGGTCAAACAAGGTAAAGGAATACACGATAAATGGGAAAATACTGAGAAGTGCAGAGGAAGTGAGGGACCTTGGAGTGAAAGCTCACAGAGAGGGTACAGAGGAGACTTATGAGGATGTTGCCAGGACTGGAAAAATGCAGCTATGAGGAAAAATTTGATAGGCTGGGATTGTTCTCTTTGGAATAGAGAAGGCTGAGGGGAGATCTGATTGAAATGTACAAAATGTTGAGGGGCCTGAATAGACTGGAGGTGAAGGATCTATTCACCTTAGCTGAGGTCAGTGATGAGGGGGCATAGATTTAAAGTGACTGGTAGAAAGATTAGAGGGGAGATGAGGAAAAACATTTTCACCCAGAGGGTGGTTGGGGTCTGGAATTCACTGTCTGAAAGGAGTCTGGATATGCACCTCAAGTTCCGTAATCTGCAGTGCTATGAAGCAAATGCTAGAAGGTGGGATTAGAATAGGTGGATAGTTTTTCAGCCAGCACAGACACAATGGCCTAGGTGGCCTCTTTCTGTGCCTTAAACTTTCTATGATTCGAGAAACTAGGAAAAGATAACCAAAAAAAGGAGAAATTAGAATATGAGAGTAAACTAGCAAGAAATATTAAAACAGACAATAAGAGCTTGTACAAATATATAAAAAAGCAAGCAAGCAGCTAAAGTAAATGTTGGTCCCTTAGAGGATGAGATAAGGAATTAATAATGGGAAACAAGAAAATGGCAGAGACTTTGAACAAATATTTTGTATCTGCCTTCATGGTAGAAGACACTAAAAGCGTCCCAATAATAGTAAAAAATCATGGGGCAAAAGGAGGGAGGAAGTTGAAACAATCACTATCACTAGAGAAAATGTAGCAGGAAAACTAATGGGACGAAAGGCTGACAAGTCCCCTGGACCTGATGGTTTGCATCCTAGAGTCTTAAAAGAAGTGGTTGCACAGATAGTGGATGCATTGGTTGTAATCTTCCAAAATTCCCTAGATTCTGGAAAGGTCCCAGCAGATTGGAAAACCACAAATGTAACACATCTATTCAAGAAAGGAGGGTGACAGAAAGCAGTAAACTATAGGTCGGTTAGTCTAACATCGGTCTTTGGAAAGTGCTAGAATCATCATTAAGGAAGTAGTAGCATGACATTTAGAAAATAGTAATAAAACCATGTTGACTCTGCTTGATTGTATGAAAGGGAAATTCTGCTTGACAAATCTATTAGAGTTCTTTTCGGCTATAACAAGCAGGGTGGATAAAGGGGAAACAGTAGATCTAGTCTATTTGGATTTCCAAAAGGCATTCGATAAGGTGCTGCATAAAAGGTTACTACACAAGATGAGAGATCATGGTGTTGGGGGCAATATATCAGCATGGATAGAGGATTGGCAGCAGACATAAAGAATGGTGGTCCGCCCGTGCAGACTGTGTTGCGGAGCTGCCGCATTATTAAACATGGTGGCTCACTTAAATGGCCGGGGCAGACTGATGACGTGGAGGGGGCAGGCGGTCTGTCCCCGGCAATGGCGTCAGCTGCCTTTGCGCAGGCGCTGACGCCATTTCTAAAGGCATTCGAGCTATCGTTACATTCAGATATTTAAAGGAGAACGGATTTTTAAAAAATTAAATTGATCTTGCTCCTCTCCCCCCACCAACAACCATAGATTTAATTCCTTGTCTTCTCCCCCCACAAAATACTTACCTTTTGCACCTGAGCTGCTCCCCGCCAACGTTCATAAATCCTAAACTTTACCCATTCCCACCATCCCCAACACCAATGAAGCCGCTCCTCACCGCTCCTCACCATACGGGGATCCGAAGGCGCGGCAGTGTTGGCCATCGGCATTAATATCGCTCCGGGACAGATGGCGGGAGCACGACCATAATCAATTCATTTATTTACATTAATTAACATGCGTATTGCTGAAAATACAGACATGTTGTCGAAGCTTTTCGTCTTGTACTCATCAGGACAATCCACAAGAATAGCCAATGTTTAACCAATAACCAATTGTTTTCTCTTACATTGATTATTCTTTCAGATTGTCCTGATGAGTGCAAGACAAAAAGCTTCCACATTTCAGTAATACTCAAGTTCTGTTCGACTTAAATGACTATTAATTAGCATTTAAATTCGGCTCCCATCACTGAGCGGCAGGGTCCGCCACGAGGCTTTGCTGCAGCCGGAATATGGAGGTGGGCCTGCCAGGCGTCAAGGTCCATGGCGGGCCTCTCTGGAGGCACTTTCTGGACCCCACCACCACCCCCCGCCATGAGTCCCAATGTCAGAGGATGTATAAAATTCAGCCCAGAGAGTCAGGATAAATGGGTCATTTTCAGCTTAGCAAACTGTAACTAGTGGAGTGCCACAAGGATCAGTGCTGGGGCCTCAACTATTTACAATCTATTTTAATGACTTGGATGAAAGGACAGAGTGTATTGTAGCCAACTTTGCTGACGGTGCAAAGATAGGCAGGAAAGCAAGTTGTGAGGAGGACAATGAGAGTCTGCAAAGAGATATAGATAGGTTAAGTGAGTGGGAAAAAATTTGGCAGATGGAGTATAATGTGGGAAAGTGCGAGGTTATCCACTTTGGTAAGACGAATAGAGAAGCAAAATATGATTTAAATTTTGAGAGAGTATGAATGCTGCAGTATAGGGGAATCTGCATATCCTTGTACATGAATCAGAAAAAGTTATCATGCAGGTACAGCAGGTAATTAAGAAGGAAAGCTGGATGTTGGGCCTTTATTGCAAGGGGGATGGAGTATAAAAGTAGGGAAGACTTGCTGCAACTGTACAGGGTGTTGGTGAGACCGCACCTAGAGTACTATGCACAGTTTTGGTCTCCTTATTCAAGGAAGGATATACTTGCTTTGGAGGCAGTTCAGAGAAGGTTCACTAGATTGATTCCTGGGATGAAGGGGTTTGTCTTCGGCCTATACTTATTGGAAGAGAGATGATCTTATTGAAACATAAAAGATTCTGAGGAGGCTTGACAGGGTAGATGCTGAGAGGGTGTTTCCCCTCGTGGGGAATCTAGAACCAGGGGGTATCTTTTGGCCTCCTTATCTTGAGAGACAATGGGTAAACGCCTGGAGGTGGTCAGTGGTGTGTGGAGCAGTGCTTGGAGTGGCTATAAAGGCCAATTCTAAAGTGACAGGCTCTTCCACAGGTGCTGCAGAAAAATTTGTTTGTCGGGGCTGTTACACAGTTGGCTCTCCCCTTGCGCTTCTGTCTTTTTTCCTGCCAACTGCTAAGTGTCTTCGACTCGCCATACTTTAGCCCCGCCTTTATGGCTGCCCGCCAGTTCTGGCGATCACTGGCAACTGACTCCCACGACTTGTGATCAATGTCACAGGACTTCATGTCGCGTTTGCAGACGTCTTTAAAGCGGAGACATGGACGGCCATGGGTGGGTCTGATACCAGTGGCGAGCACGCTGTACAATGTATCTTTGGGGATCCTGCCATCTTCCATGCGGCTCACATGGCCAAGCCATCTCAAACGCCGCTGACTCAGTACTGTGTATAAGCTGGGGATGTTGGCCGCCTCGAGGACTTCTGTGTTGGAGATACGGTCCTGCCACCTGATGCCAAGTATTCTCTGGAGGCGGCAAAGATGGAATGAATTGAGACGTCGCTCTTGGCTGACATACGTTGTCCAGGCCTCGCTGCCATAGAGCAAGGTACCAGGGGGTATAGTTCTAAAATATGGGGTCTCCCTTTTAAGATGGAGATGAGGAGGAATTTCTTCTCTCAGAGGATCATTCGTCTTTGGAATTCTCTAGCCCAGGGAGCACTGGAGGCTGGGTCATTGAATATATTCGAGGCTGAGTGAGACAGATTTTTGATCTCCAAGGGTGACAAGGTCATGGGGGCTGGCAGGAAACTGGAGTTGAGGCCATGACCAGATCAGCCATGATCTTACTGAATGGCAGAGCAGGCTCGAGGGGCCGAATGGCCCACTCCTGCTCCAATTCGTTATGTTCTTACAGTAACTTTGGAATGATATTGCCCATCACCCACAAAACACTTTGGAGGACATTGCGGTTTTGAAGGTGGCCATTCAGCCCAACGTGCCTGTGCAGGCTCTCTGGAATTGCTATACCTCTTGGTCCGTTTGCATGCTCTTTTAAATTGACCTTTTTCAAATACTTATGCATTTTCTTTAAAAAAAAAACTCCATGACTTCACCTTTTGCTATCTCTGCAAGCACCTCCAAATCGACATATCAGCCCATGCCATCCATTCAGGCTTCGTTCCCTGCTCTCAGATTCGGTTTTGCTGGTAGGCCCCATTCAGCTGGGTTCACCCCACTCTCCGCAATGCCCTTTCTAACCCTCTTCACCTCCTTATCAAAGCCATGCCTTTATTCTCCTCTCCTATCAGTTATCACCTCTCTGAAGTACTTTGGGATGTTTTCTAGAAATTACATTAAACCTTTAATGTTTCTTCCTTTGTCTCCTGAAGGGTTCTCATGTCAGGATAGGGTTCATTGAGCATCAACTTGGCTTGTATTCACCTTGACTATCGAAGATTGAGGGATGATTTAATAGAGGTGTTTACAATGTTAAGAGGATTTGATAGAGCAGATAGAGAGAAACTATTTCCTCTGGTAGGAGGATCAAGAACAAAGGGACATCATCTTAAGATTAGTGACAGGCCATTCAGGAGGGAAATCCAGAAACATTTTTTTCATACAAAGGATAGTGAAAATCTGGAATTCTCCCCTCCAAAAAGCTGTGAATGTTCAGGGACAACTGGAGCTTTCAAAACTAAGATGAATAGATTTCTATTCTGTAAGGGTATCAAAGAATATGGGGCAAAGGCACGTTAAAGGGGGTTGAGGGACAAATCGAGAGCAAACAGACTTAAGGACCTGCTGCTATTCCTAATGTTCCTGTGTTCAAATCCCCGTCTCCACTCAGCACCTCGCCCATTATTATTATTCTTCATGACAAAAACCCGAAAGCACCATTAAAATTTGGTTTGACACACAAGCTACATAAATTAGTTTTCTTACCGAGACCTCGTCCAATGGGAATTGCAAGAGATCCCGCAATGGATCACTTTGAATCTGTGCTTTCCGTTGCACAATGACATTCTCATAATCCAAGGGTTCGATAATTTTTGTTTTTTCCTGCAAAGAGACAAATGGTATAACTTCAATGAAGGCAATGCAATCAGCACAAAGACAGCAGACTGTATGCTTTGCTTTATCATGTGATATGTGGGGCGGCACAGTGGTTAGCACCGCAGCCTCACAGCTCCAGCGACCCGGGTTCGATTCTGGGTAATGCCTGTGTGGAGTTTGCAAGTTCTCCCTGTGTCTGCGTGGGTTTCCTCCGGGTGCTCCGGTTTCCTCCCACATGCCAAAGACTTGCAGGTTGATAGGTTAATTGGCCATGATAAATTGCCCCTAGTATAGGTCGGTGGTCGGGAAATATAGGGACAGGTGGGGATGTGGTAGGGATATGGGATTAGTGTAGGATTAGTATAAATGGGTGGTTGATGGTCGGCACAGACTTGGTGGGCCGAAGGGCCTGTTTCAGTGCTGTATCTCTAAACTAAACATGTGATATATGGGCAACACAGTGGCGCAGTGGTTAGCACCGCAGCCTCACAGCTCCAGCAACCCAGGTTCAATTCTAGGTACTGCCTGTGCGGAGTTTGCAAGTTCTCCCTGTGACTGCGTGGGTTTTCGCCGGGTGCTCCGGTTTCCTCCCACAGCCAAAGACTTGCAGGTTGATAGGTTAATCGGCTAATCGAATATTGGATTAATGTAGAATTAGTATAAATGGGTGGTTGATGGTCGGCACAGACTCGGTGGGCCAAAGGGCCTGTTTCAGTGATGTATCTCTAAATAAATAAATACATTCTTAAAGGACATCTGAACAACCAACTGTCAGGAATCATAAGGAGTAGTTAACATGGTTTCAGAAAGACTGAGCCACTCCTTACAGATCTACTGGAATTCTTTGAGGAGGTAACTGAGTTAATGAAAGAAAACTGAGGGGAGATATGATGGTGTAGGCCTTTTAATTAATAAGGAAGTTAATTAAAGTGGTCAGTAAGTGTAGGATTAGAGAACAAAATTCACAAGCCTTGAACCAGGTTGGTGATTAACAAGGCCTTCATTATCCCAAGATACTGAACATGTAGAACAGACTCCTCGAGAAGGCAAACTGATTCAAGACTACCTTTAAAACTGATGACATGGCACTGACCCACTGTTTTGATATTCATGATTCATTTAAAAATTAAACTTGGCCATAATCAGTTCATTCAGATACCGACCGGCCATTAACATTTTTTGGATGTCAAGTACAACATATTTTCACGGGTAATAACAGCAAAATACTGCAGATGCTGGAAATCTGAAATAAAAACAGTAAGTGCTGGAAACTGAAGAGTTAGAAAATAATAAAAACAGAAAGTGCTGTAACTACTTAGCAGGTCTGACAGCATCTGTGGAGAGAGAAGCAGAGCTAACGTTTCACGTCAGTGACCCTTCGTCAGAACTGGCAAAGGTTAGAAATGTAGTACGATTATATAATATCTATGCAATAGGTATATATTATATTATCGCAGGTGTTGGATCTCCATTTGACTGAACGTGTTAGAGATTAGACCCTTTTTTAAGATGTATGTGTGGTGGGTTTCTATGGCAACTTGCCAGAATTATCGACATTGCCAAGAGTTGCCTCACACTGAACAGACTAACCCCTTCCCGACTGTGGTAGATCTCACCTTACATTTGCTACACTCAGTAACTGTGGTAGATCACACCTTACATTTACTGCACTCAGTAACTGTGGTAGATCACACCTTACATTTGCTACACTCAGTAACTGTGGTAGATCTCACCTTACATTTGCTACACTCAGTAACTGTGGTAGATCTCACCTTACATTTACTACACTCAGTAACTGTGGTAGATCACACCTTACATTTACTACACTCAGTAACTGTGGTAGATCTCACCTTACATTTGCTACACTCAGTAAATGTGGTAGATCTCACCTTACATTTGCTACACTCAGTCACTGTGGTAGATCTCACCTTACATTTGCTACACTCAGTAACTGTGGTAGATCTCACCTTACATTTACTACACTCAGTAACTGTGGTAGATCTCACCTTACATTTACTACACTCAGTAACTGTGGTAGATCTCACCTTACATTTGCTACACTCAGTAACTGTGGTAGATCTCACCTTACATTTGCTACACTCAGTAACTGTGGTAGATCTCACCTTACATTTGCTACACTCAGTAACTGTGGTAGATCTCACCTTACATTTACTACACTCAGTAACTGTGGTAGATCTCACCTTACATTTACTACACTCAGTAACTGTGGTAGATCTCACCTTACATTTACTACACTCAGTAACTGTGGTAGATCTCACCTTACATTTACTACACTCAGTAACTGTGGTAGATCTCACCTTACATTTACTACACTCAGTAACTGTGGTAGATCTCACCTTACATTTGCTACACTCAGTAACTGTGGTAGATCTCACCTTACATTTACTACACTCAGTAACTGTGGTAGATCACACCTTACATTTGCTACACTCAGTAACTGTGGTAGATCTCACCTTACATTTGCTACACTCAGTAACTGTGGTAGATCACACCTTACATTTACTACACTCAGTAACTGTGGTAGATCTCACCTTACATTTGCTACACTTCAGTAACTGTGGTAGATCACACCTTACATTTACTACACTCAGTAACTGTGGTAGATCTCACCTTACATTTGCTACACTCAGTAACTGTGGTAGATCTCACCTTACATTTACTACACTCAGTAACTGTGGTAGATCACACCTTACATTTGCTACACTCAGTAACTGTGGTAGATCTCACCTTACATTTGCGACACTCAGTAACTGTGGTAGATCTCACCTTACATTTACTACACTCAGTAACTGTGGTAGATCTCACCTTACATTTACTACACTCAGTAACTGTGGTAGATCTCACCTTACATTTACTACACTCAGTAACTGTGGTAGATCTCACCTTACATTTACTACACTCAGTAACTGTGGTAGATCTCACCTTACATTTACTACACTCAGTAACTGTGGTAGATCACACCTTACATTTGCTACACTCAGTAACTGTGGTAGATCACACCTTACATTTGCTACACTCAGTAACTGTGGTAGATCTCACCTTACATTTACTACACTCAGTAACTGTGGTAGATCTCACCTTACATTTACTACACTCAGTAACTGTGGTAGATCTCACCTTACATTTACTACACTCAGTAACTGTGGTAGATCTCACCTTACATTTACTACACTCAGTAACTGTGGTAGATCTCACCTTACATTTGCTACACTCAGTAACTGTGGTAGATCACACCTTACATTTACTACACTCAGTAACTGTGGTAGATCACACATTACATTTACTACACTCAGTAACTGTGGTAGATCTCACCTTACATTTACTACACTCAGTAACTGTGGTAGATCACACCTTACATTTGCTACACTCAGTAAATGTGGTAGATCTCACCTTATATTTGCGACACTCAGTAACTGTGGTAGATCTCACCTTACATTTACTACACTCAGTAACTGTGGTAGATCTCACTTTACATTTGCGACACTCAGTAACTGTGGTAGATCTCACCTTACATCTACTACACTCAGTAACTGTGGTAGATCACACCTTACATTTGCTACACTCAGTAACTGTGGTAGATCTCACCTTACATTTGCTACACTCAGTAACTGTGGTAGATCACACCTTACATTTGCTACACTCAGTAACTGTGGTAGATCTCACCTTACATTTGCGACACTCGGTAACTGTGGTAGATCTCACCTTACATTTACTACACTCGGTAACTGTGGTAGATCTCACCTTACATTTGCTACACTCAGTAACTGTGGTAGATCTCACCTTACATTTGCTACACTCAGTAACTGTGGTAGATCTCACCTTACATTTACTACACTCAGTAACTGTGGTAGATCTCACCTTACATTTGCTACACTCAGTAACTGTGGTAGATCTCACCTTACATTTGCTACACTCAGTACATGTGGTAGATCTCACCTTACATTTGCTACACTCAGTAACTGTGGTAGATCTCACCTTACATTTACTACACTCAGTAACTGTGGTAGATCACACCTTACATTTACTACACTCAGTAAATGTGGTAGATCTCACCTTACATTTGCTACACTCAGTAACTGTGGTAGATCTCACCTTACATTTGCTACACTCAGTAACTGTGGTAGATCTCACCTTACATTTACTACACTCAGTAACTGTGGTAGATCACACCTTACATTTACTACACTCAGTAACTGTGGTAGATCTCACCTTACATTTGCTACACTCAGTAACTGTGGTAGATCTCACCTTACATTTACTACACTCAGTAACTGTGGTAGATCTCACCTTACATTTGCTACACTCAGTAACTGTGGTAGATCTCACCTTACATTTACTACACTCAGTAACTGTGGTAGATCTCACCTTACATTTGCTACACTCAGTAACTGTGGTAGATCACACCTTACATTTACTACACTCAGTAACTGTGGTAGATCTCACCTTACATTTACTACACTCAGTAACTGTGGTAGATCTCACCTTACATTTACTACACTCAGTAACTGTGGTAGATCACACCTTACATTTACTACACTCAGTAACTGTGGTAGATCTCACCTTACATTTGCTACACTCAGTAACTGTGGTAGATCACACCTTACATTTACTACACTCAGTAACTGTGGTAGATCTCACCTTACATTTGCTACACTCAGTAACTGTGGTAGATCTCACCTTACATTTACTACACTCAGTAACTGTGGTAGATCTCACCTTACATTTGCTACACTCAGTAACTGTGGTAGATCACACCTTACATTTACTACACTCAGTAACTGTGGTAGATCTCACCTTACATTTACTACACTCAGTAACTGTGGTCGATCACACCTTACATTTACTACACTCAGTAACTGTGGTAGATCTCACCTTACATTTACTACACTCAGTAACTGTGGTAGATCTCACCTTACATTTACTACACTCAGTAACTGTGGTAGATCTCACCTTACATTTACTACACTCAGTAACTGTGGTAGATCACACCTTACATTTGCTGCACTCAGTAACTGTGGTAGATCTCACCTTACATCTACTACACTCAGTAACTGTGGTAGATCACACCTTACATTTGCTACACTCAGTAACTGTGGTAGATCTCACCTTACATTTGCGACACTCAGTAACTGTGGTAGATCTCACCTTACATTTACTACACTCAGTAACTGTGGTAGATCTCACCTTACATTTACTACACTCAGTAACTGTGGTAGATCACACCTTACATTTACTACACTCAGTAGCAGGATGGCCAACCCTTGTTCGAATGGTCTGTTTTTATACCCTCAGCTCCATGTCAGTACATTATATCTTTTCCATGACCTTTATGCTTAGTTTACGTTAACTTCCATTGCCTCAGCCTTCCAGGCATTGACTGTCTCGATAGTAAGAGTCATAGCCTTCAATCAAAGTTCCCGTCTAACTACTTCTAGAAATAGCAGTAATCTGCTTCAATGGATTCAAAATTGGCTGAATGCCTGTAGTCAGAAAGTGGTTCTTAATGATTTTGGATCTGCTTGGAGACATGTTATCAGTGATGTCCTGATGGGACTAGTATTAGGATCATTGCTATTTACAATTTTCAATAATGATTTAGATGTTGGGGGAATGATCTGCAAGTTTGCAGGAACTACCCATTATGTGAGAGTGTTGGAACTGTAGTGGATATAGAACCACTACAAGCAAAGCTAGATGTGTTCCGAGATTTATTGTATATTCAAGACAGAGATAGACAGATTTGGGGATACTAAGGGCAACAAGGGATATGGAGATAATGCAGGAAAGTGGAGTTGAAGTAGATCAGCCATGATCTTACTGAATGGCTTAGGAGGCTCGAAGGGACAAATGGCCTCCTCCTATTCCTATTTCTTATGTTCTTATGAATGGGCCCGTATAGCAAATGATGGTTAACTTAGAAAAGTGTTGCCTTACGCACATGGGCAGATCAAATGCTGAATATATATGCATCCGATAGAGAACAGAATTAAAGCCAGTGAAGAAATATGGGTATTGTAGTGCATCTCTCCCTACAAGTTCAACAGCATTGCCTCAAAGCAAGTGGAGCTCTTGGCTGTATTCACAGGACAATTCACTATAATACAATGCATCCTTGTACAAGACCTTAGTTAGGTTTCATTTCGAATACTGTGTCCCATTTCGGTCTCCACACATGGAAGGGCATGGAGCAGGGCAACAAGATTGAATTCCTAGTTTAAAATACCTTAGTTACCCAGATAGCCTCAACAAACTGGGTCTGTGTACTGAAACTAATGAAGGGCTTAGTTTGTCTGTACGTGGACCAATTATTTCAAATGATTAGATTAGGGAGGACAAGGGGGATTTGCTTAGAAATGACATATGGATATGTTAAATTTAAATGCCGGGCAGTTCCTCTGTTTGCAGTCAATAGTGGACCC
This sequence comes from Heterodontus francisci, assembly GCF_036365525.1. Lineage (NCBI taxonomy): Eukaryota > Metazoa > Chordata > Chondrichthyes > Heterodontiformes > Heterodontidae > Heterodontus > Heterodontus francisci. Next base: position 95,197,961 of record NC_090385.1, read on the forward strand.
AGTGGACCACCGACTCATGTGATGAACATCAATTCACTGAATTCCTTCAAGAAAGAGTTGGACATGTTTCTGGCTGAGGTGGAAATCACCTCACACAGGAGGGAGGAATCCTAATCTATAATCGCCTGCTGGACTAGCTTTGATTGATCTGTTTAGACAGAGGGGAATTTTCCAGATTTGTTTCCTCTCCCAGGAGATTATACGGCTCAGGACGGGTGTGCAGTGACTGCCTTGTGATCCACATGACATCAAAATTAGATGGGACAAGCTCGCTGGATCAGTGGCTCTTTTCCTGTTAGTAATTTTTGTAATTTCTTCAAGACCAACAGATGGATCTAGCAGAAGGTCAGAACTACACAACAGCACAATTATTTTTATCTACTATTTTTAGTTGACAGCCACGGCTCAGTCACACTCTCGTCTCAGAGTCTGAAGGTTGAGGGTACAACCTGCTCCTGAGACTTGAGCACATAATCCAGGCTGACATTCCAGTACAGTACTGAGGGAGTGCTGCATTGTCAGAGGTGGCGTCATTTGGATGAAACTTTAAAATTGAGGCCCCTTCTGTGCTCTGAGATGGACGTATGAGATCCTAGCCAATATTTATCCCTTAACTAAAATCATTAAATAGACAAATTATCTGGCCATTATCACATTGCAGTTTCTGGGACAATGCTGGGCACAGATTGGCTACAGCATTTTCCACTTTAATTGTCACTTCGTTAGTTGTCATTTAGAAAAATGTGAATAATAAAAGCCAGCAGAGATTTGTTAACTTTGTGTTTGTTTGAGTTTTTTGATTAAGTAGCACAGAGGGTTGAAGGTAATGCAGTCAGTGTTGCGTACGTGAACTTTCAAAAGGCGTTTGATAAAGCACCACATAGTCGACCTATTAGCAAAATTGAAACCCATGCCATTAAAGGAGCAGTGGTAGCATGAATAGAAAATGAAAACAGATTGGAGGGAAGCACACAGTGGAGTCCCCCAGGAGCCATTATTCAGATCACTGCTCTTTTTGATGGCTGCGTTTGCTGACAATGCAACCATGAGGTGGTACAGCACTGGCACATGCGCAAATGCAGCCTCATTAACTGATACATCACTGTCTGCGACGCCTCAGGCACCTGCCAATAATAAAGATGGCGCTGCTCAATTTATCACAAAGAAACAAACTGAACTCAAACGCCCCCTCACCCCTCAATGGCCTGCAATTACTGCCTCCACACTACCCTCCCCCTCAACAGTACCCCACTCCATCTCGCGATCACCGGCTCAATCTCCATTTCTCTTCATCACTCCCTCCCACAATCGCCACTCAAATCACCGCATTCAGTTTCCCGTTAACTCCATTAGTCGCTGCTTCCCTTTGCCGCTCCCTCCCATGCCCGCCTGCTCGCTGCTCCATCCTGCCACTTGCTCCCCACCTCACCGCCCAAAGAGGCAGCGGGGTGTGGCGTGGAAAGCAAGTGAGGTGCGAGTGGCAAGATGGGGGAAGTGGGGAGGTGGGAAGGAGCGGCAAGCAGGCAGGCGTGGGAGGGAGCGATGGGATAGAGTGGCGAGCAGGCAGGCGTGGGAGGGAGCGATGGGATAGAGCGGCAAGCAGGCAGGCGTGGGAGGGAGCGATGGGATAGAGTGGCGAGCAGGCAGGCGTGGGAGGGAGCGATGGGATAGAGCGGTGAGCAGGCAGGCGTGGGAGGGAGCGATGGGATAGAGTGGCGAGCAGGCAGGCGTGGGAGGGAGCGATGGGATACAGCGGTGAGCAGGCAGGCGTGGGAGGGAGCGATGGGATAGAGCGGCGAGCAGGCAGGCATGGGAGGGAGCGATGGGATAGAGCAGTTGGGAGTTGGCGGGACCGGGGTACTATTGGAAGGGATGGAGGTGGCCATTGAGGGGTGTGGCAACAATCAGACATCATTGCATGGCGACATCAATTCTCACATGGCAGATTCATACTGGCAAGCTGGCAAATGTTCGGAAGCACTGATGACATCAGTAATCGCTCTGCACATGCTCTGCGTTGACAGAAGACGCTTGCTTTTTGAAATATATTAATGACCAGGATTTGGGTATACAGAGCATAATTTCAAAATTTACAGATGACAGGAAACACTGAAATGTAGTAAACAGTGAGATGGACTAACAGACTTTTGAGCGAGTAAAGACAGACTTGTGAAATGGGCAGACACATAGCAGAATCAATTTCACACTGGGAAGTGTCAAGTGTGAAATAATGCATTTTTGTAGGAAGATTGAGGAGAGTGAATATGAACAAAATGGTACAGTTTTTGAAGGGGGTGCAGTAACAGAGACCCTCGAGGTATATGTACACAAATCTTTGAAGGCAGCAGAACGAGTTTAGAAGACTGTTAAAAAACCATGTGGGATCCTGGCATTTATAAGGATATCAAGGCCTTTGTGAAGGTGTAGAGGAGATTTACTAGAAAGGCAGCAGGAATGTGGGAGTTCAGTTATGTGGAGAGACTGGAGAAGCTGGGGTTGTTCTCCTTCGAGCAGAGAAGGTTAAGGGGAGATTTAATGAAGATGTTCAAAATAATGAAGGGTTTTGATAAGAGTACATTTTTAAAAATCACAAAGGCTTTTGATAGAGTAAATAAAGAGAAATGATTTCCAGTGGCAGAAGGGTTAGTTAACTAGAGAATACAGATTTAAGTAATTGGACAATTGCCTTAATCCAATGTGGGTACTGAAGGTAGATATGTATCAACTGGATTCATCTAACTCAAATTGGTGATATCCAGCAGTCGTCTAGGGTACTGAAGATTGTTGACTCATTCATGTATTCAGTTATCTCATCCAGCATTGGCATTGGGTGCTTTTCTCCTTTTATCTCTTTATTGACCTGTCTCATGTCCATGAAAATTTGTACATGTCCTGTTGCTTTGGGACGACAACAATTGGGCTGATTAGTGGTGTTGGCCCTTCCGTCTTTTCAACGATGTCCAACTTCTCCAGTCTGTCCAATTCTTTCTCTACATCTTTTCTGGTAATGGAATGGGATCCTCCTGTGTTTCTGTTGTTTGGATTGGACTGACTGATCTATGTGGAGCTTGATTTTTCTTTTTTTTCACTTTGCTGATGTTTTCAAATAATTGTGGATAATTCTTCAGGATTTCTTATTTCATCAGGGAGTTTTGTCCTCTGATGGTGTTGATCATGATCAGCTGCAATTCACTGGCAGTTTCGAAACTTAACCGATTTCCCTCGCTTGAATCTGCAATGTGGAACTCAGTCTGACATGTGGACCCATAGGAGGATTTGAGAATAACTTGGATGATCCCTAGGACCGGTAAAGGGGTATCTGATCTGGAGAAGATTTTAGATATCGGCTTGTTCAATTGCAGTTTCTGTTTTCACTGTAACTCATGGATTGTTGGGGCATCCATTATGTTGACTGCTGCTCCTGAATTAATTCCTGCAGAGATTGTGGTTGTGAGCAACAAAAATCTTCTCTTGTGCCGTGAATATGTAATCGTCCTTTTGACATTCAACTCTATTAATGTCTTCTGCAGGCTTCAATCGGCACACTCATTCGAAATGTCCCATTTTTCCACAGACTTCTTTCCGCTCGCAGGACAAGTTTTGAAATAAGGATATGCACAACTGTACTGATTGCATCTTCGAACATGATTGTGACCTCCGTCTTGGTCTTCTGTCATGTGCCTCGGATCTTTCTCTGGGTTTCCTCTGTGCCCTTGTGTCTGGTGTGTTTCTCTGGTGAAACCTTCCCCTTGTGGCATTCACAGATTCGGTCGACAATCCTGAGCTGGCCTCAGGGGATTCTCGTCTCATGTTATTTGCCTCTTTCCCTTCTGAGACTTTGGCTGGTCTTTCACTGGCTTCCAGAATTCTGCCAATATCGAATAACCTTTGCAAATTTATTGAATCGCCCTCTTTAAGAGCTTTCCTTCTTCATCTGAGTGATTGGCAGGCTATAATAGTCTGGGAGATGATTGCTTTGTTCACATTTGTGAAGTTGCAATTCTGGCTCAGACTTCTCAGTCTCGTCATGTAGTGGTCGAGGGTCTTGTACTTGTCTTGTTTTGCTTGCCTGAAGGATAAATTTCATAGTGAGGATTTGCACTTGGTTGAAAATATCTTGCAAGAGCATTATTCGCTGTGTCACAATGATCGTCGAGTCCGGTGTCTATAAGTGTATGGAAGATATCAACTTTTGGTTGAGCATAGTGTAGGAATAACACTCTCTTTCTTCGGGGTGTATTGATATTGAGTGCCACCATTAGGCATTTGAATCTTGTGAGTCATTTGCTCCACTGTGGCCCTAGGTTGCTCTCTATCTCTGTAAAGGCTGGAAAATCTGGAAACACGTGGTGATTTAAAAAAAAATCTGGTATCCTCAATGCAAATCTTCTGTATATTCCTGGGTTGTCTGTGTAGTTTGCCTTTTTTTTTTTCTTAAAATGGCTCGTGAGTTCCGGTTTGCACCCCTTTTTAATAATTAATTTATGGCTGCATCACATTTATTTTTCTTATTTCTGTGTGCCAGACCACTTTTCTCTCTTCCAGTCCTGTTTTTTTCCTCAACATTTGTTTTCTGTTTGCTTTCTTAACCTTGAACCTTTTGTGCTTTGTCTTTTTTCTCTTTTTTTTCCCCCTTGTTGCCAGAAATTATAGTGTTTTGTTGTGTTCTTAAGTCTTCTTTAAATGATAACAGCAGACATTATATATTCATATTCAGGTTCAACGCAAACACTATTTATTGTCTTACTTTCTATATTTGCATGATTTCAGGTACAGGTTTTTTCCTCACTGGTGTGTGTCTGCTCTCTGTAAAGCCATGTGTTGAGTCTGTTTCTCAAAATCATGTCTCCTCTTTATAGATGTCTGATGATGTCATCAGTTTGCATCAGTGGCCTGGCCTCTTAAAGGTACGGTTTCTTAAAGGTAAAGTCACCACGGCACTACACTACAAAATCCAGCCCTACACTCTAGAAAGCTCTCCCTAAAGCCCTCTGTTAAACCTCCTCCCTTTATTTTGCCTTCTTTCACCATCACTATTTCCACTTGCCCTGTTTCTCAGCATCTAGTCAATACCTGAGTATTTTGGGATATTCTGCTTTGTTAAAAGCACTGCACAAGTACAGGTTTTATGTTCGGCAGATTTTAAATAGTCTCAAACCATATCTTGCAATTGATTATTTCAGGATAGAAAGGTCTTCAGATAAGAATAAGAAATTAAGCCTAAAATTACTTTAAAATGCGCCAAGTCATTAATGTTCACGAATTGTTCAACATTGATAGGATATGATGTGACAGCGACACTTTCTACACACAAAGAGTGGTAGCAGTTTGGAACTCTTTTCAGCAAACAGCAATTAATGCTTGATCAACTGTTAACTTTAAATATGAGATTGCTAGTGTTTTGTTATCCTTATTAAGGAATATGGGGCAATGGCAGGTATATGGAGCTAGGTTGCAGATCAGGGGCTCAAGGGGTCTACTTCAACATCCTACTTCTGTTCCTATGTGGTCAATAAGTGTGAGCTATAACTGTACTCATCAACTCAGAACTGCAGCACTAACAAGGTAATACTGGGCATGAGGCCATTAAGTGTCCAATTTTCCATTTTAACAGATACAACAGATATAATTACTTGAGTACCTCACTGACAAATGATTTAGCACTCACCCGACTAAAGTATGGCAAAGTAGAAACTCACATTGATTCGCTGCACTCTGTGGCTAGGTGAAAGACATGCAATCTCAAATATACATTTTACTTAAAGAAATGGAGCTCCATCTTTACACAATGCAAAATACACTGTCACCAAAACGTGCTTTATGTCAAATGATTTTAAATCCACTGGTTGGAAACATGAATTGAATATTAAAAACAGAGGCTAAAGGTGAGCTGGGCTCTCAGTTACAGATGGCTACCCCAATTTGTATCACTGAACCTTCCACATTCCAATTCATTGAGATGGAGACACCATGGCCTGAATTTTCTGTTTGCCGGACGGGAGCAGTCCACCGATCGAAAAGTGGGGGTGATCCCGCCTCCACCGGGGCTAGAGATCCAGAGCAAATTTTACGATCCCCAGACCATTAACTGGTCTTAGGCAGGAAGTCCCTCCTAATGGAGCTGCCAATCAGCAGGCCAGCAGTTCTTAGTCCCAGCAGTGCCACCTGGACCGGTGGTCACTGCTGCGACTACACCCAGGCTCAAGGTGAAGAATAAGGACTGCCCCGGAAAGGTGAGTTTTTGGGGCCTTGACAGGGGTGAGCGATTGGGCCCCAGCGAGGCAAGGGGGGGCTCAATTAGGGGGCATGTTGGACATTGAGGATAGCCCTCCATCGGGATCAGGAGGTCGCCACCACCACCCCCCGGCCCATCAAAAGGCCACCGACTTCTATCAAGCAACTTTTCTCAGGCCTGGGCTATCCGCCTGCCAACAGTAAAATCCCTGTGGCAGTGGGCGGAGGCCCTTAAGGGCCTTAGCCTAGGGCGGGAGAGACATTTCCCACCGCCGCCACCCCACGTAAAATGGCAGTGGAGGTGGGAGTGGGTTGGGAAGGGCGCCCTGAGCCTCCCACTCCATTTTACACCCCTCCCCTGCCACCAGCCCGCTCTTTGTGGGGGGGGGGGAGGGGGGGGAGGATGTAAAATTCCAGCCCGTGTCTGCAGAGACCAATCAAGGGCAATGGCCTGGGGAATATGAGTGAACAACATATCCTGTTCCCATTGGCAGGGCATCAGGGCAATCACCCAAGGTATTCAACTGGTGGAGACGAACCTTTAAACTTCATCGCATGGACAATGGGACCCTAGGTGAGAGGGGGTTCCCAGACAGGAACTCATCAAGCTATAATGGGGATGCCTTAAATCGAATCACTTGAGCAATGGGACTCTGGTTGTGAGAGCAAGTTTCCCAGACATGAACTGATTAAGTTGCAAGAGGGAATACTCTAGTAACGATCATGTTTGAATCACTGGGTGACAGTCATGTGAAAGGTCCACCCTTGGTGTGTTTAAGCTTCTGCTTTCTCTGCAGCAAGTGGACAAGCAGCTAGACGCTGACGAGATCCGAATGGGGTCCCTACTTCCTCTCTCCAAACCACCTTGCAACTTCAAGCCATGTTTGCTGACTGTAACCACCCAGGGACGCCCCTGCCGCAGAGACTACTTGAAGGAAATCAACCCATCACTATTATCTCCAGGAGAATAGCCAAATCAGCCATCTACATCTTTAAATCTTGAAGCATCGGAACCACCAAGTTTAGCCTGAAATCATCCAAGTCATCCATCTCCACTGACTGTAAACCCCTTTTATTTCTCTGGACTCTAATTTGACTAATCTAACCCTCCTTCCACCTCCCCCCCACCCCCCACCTCTGTAATCTATTTGTGTAAATGTGTGAACTTTGTGTGTGTGTCTGTCTGGGTGAGAGAGGAAGAAAGTTACAGCATATTTTATTATTTTACTTAGAGCGGTTTAAGCATAACAAAGTTAACCTCTTTCTTTGTTAAACTCAAGAAACCCTGTCCGATTGGTTCTTTTTATGATCACTGTGCATAAACAGTTAAACAATCACTGAATTGGCAAGTAGGTCCTTTTTAAAAAAATAAACCTGTTGTGTTCAAACAAGGAGGGGGAAAAGAGGGGAACCATTTGACCCCTCTTCACCTGATCATAACAGAACAGTGAGTTGTTTGCTTATATATATCAGGAATATTGTTTTTAAAAGTTGTTCACAGGATAGGACCATCCCTTGTTGCCCTGAGAAGGTGGTGATGTCCACCATGTTGGTATGGACAGGTAAGGACAGTACAGTTCCTTCCCGAAGGGGCATTAAAAAACCAGTGGGTTTTACTCCATTGTGACTTTTTTCTGATGACCAGCTTTTTTTAAAATTTGAAGATTTTTTTAAAAACTGAATTCATCTTCTAAAACTGCAATGGTGGGATTGGAAATCATACTCTCTGGATTTTTAGTCCGGAAAAAGTCCTTTCAACTCATTCGATCTCACCTTTTTAAGAGGAAATGTTTGAAGGAAAGGTGCAGAAACATTATATGGGAACAGGGAAGACACATGGGATTAGGACTGTTACGACCCGGTGAGAAAGAGGTCTAGGGTTCCCTCTCAGCCTTCACCTGGTCTTATCGTAACAGGGTTTAATTTTAAACACACTGTTTGTAGCTCCCCCTCGGCTAATCTTTGTCCAATTATAAGGCAAGGAAACCAGCACAAACAGGCTTTTTTAGGTTTAAAGAAGAAAAGTTGAAGTTTATTAATGTTAAATTCTAATGCGGTTAACATCTATGGATATACGACGCGCCCACGCTAGCATGCATACGTGTTCTGTCTCTATTTGCATGTGTGTATAAGAGCAGAAGAAACGTGGAAAAGTTTGAGGCAATATTTGAAGAGTTTGTGTTACGGTTCTTCAAGCTCACTGTAGAGTCCTTGATTGTAAGTAAATCTTACTTTTCATTGGGGCCCAGTATGCTTCTTAAATCTTGTTCGTTGTAGGAGACTTTTCTGTCTTGGGGTTCATATGTCTTCAGTGGATTTAGAAGCTTGTGAGAAAGAGATGGGAGCAGACAGGAGAGGTTGTGGCGAGCCAGCCAGGAGAGATATTCTGAGTCCAGGAGCATTCTGCTTTCTGCCTAAACTGTTTGTACAAATTCAAAAAACTCAGGTTGCCCAACAGGTTAGTCATGTGACTAGCTGGTTTGACCATGTCCGTTTGTGTATTCGGCCATTTTAGCAGTCAACCTGGAATGCGAGCTCCCCCACCTTCAATGTCTGGTGATCAAAAGTCCATTGTGGGTTGAATGTGTCAGGGAATGGCTGCTTTGTCCTTCCAAACACTGTCTGTTAATATGCAAACATCTTTCCAACCAAGATCTGGCAATTTTTTTTAAAGCAAGTCCATTATTCACTTCAACAACAGTTTGAAATTTAATGTCCATGTAGAGGCCTGCTCAGGTCAGGAAAAAGGAACCGTACCGAAACACAGCAGACCTGAGCCCGACCTGGCCCAAGTCCCTCCGATGTAGCCCCGGGCCCAGCTTGATTCAAACCTGCCCCGAACTGACCCGACCCAAGCCCAACCCGACCATTCCTTTACTTACCTTCCGGACACCGAACCTGCAAGAAGCTGCAGCGCATGCGTGATGATGCCATAGTGACATCACCTGCTCACTGCGCAGGCTCAGTTTCGTCCCGGACTCCCAGCTCAGGTAATTTTTTTAAATTTCAATACTTACCAGCAGAGCACTTACCGTGTGTGTCTGGCCCGACCTGACTCGACCTGGATTCGGCCCGGCCCGACCCAAGCCCGAAAGCTGTACCCTGAAGATGGGCCCGACCCAAACCCGACACGGGTCGTCAGGTCCCGTCGGGTTCGGTTCGGGTAGCAGGCCTCTATTTTCACGTGGCAAAATTAATATGCCTCATGCTTGGCAGGTGGGGGCCTGCATGACACCTCCACACCCAGCGAATGAAATGCGATGTGTGAAAAGCGCATTTCATTAAAAGGGTAGCGAGAAAATATAAGATACAGAAAAAAACATGCATTTCTCTCATTCATTCACAAATCCTAAAACTTATTAAAATCGCCTGTTTCTTCGTATTCTAATAAACATGTGGTTCTTTTTTGGGAAGTTTCTCTTCCATTTGCCCATTTCCATGGCTGTCTTAGTTCCTGCAGAGTTAATTTTATTCCAGGTGAGTCAATAGTGGGTGGGTCTGTCCTGAACTCTCTTTCAGTGCTTTGCTGAGTCATGCAAAGGCTTTTTACCTTGGGGGATGGGTGGTTCTCTTTGGTTCCGACTGTGGGGGAGGATTCTTTGCTAATCTCCCCTGCAGGTATTTGTGCAGAGTCTACTGCACACCTCTGTGGCACTTAGACTAGGTGTGGCATTGCCCTCATAGTTTCACTGCCCCCTAGAAGTCTTTCTTTGTTTCTGCAGGTTCCTGTAAATGCTTTTGGCAACTCTGGTAGAGTGCTTCCTGTGTCTACATTTACGTAGGATGATGTGGGGTCTAACTTTCACAATTTTCGGGGTTGGCTGACCAGACAGTAGGGGTTTTCATCCGGGATTCCTCCCGGACTTCCTTTAACCTGCCCTCTTGGTCACCTTTTCCCCTTCTCTTTCTAAACTTTTGCCAGCCTTGGGCCTGCCTGTCCCCTTTTGTTCTCAGCAGGGGTCTCCTACAGTTCACCAGCCCTCTGCTGGAGGGTCCTCCTAACACTGGTACAGGACTTAGGGGTGCAGGTTTCACTGTAGGTTGGGGTTTCTCCTCAACCTGGCACATGTGGCAACTCCTGCAGTACTCCACCACATCTTTGTGGAGGTTTGGCCAGTCAAACTGCCATCTTATGTGGGCTTTGGTCTTTCGTATACCGGCATGTACAGCTACTGTAGTCTCGTGGGCCCATCTTAATATTTCACCTCTGTACCTCTGTGGCACAACTAACTGGTGAACCACTCTTTGCCCTCAGGTCTGTGAGAACTCCATTTCCTCATCAGTACCTCATTCTTTAAATAGGAGCAATCAGGGACTCCCTCTGCTTCACTTTCAGACTGGGCAGCCTGTGCTAACTCTCACAATACTGGGTCGGCTCACTGAGCCTCAGCTAGGGAAATCCATATAAGTAATTCCCTGGGCCTCCTAACTTTCCAAAGAAATTCCCAGACAGACAGACCTGGTCATCTGCCTGCAGTGCCAATTCAGTCTCCTCTGGGGGAGCTGGTTTGATCAGGGCCTGATCCACTACACATTCAGGGAAACGCAGGGGTCCGTCTCCTGCCACGGCCTTGTCTCTCTGATCTCCTCCGGTCTTTCTCTCACTACTGAGGGGGCTATCACCTTCACCCCTGCCAGATCATTACCTAGGTGCAGGTCAACCCCGTCCACACGCAAACTAGGGACAATCCCTACGGAAACTAGGTCGCACTCTAGGTGCACCTGGTATATAGGTCCAGGCATACATTGCCCTCCAATACCATTCACCACCATTCTGGTGTTCACTGCACTCTCTGGGAGAAATGTCAGGCTGTTTTCCAGTAGAAGGGATCTAGTGGCCCCTGTGTCCCTGAGAATTACTATGGGTTTGCTTGCCCCACTCGAGGGGTATGAGCTTACTTTCCCTTCAGACACAAAACCCTGACAACCTTCAGGAATCCTATTAAATTTTCCTGCAGTTGCAGCCATAAAATTCCTGAGTCTCACTCTTACTGCAGTTAAAACCACAGCTTGTTCTGCTATGCTTTCCATCAGTTTCCCTATTTCACTGAGCGTGTGTGCCCTGATTAATCCTACAGGTTTTCCCTTTAGTTTCCAGTAGTCAGCTTTCAAATGCCCTGCTTTTTTACAATGGAAGCACACAGGTCTCCAGGTCTCACTCTTGTTCACAGCACCTTCCTTTTTGGCTAGAGGAGGGCCCCCTGTGTCTCCTGCTTTCCTTTCTCTCCCAGGACTGCTTGGGCTCCGATCACCTTCCTATCCTTTGTCCTGTTCAGATTGGGGGGGGGGGGGGGGTGACTAGCAAAGGTTGTCCCCTGGGAAACCAACTTATATATTAAAGCAAACTCATTGGCCAGAACAACCGCTTGCCGGGCTCTCTGGATCCACTGCTCCTCCATATTGGCCATGTTTTCACTGGGGTTACTCTGTCGCCCCCTAGTTAACTCAAGCTGCTTCAACTCTCTCTTTTTGCATTCTTTCTGGAATATTCTTGCTCTCTGTCTCTCCTGCCTTTCATTTTCCTCACATTCCTTCAGGAAGGCTGTTTCTTTCTCCCTCTCCTCTAATTCAAATTTCCTTTGTTCCAATTGTATCTTTGCTAACAATACCCTGTCAGAATCTGCTTCTAACACTGTTTCTGTTTCTTCAGATTCAAGGGAAAAATGATTGGCCAGCCTTAGGAGTTCAGACTTCCTAGCCTTGCCATGTACAGTGATCCCACACTGCACAGCCATTTTCCTCAACTCCTCCATAGACAGTGCTTTTAACTTATCCCAAGTTACTTCACTCTGGCTTGGAGAGCTACTTGCTTCAGTTGCAGACACGTTAATATACAATCACACAACCACAAGAAAACCATGATTGAAATCATGCTTTTCTTTTTGATTGGGAACAATTTGGCTTCCCACTTCTAATTTCCCGTCTGTCTGTGGGTCAATTCCGGATGCTAGCACCCAAATTTCTGTTACAACCAAGTAAGAAAGGTGTCAAGGGGTTCCTCTCAGCCTTCACCTGGTCTTCCTATAACAGGGTTTAATTTTAAACACACCGTGTTTTTAGCTCCCCCTTGGTGAATCCTTATTCACCACTTTCCAATTATAAGGCAAAGAAACCAGCACAAACAGACTTTCTTAGGTTTAAAGAAGAAAAGCTGAAATTTATTATACTTAAACTCCAATATGGTTAATGCCTACGTATACACGATGCGCGCCCACGCTAGCATACATACACGAATAGAGACAGAAAAGAGAAGAAAAATAAAGTGGAAAAATTTGAGTCAATACCTGACGAGTTTTTGTTACAGCTCTTCGAGCTCACTGTAGAGTCCTTGATTGTGGATAGATCTTGCTTTTCATTGGGGTCCAGTATTCTTCTTAAACCTTGTTCACTGTAGGAGACTTTTCTCTCTTGGGGTTCATATGTCTTCAGTGCTTTTAGAGACTTGAGAGAGAGAGATGGGAGCAAGCAGACAAGAGAGGCTGTGGTGAGCCAGCCAGGAGAGATCATCTCAATCCAGGAGCATTCTGCTTTCTGCCTAAACTGTTTGTGCAAATTCACAAAATTCAGGTTGCCCAGCAGGTTAGTCATGTGACTAGCTGGTTTGACCATGTCCATTTGTGTATTTGGCTATCTTAGCAGTCAACCTGGAATAGGAGCTCCCCCACCTTCAACGTCTGGTGATCAAAAGTCCATTGTGGGTTGAATGTGTCAGGGAATGGCTGCTTTGTCCTTCCAAACACTGTTAATATGCAAATGTACTTCCAGCCAAGATCGGGCAATTTTTTTTAAAAGCAAGCTCATGTGGTGAAATTAATATGCCTCATGCTTGGCAGGTGGGGGCCTGCATGACAGGACGGGTGCTCATTTGGAGGATAAATACCAACATGGACTGACTGGGCCGACACTCTGCTTCCATGCAGTAACTTATATGAAATTCCTCCCATTCCCCATTGAGCTGTGTGTCCACTGTCCCAGCCTCATCCGCCCGTCCTGGAAGTCTATTCTAAATGGTCCTCACCTCCTGACATGTGGCCTACACTTGCCCTTCACCACTCTGAACCTGTTTCCTTGTGCCCTGCTGTGCAGGAACACCTGGAAGTATTGTTTTTATGCCTTTATCATTTTCACTCCAGAATCATCATTATCCATAAATAAATTAATGGAAAGAGATGCAACCATTAAGATGTCACAAGACACAATAATGGAGGGGACTCTACTTACTACACAGTAGTCGAGTGGTAATATTACTGGACTAATAATCCAGAGAACGTGAATGGTCGTTTGAGAATCTGCATTCAGTTTTTCTGTAAAAATTGGAAGTAAAAATTGGAAATAAAAAGATGGCACCAGTGAAAGTGACCATGGAACTGTCAGGTTTTCACAAAACCCCAACTAGTTCACTGATGTCCTTTAAGGAAAGAAACCTGTCGTGCTTACGCTGACTGGCCTCCAGTCCCACATTAACTGGTTAACTAATAACTGCTTTCCGAAGTGAAGTGGCAAATCAAGTCACTCGGTTGTATCAAACAGCTGCAATGCAGAAGGCCCACAGCCACTATCACAGGGAAACTCACAATGGAAAATAATGCAGGCCTTGCCACATCCTGAGAATTACAATTTAGGCTACCGACTCCCAGAAGTTTGAACTGACTGGCTGAAGGCTACTGCATTCCTGGATCCTCATCTGCCTAGTTTTCTGTTGTTCGCTGTACAAAACAGGTCAACAATTCTTGGGCCTCAGCTCCAAAGCAGAGGGCCTGCAACCTTCAGGTGAAATAACCACAAAGGAGGTTACACTGTAATTTTTCATGTGTCAGCCTTGGCTCAGTGGTAGCATACTCGCCACTGATCCAGAAGGTTGTGGGTTTGAGCCCCACTCCAGAGACTTGAGCACATAATCTAGGCTGAGTCTTCAGTGCAGTGCTGCGGGACTGCTGCACTGTCCTAGTACTGTCTTTTGGATGAGATGTTAAATCAAGGCCCCGCCTGCCCTTTCAGGGGGTGGTAAAAGATCCTGTCGCACTGTTTCAAAGAGCAGAGGAGTTTTCCTGGTGTTTCTGACCAATATTTATCCCTCAAACAACGTCACTAAAAGCAGATTATCCGGCTATTATCACATTGCTGTGTGTGGGAGCTTGCTATGCGTAATTTGGCCGCCACTTTTCCAACACTACAACAGTGACTATATTTCAAAAAAGTACCAACTGTGAAGTGCTTTGGGTACCTGAGGTTGGGAAAGGTGCTATAAAAATGTAAGTTCATTCTTTCTAAAATGTGTACATCTCCTCTCTGTTCCCATGCTCCAGTCTGTGATTTCATATTGCACACACCTTTCGAGGGTACAAAATTGCACAATGTCATAAAACTACCCACATCTTTCACATGAAAGATATGCTAACTAGAACTATAATTTGTCAGCTAAAATTACCAGCAAAATACCACATAATTATATAATTTCTTAAAAAGAGATATACTGTAATGCAATAGTCATCCTGGGTAAGAAATCTCACATGATTAGGACCAAGATCATGAACTTAGTCGTTATTATCCAAACTGGAACACTGAACACAGGCCTCAATATAACACTCATTCACAAGAGCCTCAGAAGAAGGGTTTCCTCGCTGCGTTAAAAATATAAGGTGATTGCTTCTGATTTTTTTTTATTCCTCCCCATGATTCCCACCTTTAGGAGTCTTTTCCCACATTCCATCCAGATTCCTATATTCTGCCACATGCAGTGTAAGAACGCAGCCTTTCAAGCATTTAACATTTCCTACAGCTTTCTGACAAGCCTTTGAGCCACTTCAGTTAACAGCTAAGGGAGCTCAATCAGACCTTTGGACATTAACATTTACTCCTGCCCTCTATAATGACGCAGGGCGGAGATTAATTTGTATATGGCCTGATCTCTCAGTTAAAAGGGTCATGCTAGGCCCCCACCTGCCAAGAATGAGGCACATTAACTTTGTCACGAACATTGATTTTAAACTGTTACTAGAGTGAAGAAAGGACTCGTTAAACAGATCAGCCGTGGCTGGAAAAGACATCTGCATATTAACAGCGTTTGGAAGGACAAAGCAGCCATTCCCTGACATATTCAACCCACAATGGACTTTTGATCACCAGACATTGAAGGTGGGGGAGCTCGCATTCCAGGTTGACTGTTAAGGTGGCCGAATACACAAACGGACATGGTCAAACCAGCTGGTCACATGACTAACCTGCTGGGCAACCTGAGTTTTTTGAATTTGTACAAACAGTTTGGGCAGAAAGCTGTTTGCTCCTGGGCTGAGAAGATCTCTCTCCTGTCTGCTCCCATCTCTCTCACAAGCTTCTGAATCCACTGAAGACACATGAACCCCAAGAGAGAAAAGTCTCCTACAGCGAACAAAGTTTAAGAAGAATACTAGGCCCCAACGAAAAGCAAGATCTACCTACAATCGAGGACTCTACAGTGAGCTTGAAGAACCGTAACAAAAACTCTTCAGATATTGTCTCAAACCCTTCCGCTTTATTTTTTTCTGCTCTTTTCTGTCTCTATTTGCATGTGTGTATCGCGTATGCATGCGAGCGTGGGACGAGGCATGTATCCGTAGGTGTTTACTGAATTAGAGTTTAAGTTTAATAAATTTCAACTTTTCTTCTTTAAACTGAAGAAAGCCTGTTTGTGCTGGTTTCTTTGTCTTATAATTGGAAAGTGATGAACAAGGATTCACCAAGGGGGAGCTAAAAACACAGTTTGTTTAAAATTAAACCCTGTTACATTAAGACCAAGTGAAGGCTGAAAGGGAACCCCAGACCTCTTTCTCACCTGGTCATAACAAAAGTCATCACTGACATCTGATTGTACTCCATTGCCTACACATGCCAAAAGTCACAAAGTTGTTCTCTCCAAGACATGAAGCTCTCTAGGTGAGTTAGTCATTTAAACGTTTGCCAAACAACAAATTCCTCACAGTGAGTCAACGCATATTTGAAACAAAGAGAGAGAGAGAGAGAGAGAGAGAGAGAGAACTATAGGCTCCTGTTTGTCAAAAGAATGTCTCCATGTAGCATCTGACAAGTTTCTAAACTTGCAGTAACCAAATTAAGCTCGGCTCAAATGGAGCAGATCTGACTCCCTTACGAGTTCAGGCCAGATTGAAGGTCAATAGAAATATTTTCCCTGGCTGTAATTAGTGCTGTTAATCGAGCTAGAGTCTGGTGACTGCACTGGGCCAGGGAGGAGTCCAGGCCTGAGGAAATTTCTGCCACTCTTAATGAACTGATATTGCTTCAGAGATTCAGTCATTTCTTCGATGATTGGCTCATGAATCAAACTGAATATTAAAAAGTACAGAGGAGAACTGAAAAAGGAAATAGGAAAGGCAAAGAGAGCATGAGAATAGATTTGTGACTAATATAAAAGGGAACCCAAATGTATTTTATAAAAATAAATAGTAAAAGGGTAGTCATAGGAAGGGTGGGGCCAATTAGGGCACAAGAAAGAAATCATCTTGTGGGTGCAGAGGTCATGGCTAAGGTACTGAATGAGTTCTTAGCACCTGTCTTTCACTGGAGAAGAGTATGCTGTCAATGTAGAAGTAAAGAAAAAGGTACTAGAGAAACTGGATGGGATACAAATAAAGAGGAGGCATTTAAAAGGTTGGCAGTACTCAAAGTAGAAAAGTCACCCACTCTGGATGGGATGCATCCTAGGTTGCTGAAGGAAGGGTGGAGCTAGTGGAAGCTGTGGCCACAATTTGCCAATCCTCCTGAGCTATGGGAGTGGTGCCAGCAAACCTGAGGATTTCAAATGGTGCAACCCTGTTCAAAAAAAGGGGAGGGGGATAAACTTGGTAATTACAGGCCAATCAACCATAATGTCAGAGGTGGGTAACTTTGCAAGACAATAATCTGGGACAAAAATTAACTGTCACTCAGAAAAATATTGATTATTAAATGATAGCCAGCACAGATTTGCTGAAGGCAAATGGTGTTTGACTAACATGATTGAGTTCCTTGCAACACACTGTCTGAAAGGCTGGTGGAAGCCAATTCAACAGCAACTTTCATAAGGTAATTGGATAAATACTTGAACAGGAAAAATCTGCAGGGCTCCGGGGCAAGGATAGGCAAATGGAATTAATTGAATAGATCTTTCAAAGAGACAACACAGTCACAATTAATAAAATGACTTCCTCTGTGCTCTCATTCTATGATTCTATGAAAAGTGAATTAAACATTTTTTAATTTGCTCTGGGAATGTGGGTGATACTGGCAAATCAGAAATTATTGTCCATCCCTCGTCACCTTCAGAACATTATGGGACAACAATGTCTCGTGAGTGAGCATAACCACCTTCTCTTGACATTTAACAACATGACCATCAATAATATTCTCCCATCCCCTTTAATATCCTGACGGGCACTTTTGACCAAAATCTCAATCGGTTCAGCCACATAAATGCTGTGCCTACTAGGACAGGCCAGAAGCTGTGTACCCAACGGTGAGTTACTCACCTCCTGACTCCCCAAAGCCAGTACGCTACCTACAAGACACAAGTCATACAGTCATATATGGCACAAAGGGAGGCCATTCGGCCCACTGAGACCATGCCAGTTTTCCACGGAGCTATGCTATCGGTCCCACTCCCTGGCTCCATCCCCGTAGCTCTGCAAGACTATTTCTCTCAGGTGGCCTCTTGAAGTCATTGATCACCTCCGCTTCCTCCACCCTTGTGAGCAGTGAGTTCCGGGTCATTACCACCTGCTGCATAAAAAAGTGTTTCCTCATATTCCTCTGCATCTTTTGCCCAAAACTTTCAATCTGTGTCCTCTAGTCCTTGTACCATTTGTTAATGGGAAGTTTTTCCTTGTCTAACTTATCTAAACCTGTCATAATCCTGTACACTTCTATTAAATCGCCCCTCAATCTCCTTTGTTCTAAGAACAAACCCAGTTTTTCCAGCCTAACCTTGTAACTAAAATTCTCCATCCCTGGAATCATTCTGGTAAATCGCCTCTGCACCCTCTCAAGGACCCTCACATCCTTCCTGAAGGTGACCAGAATTGGACACAATACTCCAGTTGGAGCCTAACCAGAGCTTTATAGAAATTCAGTACAACTTCCCTGCTTTTGTAATCAATGCCTCTATTATGAAGCACAAGATCCCATATGCTTTACTAACCACTCTCTCAATATGTCCTGCCACCTTCAAAGATCTATACACATGCACCCCCAGGTGCCTCTGTTCCTGCACACTCTTTAGAACTGTTGCCATTAAGTATATATTGCCACTCCCTATTCCTTCTGCCAAAATGTGTCACCTCACACTTGTCAGTATTAAATTATATCTGCCACCTCTCTGCCTATTCTGCTCATCTATGTTCTGTTGCAGGCAGTTCATATCATCCTCATTATTTGCCGCACTTCCAAGTTTGGTGTCAACAGCAAATTTTGAGATTCTACTCTGTATTCCAATATCTAAGTCACTTATATATAGCAAAAAAAAGCAGTGGTTCTAACACTGACCCTTGGGGAACACCACTGTCTACCATTCTCCAGTCTGAAAAGCAATCATTTACTACGACTCGCTGTTTTCTGTCCTTAAGCCAATTTTGTTATCCAATTGGACATTGATCTTCCTATTCCATGAGCCTCACTTTTCTTAACCAGTATTTTATGTGGTACCTTATCAAATAGTTTCTTAAGATCAATATAAACAACATCCATCACATTCCCTTCACCAACCTTCTCTGTTACTTCAGCAAAAAATTCAATCAGATTAGTCAAGCATGATCTGCCTTTTACAAACCTATGCTGACTATCTTTAATTAACTCAAACCTAAATGTACATTGATAGTTTCCTGATTATAGTTTCTAAAACCTTACCCACCACTGATGTTAAACTAACTGGCCTGTAGTTGCTAGGACTGTCCTTACACCTTTTCTTGAATAAGGGTGTCACATTTGCCATTCTCCAATCCTCTGGCACCTCACCCATATACAGGGAAGATTACATTATGTCAAGCCCCTCCATTATCTCCACCTCCACTTCCTTTAGCAACCCAGGATGCAAGCCATCCGGACCAGGTGACTTATCTATACTAAGCATAGCCAGCCTTTTTAGTATCTTCACCCTCTCAATGTTTATCCTATCCATTGCCTCTACTCTCTTTGCTTCTACTGATATTTTGTCAGCCTCCATTTCCTGAGTGAACACTGATACAAAGTACTCATTCATTATATTAGCCTTGCCCTGCACCTCTAGCATATATTACCCTCTCTGTCCCTAATAGGCCACACTCCTCCTCTTGTTACTTGCTTACTATTTACATGCCAATAGAAGATTTCCTTTTATATTGACTGCCATTCTATTTTCATACTCCTTATTTGCCAGTCTTATTTTCATCTTCACCTCCCTTTCAACTTATTGTATATGGCCTGATTCTCACTTGAGTTCACCTAGCATACATCATACACCCTCTTTTTTTTGTTTCATCATCATCTCTAACACCCTCGTCAACCAAGGAGCCCTGTTCTTGGTCCCTCCGCCTTTCACGTTTGTTGGAATGTTCCTAGCCTGTAACTGAAGCATCTCTTCCTTAAAGATAATCCATTGTTCTGATACAGCTCTTCCTGTCAGTCTTTGGTTCCATTCTACCCTGGCTAGATCCCTTCTCATTGTGCTGAAGTTAGCCCTCTTCCAATCTAGACATTCTACCTTACTTTGTTCCTGCTTTCCTTCATTACTAGACTAAACCTTAAGATACAATGATCGCTCTTACCCAAGTGCTCCCCCACAGACACTTGGTCCATTTGGTCCACCTCATTTTCCAGCACCAGATCCAGTGATACCTATTTTCTAGTTGGGCTGAGAATATACCGATCAAGGAAGTTCTCCAGAACACATTTCAGAAATTCCTCCCTCTCCTTTCCCTTTACTCTAAAATTATCCCAATAGATATTTGGGTAATTAAAGTCTCCCAGTATCACCACTCTAACAGCGACCTAACTGAGACATACAAAATTCTGAAAGGGCTTGATAGGGTAGAAGCTGAGAGACTGTTCCCACTGGTCAGGGAATCTAGAACAAGGGGACACAGTCTCAGGATAAGGGGTCAATCATCAACTGAGATGAGGAGAAATTACTACACTCAAAGGGTTGTGACTCTTTGGAATTCTCCAACCAAGAGGGTTGTGGATGCTCCATCATTGAATACATTTAAGGCTGGGGTAGATAGATTTCTGGTCTTGCAGGGAATCAAGGAATATGGGGAGCAGGCAGGAAAGTGGAATTGAAGCCCAAGATCAGCCATGATCGTATTGAATGGTGGAGCAAGCTCGATGGGCCATATGGTCTACTCTGCTCCTATTTCTTGTGTTCTCTATAGTTCTCAAGCATCTCTGTGATTTCCCTGCAGATTTGCTCCTCTATCTCTCTCTCTCACTATTTGGAGGCCTATAGAATACCCCTAGTAACGTGATCATATCCTTTTTGCTTCTCAACTCTAACCAAATGGATTCTGTCCTTGCTCCTTCAAGGACATCCTCCCTTTCCAGCACTGCAATGTCTTCCTGAATCAGGACTGCTATCCCACCTGCTTTTTTTCCTTCTCTATCTTTTACTGAACACTTTATATCCTTGTATATTAAGCACCCAGCCCTCGCCATTTTTGAGCCACATTTCTATTATTGCCACTACATCATGTTCCCATACTGCTATTTGTGCTTGTAGCTCACCAACCTTATTCACCACACTCTGTGCATTTACACACATGCATTGTAAACCTGTCTTTGCATTCCTCTAGTCCTTCTCAGTCCACTCCTATCTAATACAGAACTATTCCCTTCTCTAGTACTAACACTCTCACTCTGACTCCACCTAATACTTTACTATTTCCTACTCGAATGTTATCTGTTTCTTCCAATTCTCTTTGCACCTTGGTGTTCCTCTCTAGTATTATCTCCTGGTTCCAACAGCCCTGCCAAGTTAGTTTAAACCCTCCCCAATAGCACTAGCAAATCACCCTGCAAGGAAATTTGTCCCAGTTCTATTCAGGTGCAACCCGTCCAGCCTGTATAGGTCCCACCTTCTCCAGAACTGGTCCCAGTGTCCCTGGAATCTAAAGCCATCCCTCCTGCACCATTTTTCCAGCCATGCATTCATCTGCTCTATCCTCCTTTCTCACTTGCGCATGGTGCTGGGAGTAATCTGGAGAATACTACCTTTGAGATCCTGCTTGCTAATTTCTTACCTAACTCACTAAACGATTTCTGCAGGACCACACCCCTCTTCCTACCTATGTCGTTGGTACCAATGTGGCCCACAACTGCTGGCTGTTTACCCTCCCCCCTCTGGGTGCTCTGCAGCCAGCGACAGCCTTGACCCCGGCACCAAGAGGCAAAACACCATCCTGGATTCACATCTGCGGCCATAGAAAGACCTATTCTTCCCCTGACCATCAAGTCATCATTATTGCTCTTCCAGTCTTCCTTATACGCCCTGGCCATGGTGCCATGGCCTTGGCTCTGGCTGCACTCCCCAGATGAACTATACGAACAAACGAATTAGGAGCAGGAGTGGCCACTTGGCCCTTTGAGCCTGCTCCGCCATTCGATAAGTTCATGGCTGAACTGATTATTCCACATTTCCACCTACCCCCGATAACCTTTCACCCCCGTCACTTTTCTTAGTATTCAGAACTGAATATGGTTGGAGAATGAGATGCACTCAGGGGTCTCCTATACCACCTGCCTGTTTCTTCTTGACTGCGTGGTGGTCATCCATTCCCTCTCTCCCTGCATACTCTTAAGCTGTCATGACCACATCTATAAACCTGCTATCCACGATGCTCTCAAACTCACGGATGCATCACAGTGATGCCAGATGCAGCTCAAGTTCCAAAACCTGGAGCTCGAGCTGCTACAACTGATGACACTTCCTGCACATGTACACTCCAGAGGTCTGAGCAGCTCTGCCATTGCTCTATCGAATAGGTAATAAACCTTGGTACTGGAACTAAAACCTGCTACTATTAATAACCCTACCAATAGTAACAATAACCTCACTACTGCTAATAATAAACTTAACCAATACTAATCTACCTTACCACATGCTACCAATACTAAAATGTTACCAATAGTATTAATAACCTCACCAATAGTAACAAACCTTCCCAGTAGTAATAGTAATAACTAGGAAATACTCCCAGCCAATCTAATAATCTGTACTACTATTAGTAAACCTTACTTCTGCTAATAAAACCTTACAATTACTAAAATTACCTGAGGTTTGAAAGATAAATGAGAAAAATAACCACCTATAACTGCCTATTTTCCTGTGATGTCACGTGCTGATTTTTCTCAGAACACAGTCAGTCGGCTTTGGAGACACGGCAAAATGATATCGTTGATATAACAGAAACATGGCTTATAGAGGGGCAAGAATGACAACTCAACATCCCTGGATATAGAGTTTTCAGGAGGGATAGAGAGGGAGATTTAAAAGGAGGGGGTAGCATTATTAGTTAAGGAATCAATAACAGCTTGAGGAGGGATGATATGTTAAATGAATCATCAAATGAGGCCATATGGGTGGAGCTCAGAAATAAAAAAGAGATAGCCACACGACTAGGAGTGTACTATAGACCCCCAGATAGTGAGAGGGAGGTAGAAGAACAAATATGTGGGCAGATTTCTGAGTGCAAAAACTATAGGGCAATAATAGTTGGGGATCAATGGGGATACAAACAGTGTGAAAGGCACAGAGGGGACAAAATTCTTGAACTATGTTCAAGAGAACTTTTTTAGCTGGCACATAAAAAGCCCAACGAGAGGGGGTGCAATTCTAGATTTAGTCTTCTGTAATGAGGCTGGGCAAGTGGAGGAACTAACAGTAGGTGACCATTTTGGAGATAGTGACCAAAATACAGTAAGTTTTAGCATAATCATGGAAAAGGACAAAGATAAAACAAGAGCAAAAATTCTCAATTGGGGGAAGGCAAATTTTAAGAAACTGAGAAGTGACCTGGCGAAAGTGGACTGGATACAGCTACTTGAAGGAAAATCAGTGGCAAACTAGTGGGAGGCATTGAAAAGCGCAATTCTACAGGCGCAGTGTAGGCATCTCCCCACAAAGACAAAGGGTGGTACTGCCAAAGCTAAAGCCCCCAGTTATTTAGAATCTTACAGGGTAAGTTAAAGCAGAAAAAGAAAGCTTATGATGATCATAAAAATTTTAATAATTTAGAAAGTCTAGAGGAGTATAGAAAGTGCAGGGGTGAAGTAAAAAAGGGAATTAGAAAAGCAAAGAGAGGACATGAAAACTTATTGGACTTTAGTAAGGCATTTGACAAGGTCCCACATGGCAGACTGGTCAGTAAAATGAAAGCCCATGGGATACAGGGGAATGTGGCAGGTTGGATTCAGAATTGGCTCAGTGACAGGAAACAAAGGGTAGTATTCGATGGATGTTTTTGTGAATGGAAAGCTGTTTCCAGTGGCGTTCCACAGGGCTCAGTGTTGGGTCCCTTGCTGTTTGTGGTATATATTAATGATTTGGACTTAAATGTGGGAGGCATGATTGGGAAATTTGCTGATGACACAAAAATTGGCCGTGTAGTTGATAGCGAAGAGGATAGCCATACATTCCAGAATGATATCAATGGTTTGGTTGAGTGGGCGGAAAAGTGACAAATGGAATTCAATCCAGATAAGTGTGAGGTAATGCATTTGGGGAGGGCAAATAAAGTGAGGGAACACACAAAAAATGGGAGGATATTGAGAGGGGTAGAAGAAGTGAGAGATCTTGGAGTGCATGGCCACAGGTCCCTGAAGGTGGCAGGACAGGTAGATAGAGTGGTGAAGAAGGCATATGGAATGCTTTCCTTTATTGGCCGAGGTATAGAATTCAAAAACAGGGCTGTAATGCTGGAACTGTATAAAACACTGGTTAGGCTACAGTTGGGGTATTGCATACAGTTCTGGTCACCACATTACAGGAAGGACATAATTGCTCTGGAGACAGTACAGAGGAGTTTTACAAGAATGTTGCCAGGGCTTGAAAGTTGCAGCTATGAGGAAAGATTGGATACACTAGGTTTGTTTTCCTTTGAACAGAGGAGGCTGAGGGGTGACTTAATGGAGGTGTACAAAATTATGAGGGGCTTCGATAGAGTAGACAGGAAGGACCTGTTTCCCCTAGCGGAGAGGTCAATTGCCACGGGGCACAGATTTAAGTTGATTGGTAGAAGGATTAGAGGGGACATGAGGAAAACCTTTTTCATCCAGAGGGTGGTGTGTGTCTGGAATTCACTGTCAGGAACGGTGGTGGAGGCAGAAACCCTCAATTCTTTTAAAAGGTACCTGGGCATGCACCTGAAGTGCTGTAACCGGCAAGGCTATCGACCAGGTGCTGGAAGGTGAGATGAGACTGGGTGGCTAGTTTTCTTGGCTGGCACAGACATGACGGGCTGAATGACCTCCTTCTGTGCAGTAATTTTTCTATGGTTCTATGGAGCAACGGACAGGACAAGACAGGACAGGACAGCTCTGTCTCTCTCTCTTCCGTTGCTCTTTTAAACTCCTCGCTGGTCAGGAGTGTGATGGATTACTCCTCACTTGCCTGGATGAGTGCAACTCCAACGACACTCAAGAAGCTCAACATTATCCAGGGCAAAGCAGCCCGCTTGATCGGCACCCCATCCACCACCTTCAACATTCACTCCCTCCACCACCGGCACAGAGTGGCAACAGTGTGCACCATCTGCATGATGCACTGCAGCAACTCACCAAGGCTTCTTTGACAGCACCTTCCAAACCCATCATGTGCGTAGGAACACCACCACCTGCAGGTTCCTCTCCAAGTCACACAATATCCTAACTTGGAAATATATCGCTGTTCCTTCATTGCCATTTCATCAAAATCCTGCAACTCCCTACCTAATACCATTGTGGGACTACCTTCACCACACAGACTGCAGTGGTTCAGGTAGTTGGTTCATCACCACCTTCTCAACGGCAAATAGGACAGATAATAAATCGGTCTTGACTAGGGATGCTCATATACCAAGAATGATTTTTTAAACATTGTGTGGGACATAGGTAGGGGTCTCAGGTGTTTTTTTAAATTCATTCGTGGGATGTGAGCATCACAGGCAAGGCCAGCACTTATTTCCCATCCCTAATTGCCCTTGAGACGGTCCCTTCCCTGAAGGACATTAGTGAACATTATGGGTGTTTATAATAGTCTGGTGACTTTCATGATCATTTGATCATATTTTTTCAGTTCCGTTTCAAAGCTTGCTGTGCTGGGATCTCATCACTGGATTGCTAATCCCATACTCTATTGATCAGTCTACCGTGCCCCCAATCACCCGTCAACCATACCCCACCCAACCACCTGTCGACCGTACCCCCCCCGGAACCACCCATCAATAGTACGCCTGAAGCGCTACTCTGCCTTACACCCTAGCAGTTGCCCAGATGACTAACAGTCATTTGTAGGCTAAGAGCCGCTAACATTCAGATTGTTCTTCATTCCCTAATTTCAACAATGTGGATATCATCATCATGAAGACAGATACTGAAAACACTTCTAGCATCGATCGGTCATTCAAAACAGCTATGTGCCAGATAAGGGTCATATCCAACAGTTTCCCATCACATGCCAGTGTAAGGAACTTTCAATAAAGGATATGTGGGTAAACTTCCCCTTACCACACTGTTGCATCAGCCCTTCAGAGCTCCACAGCTTCTGCTTGCACAGGAAGTTGCCAACCGCAAACGCGTGGTAGAGAGCACACCACTTAAAACAACTTCTTTATTGGTATTCAAACCCATCATGTGACAGCGTTTAACTTTGCATTGCAGGCCCCTACCCTGTTTCCCTTGCAATTGACTTCTTAGGGAGCTGTAATCCTTGGTTTTGCTGTTGTTCTATATGAAGCAAAATATATAGGGGAGACAGTGGGGTAGTGAGAATATCAATGAACTAGTAATCCAGAGGCCCAGGGTAATGCCTGGGAGCACAGGTTCAAATCCCACCACGGCAGCTGGTGGAATTTACATTCAATTAATTGACAGAAATGTGGGAATTGAAAACCAGTCTCAATAATGGTGCCATCATCGATTGCCGTAAAAACCCGCCTGGTGCAGTAACGCCCTTTATGGAAAGAAATCTGCCATCCTTATCTGCGATGGCCTACGTGTGACTCCAGACCCACAGCCACGTGGTTGACTCTTAACTGCCCTCTGAAATGGCCTAACAAGCTACACAGTTGTCAATGACAATTAGGGATTGCCAGCGATGCCCATATCCCATGAACGAATGAAAAAATAAGGTTAGTAAGAATATAGAGCATGAACACTGCAGAGAGTCAGTGATTTCAAACCGTACATGTCTGTCAATTGTGTCGCCACACCAGTTCACCAGCAGCTTTGGCTCAATGTAGCTCTCTCGCCTCAGTCAGAAGGTTGTGGGTTCAAGTTCCACTCCATAGACTCGAGCATATAATCCTGGTTGATAAATCAGTGCAGTACTGAGGGGGTGCTGCCCTATCGGAGGTGCCAGCTTTCAGATGAGATGTTAAACCAAGGCCCCGTCTGCCCTCTCAGGTGGGCAAAAAAGATCTACAGCACTAACTGGTGAAGAGCAGGGCAGTTATCCCCAATGTCCTGGCCAATGTTTATCTATTAACCAACATCAGTAAAACATTATCTGGTCAATCACACATTGTTGTTTGTGGGAACTTACTATGTGCAATTGGCTGCCACATTTCCTACATACAACAGTGACTACATTTCATAAAGGACTTCATGACTGCAATGCATTTTTGGTTGTCCTGAAGTTGCAAACGGCACAAGTTAAATTCTATTTGACACTGAGTGCCGGATATGTGAAGACTTCTGCTGAACTGAACGAGTGACATTATTAACTAACCATATCAACTTCCTACATAGCTAGGCTACAATCTTAAATGGCTTATGAGGGCAGATGCCAAGCCTAGACAACAGACAGCTGGTTAAAGAGCAACACTGCCTAGAGCCTGGCAGTAGGATATTCTTGCGGTTCATGTATAGATTAGGGCATCTAAAATCAAAAGCAGATTAAGAGATAGAAATAAAGATCAGGCAGAGTTCATTGTTGAAAATTATCTTTCAGCACCTTATTCTGCAGGGAATTAAAACAGCAGCACCACAGCATTGCAGGATTCTTAAAGGAAAAGAAACAGAATCAGGAATACACAAGCAAAAACTACACTCCCGCTGTAGACTAGGGGTTTCGCACTTTTTTTGGATGGTGGGATTGTTTGACCAGTTCCTGGCTTGGTGGCTGTCCCTTTAAATCCAGTGATAACACACAAAGGTGAGGGGGAGGGGCAGGGGCGGAGGTAAAAGCCAGCTTCAGCCAGGATCTGCTGCACAGATTAGCATGACAACTTGTTGAGTGGTCTGCAAGACTCAAGGGAGGGCTATGCTATACGCAGCCTGTATGATTTGTTCAGTAAATACACTTTTGCATATGAGCAGCCATATTTCAGATCCAGGAGTCTCGGTCGTTTGCTTTGAGATTCACTCTCGGGACCATTGTCTTTTCTGGCAAGACTGGCATTTATTGCCCATCCCTAGTTGCCCTTGAGAAGGTTCTGGTGAGCCTTCTACTTGAATTATTACAGTTCTTTGTAACTGATTAATACAACACCAGGGCTTGCAAGGCTACTTCAGAGGGCAATTAAGAGACAACCACATTGGTGTGGGACTAGTGTCACGTATGGGCCAGGCCAGATAAGGACAGCACGTTTCCTTCCCTGCATGGCATTAGCAAACCAGCTGGGTTTTTGCAACCATCTGACAGCCTTATTGTTACTTTTACTGAAATCAGTTTTTTAATTTCCCAGATTTTGTAAACTGAATTTCAATTTGAAAACTGTCATGGTGGGATCTGAATTCACGTCCTCTGGGTTACCAGTCTAGGTCTCTGGATTACTCATCTTGTAACAATCACTACACCACCATACCCCAGCGAGATGGCCAGTCAGGGTGCCAGGTTAGACTCTCCATCGGCCACTAAACCCGAGGTGGAATTAGTTAAGATGATTAAATTTGATCCCAGTTTCTGGGCTGAATCCGGATCTCTTTTGTGACTCTAACACCCACCTACAGCCATTATTAGCTTCCCTGTAAACATGACTGTTATGCTCTACCATCTGGCTCTCTATCCTTGCCATGTTGTAAAATCAGAGTCCACGATACTAAATTAAATCAATTCAAATGTACTGGGAAAAATAACATCCTTCTCAATGAGACACCAGAAATTCACTTTGGTCTATGAGGCAGGCTTATTCGCCAGGATCTCCTTGCTCATAGGGGAATCAAGGCAACACTTTTAGTGCAATAAAACATATAATATTGTGTGGTAGGCCCTCCAACAACTGGACAGTGGGCACTTTTTCAGTGAATGCATATTATTTCAATGAGTGCTGTTGTTCATTCAGCGTGATTGTCAATCGACATTGTAACTGTCCGGAAAGTACATCACCAACAAGCTGCATTGTCGATGGCCATATAATCTATCCCATCTTTACTTGTCAAGTAAAATTTACAATGAGCATAATCGTCAGTTGACACAAGCCCTGCGAATTGTATCATCTGCTGCTCTTTATTTGGTTTCGGGATAGCGACAGTTCAAGTTCAGTGATCTGAAACATTTAGAGATCGACACTCAGTGTCCAGCCAACCTGAAGGTCCAATCAATGCAAACAGAACCTTGAACTATCGTGCCAAAATAACACAGTACAAGTCAGAGGAAGTCACAAACACACTGTACAATGAACTTGGTCAGTACAGGAACACAGATTTCAGAGGCTTAGGGCTGGTGGAGATGACAGAGATAGGGAAGGGCGAGGCCATGGAGGGATTTGAAAACGAGGGGAATTTTAAACTTGAGCCAGTGTTAGTTAGCAAGCACAGGGGTGGGTGATGGCTGAGCAAAATCTCATCTGAGTGACAGTTCAATGACATGCTTAGGGAGGGGACTGTAAAGTCTTTCTGAATGGATGAAACGAGATAAGATGGCCAGGATGGGTCAAGCGGTCTCCGTGATCTTGTGAAAGGACTTTCATTGTCCACTTAATCTCGCGACTGCTGTGGAGCTATCTGAACACAGTAGGAAGTTGCATGTAACAGTCTATGGGTTAATCTATCAAGCAACAAAGTACAGTTGAGCATTGTTCTACAAAGTTAATCACTTGCTGTGTAAATGATGGTGGGTAGGAACTATGAATGAAGTAACCTACTCCAGAGCTATTTTCATAGCCAAACAACCTTCCCTGCTCTAAGCCATGATGTGTAAACATGCATCAATCTAAGTGTTTATTCATATGATGTATTTTATCCATTTTAAGGACAACTTGCTCTTATACAAAGCGTTTAACACAGAATCAAGTCCCAAGGTGCTTCACAGAGGTGTAATCAGACAGAACTGGGTGGTGAGGCAAAGAAAGGTGATATTAAGAGGGGTGACCAAATATTTGGTGAAAAGGAGTGAGTTTTAAGGAGGGTCTTTAAGGAGAGAAGAAAAGACTTGCATTTCTACAGCATATTTCATGACCACAGGTCAGCCCATCATGCTTTACAGCCAATGAAGTACTGTTGAAGTGTAGTCACTGTTGTAATGTACGAAACTTGGCAGCCAATTTGCACACAGCAAGCTCCCACAAACAGCAATGTGATAATGACCAGATAACCTGATTTGGTGATGTTGATTGAGGAATAAATATTGACCAGGGATACCTGCTCTTCTTCAAAACAGTGCCACGGGATTTTTTGTCTTCACCTGAGAGGGCGGTTGGGGCTCTGTTTAATGCTTAACAAAAGATGGCACTTTCGACAGTGCAGCACTGGTGAGAGTGCTAACAACTGAGCATGGTTAACACCTGAGAGGGAGGCGAAGAGGTTTAGGGAGGAATTTCAGAGCTTAGGGCCTAGACAACTGGTGGGACAAATGGATGCACAAGAGTCCAGAGTCACAGGAATGGAGAGTTTGGGAGGGAGGTCATGGGTTTGGAGAAGGTTACAGGGATAGAAAGGAGCAAGAACATGAGGCTGAGAACAGCAAAACACAGCAGAAAGTGCAGTTCAGTCAATGCTAACTCCACATGGCAGAAATTTTAGCAGGCATTTAACCAGTACCTTTGTGTTTCAGTAAACAGAAGCTAATTAAGGATTAGACACGGTCAATATTTTGAATATTATGCTATCAGCAGCATGTGTTGTATGTAATTTTCTTAAAACAGTTATAGTGTTTGCTTGGCACGAAACCACACTAACTAATTACAGATTCAAACTTCCTTATCAGGCAAAATTTTTGAAAACAGTGCTGACAGTCATTGAATCTGTTTACTCTGGTCCAATTGGCGCACATTTTAAAACCAAACTAGCACAACTAATACGCTGAGCACAGGTATCTATTCAGAGAGTTAAACTTAGGGGAAAACTATGGCACTATGTTAAAAAGATAGAAACCCAAGGAACCAAAAAGTCAATTTAAGGTGTCAGCCATGGCTCATTGGGCATTTATCTTGCCTTTGAGACAGAAAGTTTGTGGGTTCAAGTCCTGCTCCAAAGACTTGAGCACACAATCCAGGTTGACACTCCAGTATAGTACGGAGGACGGCTGCACTGTCAGAGGTGCCGTCTTTCAGATGAGACATTAAACTTAGGACCCACCTGCCCTCTTAGGTGGGTGTAAAAGATGCCATTGCACCACTTTGAAGAGCAGAGGAGATATTCAGGGTATATTGGCCAATATGCCAAAGACTTGCAGGTTGATAGGTAAATTGGCCATTAGCAATTGCCCCTAGTGTAGGTAGGTGGTAGGGAAATATAGGGACAGGTGGGGATGTGGTAGGAATATGGGATTAGTGTAGGATTAGTATAAATGGGTGGTTGATGGTCGGCACAGACTCTGTGGGCCGAAGGGCCTGTTTGTGCTGTATCTCTAAACTAATATTTATCCCTCAACACTTTTCAAACAGGTTATCTGATCATTTTCCCAGTTGTTTGTGAGAGCTTTCCTGTGCAGAAATTCTCTGTTTGCTGCAACAAGACTTCAAAAGCACTTCATTGGCTGTAAAGCAATTTGTGATGGCCTGAGGTCATGAAAGGCACTACAAAAATGCAAGTCCTCTTTTTCTTTTATGGAATAAAAAAAATACACTGGTCAGAGTATGGTTGGGTTTAGTAACACTTTTCTCCTTCATTTTCTTCCTCTCCCTTCATCAACAACAACTTGTATTTATGTAGCATCTTTAACATAATAAAATGTCCCATGATACTTCACAGGAGCGTTACAAAACACAGTATGACACCGAGCCACATAAGGAGATATTAGGTCAGATGACCAAAAGCTTGGTCAAAGAGGTAGGTTCTAAGGAGTGTCTTAAAAGGAGGAAAGTGAGGTGGAGAGGTGTAGGGAGGGCATTCCAGAGCTTGGGGCATAGGCAACTGAAAGCACGGCCACCAATGGTGGAGTGATTAAAATCAGGGATGCTCAAGGGGCCAGAATTAGAGGAATGCAGATATCATGGAGGGTTGCGGAGCTGGAGGAGATTACAGAGATAGGGAGGGGTGAGGCCATGGAGGGATTTGAAAACAAGGATGAGAATTTTAAAATCAAGACGTTGCTTGACCGGGAACCAATGTAGGTCAGTGAGCACAGGGGTGATAGGGCAACGGGACTTGGTGCCAGTTCAGACACGGGCAGCACAGCTTTGGATGGCCTCAAGTTTACGGAGGGTAGAATATGGGAGATCAGCTGGGAGTGCATTGGAATAGTCAAGTCTAGAGGTTGCAAAGACATGAATGAGGGTTTCAGCAGCAGATGAGCTAAGACAGGGGCGAAGTCAGGCGATGTGACAGGAGTGGAAATAGGCATTCTTAATGATGGCACAAATGTGAGGTGACACCAAGATTGCAAACAGACTGTTGCCAGGGAGAGGGATGGAGTCGCTAGCTAGTGAATGGAGTTTGGATCAGGGATTGAAAACAATGGCTTCAGATTTCCCAATATTTAATTGGAGGAAATTTCTGCTCATCCAGTACAGTGGAGGAGTAGAGAGAGGTGGACAACAACCTCTGCTCACAAGGATAAACTTCACCCAACTGACTGTTCTTCACTCAGGAGCCCTCAGCGGCGAGCACTTCCAGCTTATTTGGCTCGTCACACTCCTGCACAACCCTGCCTACACTGCGGACAACCCAGCAGGCACGCTGTCCAACAGTCCAACACAGACCTGCCATCAGCAGCAGGAAGCTGGACTAATGTTTCCTTCCTAAGGACAGATGGATAGAGAAGGCAAATTACTACATCCTTGTTGAAACCAGCTAAATTGGATCAGAGCAGGAATAAAGCTTGGGACCTTGCTGGCCTGTGCTGTTCAACAGCGGCATTTTATAGTTCACCCACTCAACCAATGAGCAGCCTGCACTCCAGCCATTGTGTCTATTGCTTTTCCCTGTTAAATATGTGAAATGTAATCATGTTGTGATGTTACTTTTGTTCAATTATTGTGGAATCAGTGATAGGTGATTACAACAGAAAGCACTTGTCCCTTCAACTCAATCACTAAAATGTCCCTGCTCCAAGGGTTTTTTTTCCAGTATAGGATGTAACAAAGCAAGACGAACTGATATAGAACTTTTAACATATTCAGAACGCCCTCGCCATGGTAAAAGATAATATAACACTGCCAGTTGGGAGAGGTGTTAGGGTTAGTGACTGATGTCCAGATCAACGAGGAAGCTTTGGAAAGCAGGGAGTTTGGAGGAAGGGAGGAGTTCCAGGCCACTGAAGGGTCTGACACCAAGGTGAGTGGAGGCAAGGAGCGGGGATGCAGAGGAGGCCAGAATCAGAAGAGTGGACGGAGATGGGGCATATTCTGGTCAGAGGGCTGGAGAAGATTGTGGGGGTGGGGGTGGGGGTGGGGGGGGAGCTGAAAGAGGCCATGGAGGGACTTACACATAAGGACAATAATTTTGAAATGGATGTATAGGGAGCCAATGAAGGTTGGCAAGGATAGGGGCCTTGCTCGCTTAGTGCGGGACAGGGACACTTGGAGTGATCCTTTCAGAACCATGCCACCTGTTCAAAAAGTAAGGAGGAAAGACCATTACTCATTCAGGAAGTATTATTTACCCCTCTTGGCTGAGCAACGCTCATCTGCTTCCTTTTTGCGAACACACAACACGACCCAGCTCTGAGGCCCACATACGACCAGCAAAATCAACATGTCTGCATGTCTGCCAAGTTGCATTACTGAAATAGAACACTATTATGTGAACTGAAGTGAACTAACAAGAGGAGTAATTGCCAACTCAAAGCAGCACAGGCTGCAATAGAACTGTATCCATGAAGCATGATAACTCACATTTGGAGAGGGTGAAGGGCTTTTATAAAATAGCACCAGGGATGAGGGTCTTTAGTGATGTGGACTGACTACAGAAGCTGGGATTGTTCTTCCTCGAGCAGCGACAATTGAAGGAAGATTTAATAGAGGTGATCAAATTATGGAAGGTTTTGATAGAGCAAATAAGTAGAAATTGTTTCCACTGGTCAGAGGGTCAGGAACCAGAGAGCACAGATTTAAAATAATTTGAAAAAGAACCTGAGGGGAGATGAAGAGAATTATTTTCCATAGTGAATTGTTATGATCTGGAATGCACTCTATGAAAGGGCGGTGGAAGCAGTTTCAATAGTAACTTTCAAAAGGGAATTGGATATACAGGGAAACCCGTAAATTACAGATACCTTAGGCACTGGCATCAACTATCCTTTTTTTGCAGATATCCTTATTTTCAAAACTCTCATTGTATATTCAGTAGAATGGGGAGTTCATTACCTGTCTTCATTGCAGCAGAGAAACCACTCTATCCTTGTGGTAGAGTCCTGCAGAAATTGTTATGATCTCCCCATTCCACAAAAAAGAATTCTTTCACATAGCCCGCTATCCCCTCATGTTCCCCATTGTACGACTTGATACATCGAAGGTTGTCTGCAGGTTGCAATTTGTGAGTGTCAATAGTTTCAGAGTGCTTCTTGTATATTTTACCACACAAGTTAATTAAGTGCACGTGTTTTGGGACTGTCTTTTTACACTGTATACTTGAAATGAAAAAAAATCGCAGGGCTGCGGGGAAAGAGCAGGGGAGTAGGACTAGTTGGATAGATCTTTCAAACACATTCAAATCCTACTGTGCTGTCAGATTCTCAGAATCGATTTCCTTCGGACTCCTTATGTACGTAGAAATATCTCAGCTTCAGTTTAAGGGGGGAAAGCAATTGAGGTAATTAACGAGGAGAACGGGGAAATAGAGAAGGTTTGGGTGGTGTTAACTTTAGCATTTAATTGAGTTTCTGTTCGCAATGTTCTGTTAGTAAAATGGATTCTAGTCAGTGTTCCTGTTGAGAAGGAGTTTCAGCAGAGGCCACAAACTGTTTCTGTTCTCTCACCCTTGGAAGTTACCACAGAACTCTCAGCAGAGTAACTATGGATAGATATGCTTTGACCATCAAGTTGAGAAGCTATAGGTTACTCGTGAGGACAGCTGTGTAATGTCCCTGTGAAAAGCCTTTATTCTCTCTAACCATCTCCCGTTGAATGGCTTGATTCACAGTTCAATCAAGGTGACGGTTTGGGGACTAAAACAAAAGCAAAATACTGCGGTTGCTGGAAATCTGAAATAAAGACAGAAAATGCTGGGAATACTCAGCAGGTCTGGCAGCATCTGTGGAGAGATAAACGGAGTTACCATTTCAGGTCAGTGACCCTTCATCAAAACTGGCAAAGGTTAGAAATGGAATAGATTTTAAACAAATGGGGGTTGCGGAAAAGAGAACAAAAGGGAAGGTGTTGATAGGACAGAGGGCCGGAGAGATTAACTGACAAGGTCATGGGACAAAGGCAAAGAGAATGGACCCGCATGGGTCCTAGTTATGCCTGTCTTTTTGTGGGGTACGTCGAACATTCCTTGTTCCAGTCTTACTCAAGCCACCTCCCCCAACTCTTTTTCTGGTACATTGATGACTGTATCGGTGCCATTTCCTGCTCCCACCCCGAACTGGAAAATTTATCAACTTGCTTCCAATTTCCACCCTTCTCTCACCTTTACATGGTCCATCTCTGACACTTCCCTTCCTCGATTTCTCTGTCTCCATCTCTGGGGATAGACTGTTTGTTAATATTCATTATAAGCCCACCGACTCCCACAGCTACCTTGACTACACATTTTCACACCCTGCCTCCTGTAAGGACTCCATTCCATTCTCTCAATTTCTCCATCTCTGATGCATCTGCTCTGATGATGCAACCTTCCACAACAGCGCTTCTGATATGTCTTCCTTTTTCCTCAGCCGAGAATTTCCCCCCACTGTGGTTGACAGGGCCCTCAACTGTGTCCGGCCCATTTCCCACACTCCTGCCCTCACCCCTTCCCCTCTCTCCCAGAACCGTGACAGGGTTCCCCTTGTCCTCACGTTCCACCCCACCTGCTTACACATCCAAAGGATCATCCTCCGCCATTTCCGCCCCTCCAGTGTGATGCTACCACCAAATGCATCTTTGCCTCCCCTCCAGTTAGCATTCCGAAGGGATTGTTCCCTCTGCGACACCCTTGTCCACTCCACCATTACCCTAGACACCTCGTCCCCTTCCATGGCACCTTCTCATGCAATCACAGGAGGTGTAATACCTGCCCTTTTACCTCTTCTTTCCTCACTATCCAAGGCCCCAAACACTCCTCTCAGGTGAAGCAGCGATTTACTTGTACTTCTTTCAATGTAGTATACTGTATTCGCTGCTCACAATGTGGTCTCCTCTACATTGGGGAGACCAAATGCAGATTGGGTGACCACTTTGGGGAACACCTCCGCTCAGTCCGAAAACAGGACCCCGAGCTTCCGGTTTCTTGCCA
Organism: Heterodontus francisci; assembly: GCF_036365525.1. NCBI lineage: Eukaryota > Metazoa > Chordata > Chondrichthyes > Heterodontiformes > Heterodontidae > Heterodontus > Heterodontus francisci. The sequence continues at coordinate 95,234,147 of NC_090385.1, forward strand.
TTTCAACACATGCCCACATCTCTGTCCTGGGCCTGCTGCAGTGTTCCAGTGAACATCAATGCAAGCTCGAGGAACAGCACCTTATTTTCCGATTAGGCACGCTACAGCCTGCCGGACTGAACACTTGAGTTGAATAATTTCAGAGCATGACTGGCCCTTTTTTATTTTTATTTTATTCCATCTTTTTCTACCATGTGCCTGCCTACTGGTTTTTTCATGTTTGTGCTTTTGGCCAGGGCTGCTCATTATTCTGTCATTAACACTCCCTCTGTACTAATGCTTTGTCTTTCATCACACCATTAGCACACTCTCTTTGCCTTTGTCCCATGACCTTGTTGGTTAATCTCTCCGGCCTATCAACACCTCTCCTTTTGTTCTCTTTCCCCCACCCTCACTTTACTTGTTTAAAATCTATTACATTTCTAACCTTTGCCAGTAGTGATGAGAGGTCAGAGAGCTGAAACGTTAACTCTCCTTCTTTCTCCACAGATGCTGCCAGACCTGCTGAGTTTTTTCCAGCACTTTCTGTTTTTATTTTTTTTTTATAATGAAGGTTTGGGGAGTTATTTTTGTTAAACCTGAAGACCAGTGAATTGGTGAGCTAATACTTTGAAACATGCGGATTCTCATGCAGCCAGATGAATTAAAGGTGTAAAAAGCGGAGAGGTAGAATAGACAACAGAATTTGTCAAAACTTGGCCAGCTCATCCCCTGGAACTCGAAACCTGTGACCCGGCGAATTCCCCACTACCTGATATGGTTAGTGTCTCATGTATGTGTGTAATTATTAATAGTTATCATTGCATATGTGAAATTGTTTGCAATGGTTACCATTGTATGCTCAATTCCTGTGAATGCTAATAAATGCCTTAGAAACCTATTATCTTGTAGAATAACTTATAAATTTCAAGAACATTGATTCCCTAACATAAGAGTGAAGAAGCAACTTGATGAATAGGGGGATAAGCCAAGGTGGGGTATGGAGAGGAGTGTCATGGCATCATTGCAGCAGTTTGGCCAGGGAACATGCCTGAATGTGAATCACTGTCACTGGGCCTCCTCCCCTGGCTGGACTGAAATCTGTGTCTGTTTTCTTTCATTGGTGATAAACTGTACACTGCTGCGTCCTCCCATTTGCCACACTTGTTAACAAGCGAAGGAATGAGAGGGGACAAACAAGGGAGGCAGAATTCTGAATGGCAAAAGAAAACTACACCCACACAAAATAATTATTGTGATGGATTGAACACTGAGAGGTTATGACTGGTGAAGAAAAGTATTTCAGTAGTTAGAGGGCTAGGGTGATATCCCTTTGTCCGCTTTTCAATTAGAGGTGTTAATCCATTTCAAATGGTTAATACTTTCTTTCAGATAGCAAGCACCAATATTATGTAAACACATTAAGGGTTCAACCAACAATATTAGGACACCAATTTCCAGGACTTTATACAGAACAAACTGATCTCCCATGGCATTGCACATGGTGATTCAGGAATATGCTCAAGAGTGAAGGCTACAGTGTGACAGTAAGTGCAATGGATTAAGTAAACTCCCTCTTAATTAATGGGGAAATTTTACAGGAGAAAATGTGTTCATTCATTGGACTTCCCAAAACACTACTTCAAAACCATTCTCCTCTCAGTAACATACACCCACACCTCTGACGTGCTGATTGCTCTGAGGTTGCAGTCCTGTCACTGCTCCACTCTACAGAACCTTCGTGAGATGAGACATCCTGTCCAACAGCCAAATAACTGACAAACCTCAGAATACACACTGGTTCATGCAATGGACTGAAACCCATAGCTATCGAGAATCGTCAGCTTAAAAGACTTTTGTAAAGGCAGTAAGTGGTTGTGGTAACAGGCTACCAACAGCAACACATCTGCTCAGCTGCACTGAAGAGTGAGCCAGACTGCAGATATGTTTCATTCATTAAAACAGTGCTATCTCTGAAGAGTAGCTAGGCATCCTCTTCCGCAGGTTTCACATGAATATCTGTACACTTAGCTCTTTCCAAAGCAGCACTGTTGAATATACAGTGCATCAAGTGGGGAATCTGTTTGCATCATTTTTAGCTAGCAAGTTAGTCTTTTTTTTTCCAAAAGTGGAAATAGCAACAAAGCATCAAGTATTGCCTGACCTCTCTGGAGCCATCACTACCCAGAGTACCTGATCACAGCATCTCCAAAATAAACCATAGAGAGCATCAAATTAAATGCCCAATTTGGAACTGAAGTCTACAGGCTAGCACTGAACCCATCTTTGGCTAAGTTCCCAAGGGAGATAAATGCCTACACTAGCCAAAGGTGATCCAGTCAGAGACTCATCAGGAAGTGAAATCACCTACAATAGATCTCCATGAATGGATTTAGTCTACTCTAAATCGAGGAGAATACACAATCTCTTCCAACCATCCATTGAATCTGCATCCATGTCAGTCTGGCTGGGAGTTGGACTCGTCCAAATAAAGGTAATGCTTCCTTATTGCAGCAAAACTTCCCAAGTTTCTTAACTGCAGAAAAGGGAGTGGTGGAGAGGCAGCAAGTAAGAGTTGAGGAAGTTGACTGAAGAAATGGTAGTTTTTGAAGAGGCTTTTGAAGGGGTGGAGGCTGAGCAAGACAGTGGCGTTTAGAAAGGAAATTCTAGAGTGTAGGGGCATGGTAGCTGAAATCTGTCACTGATGGTAGAGGGTGCACAGTAGTATAAAGTCAGACATGTGGAGGCCGCAAACAGGAATATAGGAGTGGAAGGGAATACAGAGGTGTGATGGAGTGGTATCTGTGAATCAGAGCTTTAAACTAATGTACAGGGAGAATTGGGTTGGCAGGTAATCAGGCTTTAATGAAATGTACAATACGAGCAGCAGAGTTTTGGATGGGTTGGAGTTAGAATAGGATTCAGCTCTGGGGGAAGCAAGGAGATCGTTGAAGAAGGTGAGACAAGAGATGATAAAGAAAGACTTGCATTTATACAACACCTTTCACAACCTCTGGATATTCCGAAATGTTTTGGAAACTATGAAGTACTTTTGAAGTGAAATCACTGTTGTCATGTAGAAAACCTAGCAGCCAATTTGCACACAGCAAGATCCCACAAACAGCAACATGATGACGACCAGATAATCTGTTTCAGTGATGTTGGTTGAAGGATAAATATTGGCCAGGACTCCAAGGAGAACCTTCCTCATCCTTTTCAAAATGATGCCATGGAATCTTTTACAGCTCCCTGAGAGAGTAGATTCAGTTTAACATCTCACTTGAAAGACGGCACCTCCAACAGGTTAGCACTCCCTCAGTAGTGCACCGGAGTGCTGGCCTGGATTTTGTGCTCAAGTCTCTGGGGTAGGACTTGAGCACACAACCTTCTGACTCAGAGGCAAGAGTGATATTACTGAGCCAAGGCTGACATGATGATACTTCTCAATGCAGGTCAAGTGACCAAGGGTTAAACTCATTTCGCTGATCTCTAATGCTGGTCCCAGAGGTCAAGTGACTATACATTAACCTACTGCTCTATTCAGTCACTCTGTGTGAACATTCTAATGGGAAAAGCTGACACTTGACTAGTTTTACTGTGCCAGTTCACAGCAGCCCATGTTTAGTTCACTGTTCAATGGGCCAGCATAAGCCCTTTTTCTCCTTAAACATAATGCTGCCCTGTTAGGGAGGATTTAATGGCAGTTATGGCAGTACTACTCTTGGCACTAATGCTGAGAATCAACTGTTTCTTAGTATTTTCCACTAAGATAAAGTAACAGACTGCTTTTAATTTGTTCTGACCGTGCAGTTATCAGGATGCAGACTAAGTCCTGCGATTGCCAACTGGATACCATCACAAAAAGTCAATTTGTTAATAAGCAAATGCATTTTCTGTCAATAAAGGGTATCCTCAGTGGGACTCCATGGAAAGAGAACTCATTAACCCCTCTGGAGAAAATGTCATGCAGCCGTGCATTACCCAGTCACACCACAGACTGAGGAGGTCGATACATATTACGCTGCACACTTGGGAGCCACAATGCACTAAGTGCAATTCCAAAGACCAAACTGAGATGCTCCTGCAGTTACTTTTCTAGCAACGGCTAATCCCCAGCCCAGTAGTCGGGGTCATCCACAACTGCAAGAACTTCCAAGAAGCATCAGAGATAAAACCTGCAGCCAAAAGTAAAACTAAATCTTTAATCAGCTCCTGAAATCACGTGCGCTGGTCCCCTGGGCATTCCCACTGTCAGTCATCATGGAAGTCTGGTAAAGTCCGAGGACTCGCTGAGCGACATTCCACATAACGGATAACAGATGGCTCCTCAGCTAAATAACGTTCCTGGGCACATCTGTGCAAACGATTAAAGGACCGAAATCTCTCACATATCTAAAAAAACAATAGCAGGTCAGCTCCACCAATTCATTCTGCGACTGTTCCTTGCTCACATCACATTTAAAATTCCATTGAAGTAATATTATGGAGACATCTTTATTAAATTAAGATGACAGTGTTGAAGGCTAATTAACCTGATTACAAACACAGGCTCAATCACTGCTCACTGCCACAAGTTTTCAGTTCAAATCTAAGTCAAGCAAGAGTTATTTACATTCACTAAAGGGTCACAAGTTTAAACAAAAAATTTGGCAGTTGCTACTGCAGACCAAAACCCACAATAACAATTTTTTTTTTTAAATTTGGCAATCACTGTCTACTGCCTGAACCTGTAGTGCAGAAATGCTCTGAATTCAATGCTTCATTTGAAAGGGAGTGCTAAAGGATGGTCAAAATACGAGAGAGGGTATTACAGATGTTCTTAAATAGTGATTGCCCAAAATGTGTCTGTCTGTCCATCACACTGCACTGTGGTATTTAGTGACTCAGTTTCTGTTGCTGTTTAGAATACTGGGAATACACTTGGAGTATTGTGCACATTTCAGGTCTCCATATTATGAAAAAGAATATAAGGGCACTGGAGTCGGTGAAAATACAATTCACAAGGATGATACCAGAACTGAGAAGTTAAAACTATCAAGAAAGACTGAAAAGGCTGGCACTCTTTTCTGGAGCAACGAGAAAGCTGAGGGGTAACCTAATAGAGTTCCTTAAAATTAGCAAGTGGTTTGATAGGGTAGATGTAGTGATGTTGTTTCCACTTGCAGGGAGGCCAGAACTAGGGGTCTTAAATGTAACATAGTCACCAACAAATCCAATAGCGAATTCAGAAGAAACTTCTTGACCCAAAGTGTGGTTAAGATATGGAACTTAATACCACGCGAACAAATTGAAGCAAATAACATGGATGCATTTAAGGGGAACCTAGATAAGCATATGATGGGGAAAGGAACAGGAGGATAGCTGATAGGGTTAGATGAAGTAGGATGGAAGGTTATAGAGGAGGTCTCTGGGAATGTGTCAATATATATATAGGGGGGTGGCACCAAAATTGTGTCAGGGTTTGCAGGGGATCCCGGGGAGCGTAGCAGGGTTTGCAGGGGGTCCCAGGGAGCGTGTCAGGATTTTCAGGGGGTCCCGGGGAGCGTGTCAGGATTTGCAGGGGGTCCCGGGGAGCGTGTCAGGATTTGCAGGGGGTCCCGGGGAGCGTGGCAGGATTTGCAGGGGGTCCCGGGGAGCGTGGCAGGATTTGCAGGGGAGGGTGCCAATCCAGAATGCTTCACTACAGTTAAGTTGCAGAACGTAAATTTAAATACTTGATATTTAGTCTAGATAAAAAATTCTTGAATTTCTTAAAAGTAGTCATCCTGTTTCAAATGTTGTAATATATATATATATATATATATATATATATATATAAAATACCAGGCACTAAGCTTTTAGCAGTGTAATCAATCTATTCTGTTTACCAGTTGCAAGGTTCATTTGTTCAACATGTGACAAAGGCGAAAAGAACTGAACACAATTCTCGTCTCAGCCTCGGGTCTGTTTTTTGGGACACAGAGCAGAGTACAAATTGTAACTCCCAGTCATAATACTTACTTCCTCCTCCCATTGTACTGAAGCGAGTGTCCTATAAATTAACCATCTTTGCTGAGCAGATTGAACAAACCCAACAGCGAGAATGGGGAATCATTTCCCTGCCTCAGATTAGAGAGTCTACCCCAGAGTGCAGGCTCAATTTCAACCTTTCATTACCAGGAGGCTGATCTCTAAATCAGCTCAACTTCACAAAGATCCAACGTACCTAATCATTAGGCAACTGACAAGCAAAGGTTGTACTTTTCTAATACGACAACCTAAAATGATGAATGGGATCCATCTGTAAGATTTGCAGATGGCTTTTGATCAAATACGTTACTTCCCAATGAAAGAGAGAAAATAAGGAAATTATATTTACATACAGCTTTTCATGACTTCAGGACATTCCAAAGCACTTTACAGCCAATGAGGAGATAACGAATCTGTCTTCAGAGACCAAGCAGTTGTCATGCGCACAAGAAATGCGATGATGCAAATTATGGACTAAATCTGCAGAGTTATAAAACTGACTTTGTCTTTTAAAGAAGTGAACAATGCTCCAAAATGGCCACCAAAGGAAAAAAGGCTTGGCCTTTGTATATTCAAACTGTCTGACAGGGACAATGGAAGACCTTCAAAGCTAAGAGGTGTCAATTGCACCCATCCTACACCCATCCTCAAACATTCCAGAATTGAATGTCTTCTTCTGAAACAAAGAAGATGTGAAGTAGCCACTTCCTGGGCCATGGTGCAATCACCATGGGAAGAGACCAGCGAGTCTACCATCAGCAGGTGAGAAAATTAAGAGAGCTTTACCTTAAAAAGCAGCTGAGAGAGACACCCCAGGTTTATGTGACCTCCCTGAAATCTACCACCCCTACTTATAATCCCTGACCCTTTTTTCCTCTCCATCTGTCTCTTCGTGTGTGTTTCTGCGTGTGCAGGAAGCAAAAGTGGATGCGGTTGCGACAATTTTGGGACAAGGTGTATTGATCAATAAACAATAGATTTTCTGTTTTAAACGTGCAAGAAAACCTGTCGCTGTCTGTTTATTTGACAAATAAAAACACCAAACACCATTCTGCAGTCAGGTGGTAGTGAACAGTGGGCACCACCTAAATCTCACCACGTGGCCATAACACAGTTCATCTCCAGAAACAGCTCTCCTCCTGACTCTACACATATACACCTGCCATTGCCCTGGCTTGCATGCTAAGCCCTTCCTATTCCTTCCTCCCAGGACGATATCTGCAAGCATGGGGTCAGCTTCTACACGTATGCTGACAATGCCTAGCTCTATCATTCTACGCAAACTGTGCTGTCTGACACCAAGTCACGAATGATCCAGCATGGCTTCCAACTAATTCCGGGAAGCCAAAAGTCCTAATTTTCAGTTCCTGCAAAGAACCTTATCCCCAAGTTACTCGCTCCATCTCCCCCCTCTGTCTGACTGCTTGCTTAGACTACACCAGACAATAGTAAATAATCGTAGAGTCTCGCTCAAACCAGAGCTAAGCTTCGTATCCCATATCCTGACCAGCATCAAGACTAATTCCAAATGACCTTTCCATCAGTATCAAAAACCTAATCCACATTTTTGTCACCTCTGGAGTTGAAATCTGTAACACATCCTTGCTGGCTTTGCAAGTCCCACCCTCCATCAGCCTTGGCTCAGTGCTGGCACAACTTGCATCTGAGTCAGAAGGTTGGTGGTTCAAGCCCCACTCGAGGCTTGAGCACAAATTCTAGGCTGACACTCCAGTGAAGTACTGAGGGAGTGCTGCACTGTCAGAGGTGCTGTCTTTTGGATGAAACATTCGACTGAGGCTCTGTCTGCCCTCTCAGATGGACATAAAAGTTTCCAATGCACCATTCGAAGAAGAGCAGGCGAGTTCTCCTGGGATCTTGTCCAATATGTATCCCTCAACAAAAACCTGAGAGAGATTCTCTGGTCATTATTACATTATTATTTGTGGGATCTTGCTGTGCACAACGTGGCTGTCACGTTTTTCTACATTACAACAGTGATTATACTTCAAAAATACTTCATTGGCTGTAAAGTGCTTTGTGTTACCAAGACAGCTGAAGGCACAGTTGCCAATGATGGAGCAATGGAAATCAGGGATGAACAAGAGGCCAGAATTGCAGAAGTGAAGACATCTGAATGTTGTGGGGCTGGTGGAAATTACAGAGATAGGGAGGCGCAAGGACATGGAGGGATTTGAAAACAAAGAGGAAAATTTTAACATTGAGACATTGCTTAACCGAAGATTAGAGTAGGTCAGTGAGCACAGGGGTGATGGGTGAACAGGTACCAACTAGTGATGGGTGAACAGGTACCAACTAGACAGATAGGACTAAGAAAGAGGTTCTGCACAGAGAGTATGAGTAGCTGGGGGCTAAATTCAAAAGCAGAACCTCAAAAGTAATAATCTCTGGATTATTACCTGAGCCATGAGCAAATTGGAGTAGCATAAATAAGATTAAAGAGTAAATGTGTGGCTCAAAGATTGGCATTGGAGAAATGGATTTCGATTCATGGGGCACTGGCACCAGTAATGGGGAAAGTGGGAGCTGGGATGGTCTTCAGCTGAACAGTACTGCAACCAGTGTTCTAGCGAGTCGTATAACTAGGGTGGGAGAGAGGGCTTTAAACTAAATAGAGAGGAAGTGAGAAAAGTGAGAAAAGATATTGAAGAGAATGGATAAGGCAAGAGAGCAAGGCAGCAATAAGGGAAATAATAATCAGAGCATGGCAGGAAGGGACAGAATGTACAAAATTAAGAGTGTGCAAGCAGCTAAGGCTAGAGGTTGCATAAATAGGACAAAAACAGAACTAAAGGCTCTGTATTTGAATGCACACAGCATTCACATGAAGGGTCACTGACCTGAAACGTTAACTCTGCTTCTCTCTCCACAGATGCTGCCAGACCTGCTGAGTATTTCCAGCATTTCTTGTTTTTATTTAAAACAAATGCATTGATAGGTCAAATAGAAATAAATATATGATCTGAGAGCCATTACAGAGACTTGGCTGCAAGATGACAAAGGCTGGGACCTCAATATTCAAGGGTACATGACATTTCGGAAGGACAGAAAACTAGGAAAAGGTGGAGGGATAGCTCTGTTGGATGACATCAGTACAATCGAGGTACTTGTACAAAGACGTACTAAGGTCACCTTAGTTCTAAAAATCAAGATGTAGAATCAGTTTTGGTAGAGATCAAAAATAGTAAAACTAGAAAGTTACTTGTGGGAAGAGTTTATAGGCCCCCTAACAGGAACCACACTGTACGACGGGGTATATAGGAAGAAATAATTGGGGCCTGTGAGAAAGGTATGGCGATAATCATGGGTGATTTTAATCAACAGATTGAATGGACAAACCAGATTGACAAAGGTAGCCTGGAAGATGAGTTTATGGAGTATTTTCAGGACAGTTTCTCAGAGCAGCACGTTCTAGAGCCAACCAGAGAGCAGACTACTGTAGATCTGGTAACGTGTAACGAGACAGGATTAATTCATGACCTCACAGTAAAGGCGCCCCTAGGTAGCAGTGATCACAACATGACTGAATTTCACATTCAGTTTGAGGGTGAGAAGAGTGAATGAAAGACCAGTGTTGTAAACTTCAATAAAAGTAATTATGAGGGTTTGAAGACAGAGCTGGCTAAAGTAAACTGGGATAAAAACAAAAAATGCTGGAAATACTCAGCAGGTCTGGCAACATCTGTGGAGAGAGAAGCAGAGTTAATGTTTCAGGTCAGTGACCTTTCATTCTGATGAATGGCATTGGTGAGACCAGATCTAGAGTACCGTGTACAGTTTTGGTCTCCTTACTTCAGAAAGGATATAATTGCATCGGAAGCAGTTCACAGAAGATTCACTCAACTGATTCCTGGGATGAGAGGGTTATCTTATGAGGAAAGATTGGACAGGCTGGGTCTGTATTCATTGGAGTTTAGAAGGATGAAAAGTGATCTTATCGAAACATATAAGATGCTGAGGCGACTTGACAGGTTGCATGTTGAAAGGATGTTTCCCCTTGTGGGAGAGACTAAAACTAAGGGGCAGAGTTTAAAAATAAGGGTCTCCCATTTAAGACAGAGATGAGGAGAAACTTTTTCTCTCAGAGGGTTGTGAGTCTGTGGAACTCTCTTCCCCAGAGAGAAGTGGAGGCAGGGTCATTGAATGTTTTTAAGGCAGAGGTAGACAGATTCTTCACAAACAAGGGAGTCAAAGTGTATCAGGGGAAGGCAGGAAATTGGAGTTTTGTCCAGAAACAGATCAGCCATGATCTTATAGAATGGCAGAGCAGGCTCGAGGGACCGAATAGCCTACTCTTACTCCTAGTTCATATGTTCGAATAGGACTTGTTATGAGTAAGGACACAGGCAACAGAGTTTTGGATGACCTCAAGTTTACAGAGGGTAAAATATGGGAGGCTGGGCAGATTTGTGTTGGAATAGTCAAAACTGGAGGTAACAAAGGCATTAATAAGGGATCCAGTAGCAGGTGAGCTGAGGCAGGAGTGTGAACAGGCAATATTACAGAGGTGGAAAAAGGTGGTTCAAGTGATGGTGCAGATATATGGTCAGAATCTCATCTCAGGGTCAAATATGACACCAAGATTGTTAACAGAGACAGTTGCCTGGAAGAGGGATGGAGTTGGTATCTAGGAAACTGAGTTTTTAGCACTGAATCATTTGACACGTTTTTAAAATAACGAACTGAATGACTTTTAACTAGTTCAAGCTTTCAAAGATTTGCAGCAACTTCACTGGTTAACAAGGACCTGGGGAGGTAGTCACACCTCAGGTAAAAGAAGTAGGTAGATGGGTTACCGTCAGGGGAAGGAGAGGGAACCAGCATGCAGTGCAGGGATCCCCTGTGGCCGTTTCCCTCAATAACAGGTATACCGTTTTGGATACTGTTGCGGGGGACGACTTACCAGGGGTAAGCAATGGGGTACAGGTATCTGGCACAGAGTCTGTCCCTGTTGCTCAGAAGGGAAGGGGGAAGAGGAGCAGAGCATTAGTCATTGGGGACTCCATAGTTAGGGGAACAGATAGGTGGTTCTGTGGGAACGAGAGAGACTCACGTTTGGTGTGTTGCCTCCCAGGTGCCAGGGTTCGTGATGTCTCGGATCGTGTTTTTGGGATTCTTAAGGGGGAGGGGGAGCAGCCCCAAGTCGTGGTCCACATAGGCACCAACGACATAGGTAGGAAGAGAGATGGGGATTTAAGGCAGAAATTCAGGGAGCTAGGGTGGAAGCTTAGAGCGAGAACAAACAGAGTTGTTATCTCTGGGTTGTTGCCCGTGCCACGTGATAGCGAAGCGAGGAATAGGGAGAGAGAGGAGTTGAACACGTGGCTGCAGGGATGGTGTAGGAGGGAGGGTTTTGGTTTCCTGGATAATTGGGACTCTTTCTGGGGTAGGTGGGACCTCTACAAACAGGATGGTCTTCACCTGAACCAGAGGGGTACCAATATCCTGGGGGGGAGATTTGCTAGTGCTCTTTGGGGGGGGTTTAAACTAATTCAGCAGGGGAATGGGAACCAAAATTGTAGTTCCAGTGTGCAGGATGTTGAGAGTAGTGAGGTCAGGGATAAGGTTACAAGGACGCAAGAGGGCACTGGCAAGCAAGAACTTGGTTTAAAGTGTGTCTACTTCAACGCCAGGAGCATCCGGAATAAGGTGGGTGAGCTTGCAGCATGGGTTGGTACCTGGGATCTCGATGTAATGGCCATTTCGGAGACATGGGTAGAGCAGGGGCAGGAATGGATGTTGCAGGTTCCGGGATTTAGATGTTTCAGTAAGAACAGAGAAGATGGTAAAAGAGGGGGGGGGGGGGGGGTGTGGCATTGTTAATCAAGGAGAGTATTACAGCGGCAGAAAGAACGTTTGAGGACTCGTCTACTGAGGTAGTATGGGCCGAGGTTAGAAACAGGAGAGGAGAGGTCACCCTGTTGGGAGTCTTCTGTAGACCTCCGAATAGTTCCAGAGATGTAGAGGAAAGGATAGCGAAGATGATTCTCGACAGGGGCGAGAGTAACAGGGTAGTTGTTATGGGGGACTTTAACTTTCCAAATATTGACTGGAAATACTATAGTTCGAGTACTTTAGATGGGTCAGTTTTTGTCCAGTGTGTGCAGGAGGGTTTTCTGACACAGTATGTAGACAGGCCAACCAGGGGCGATGCCACATTGGATTTGGTACTGGGTAATGAACCCGGCCAGGTGTTAGATTTAGATGGAGGTGAGCACTTTGGTGATAGTGATCACAATTCGGTTAGGTTTACCTTAGCGATGGGCAGGGACAGGTATATATCGCAGGGCAAGAATTATAGCTGGGGGAAAGGAAATTATGATGCGATTAGGCAAGATTTAGGATGCGTAGGATGGGGAAGGAAACTGCAGGGGATGGGCACAATCAAAATGTGGAGCTTATTCAAGGAGCAGCTACTGCGTGTCCTTGATAAGTATGTACCTGTCAGGCAGGGAGGAGGTTGTCGAGCGAGGGAGCCGTGGTTTACTGAAGAAGTTGAAGCGCTTGTCAAAAGGAAGAAGAAGGCTTATGTTAGGATGAGACGTGAAGGCTCAGTTAGGGCGCTTGAGAGTTACAAGCTAGCCAGGAAGGATCTAAAGGGAGGGCTAAGAAGAGCAAGGAGAGGACACGAGAAGTCATTGGCGGATAGGATCAAGGAAAACCCTAAGGCTTTCTATAGGTATATCAGGAATAAAAGAATGACTAGAGTTAGATTAGGGCCAATCAAGGATAGTAGTGGGAAGTTGTGTGTGGAATCAGAGGAGATAGGGGAAGCGTTAAATGAATATTTTTCGTCAGTATTTACAGTAGAGAAAGAAAATGTTGTCGAGGAGAATACTGAGATTCAGACTACTAGGCTAGATGGGATTGAGGTTCACAAGGAGGAGGTGTTAGCAATTTTGGAAAGTGTGAAAATAGATAAGTCCCCTGGGCCAGATGGGATTTATCCTAGGATTCTCTGGGAAGCCAGGGAGGAGATTGCAGAGCCTTTGTCCTTGATCTTTATGTCGTCATTATCGACAGGAATAGTGCCGGAAGACTGGAGGATAGCAAATGTCCCCTTGTTCAAGAAGGGGAGTAGAGACTGCCCTGGTAATTATAGACCTGTGAGCCTTACTTCGGTTGTGGGTAAAATGTTGGAAAAGGTTGTAAGAGACAGAATTTATAATCATCTTGAAAAGAATAAGTTCATTAGCAATAGTCAGCACGGTTTTGTGAAGGGTAGGTCGTGCCTCACAAACCTTATTGAGTTTTTCGAGAAGGTGACCAAACAGGTGGATGAGGGTAAAGCAGTGGATGTGGTGTATATGGATTTCAGTAAGGCGTTTGATAAGGTTCCCCACGGTAGGCTATTGCAGAAAATACGGAAGTATGGGGTTGAAGGTGATTTAGAGCTTTGGATCAGAAATTGGCTAGCTGAAAGAAGACAGAGGGTGGTGGTTGATGGCAAATGTTCATCCTGGAGTTTAGTTACTAGTGGTGTACCGCAAGGATCTGTTTTGGGGCCACTGCTGTTTGTCATTTTTATAAATGACCTGGAAGAGGGTGTAGAAGGGTGGGTTAGTAAATTTGCAGATGACACTAAGGTCGGTGGAGTTGTGGATAGTGCCGAAGGATGTTGTAGGGTACAGAGGGACATAGATAGGCTGCAGAGCTGGGCTGAGAGATGGCAAATGGAGTTTAATGCGGAAAAGTGTGAGGTGATTCACTTTGGAAGGAGTAACAGGAATGCAGAGTACTGGGCTAATGGGAAGATTCTTGGTAGTATAGATGAACAGAGAGATCTTGGTGTCCAGGTACATAAATCCCTGAAAGTTGCTACCCAGGTTAATAGGGCTGTTAAGAAGGCATATGGTGTGTTAGCTTTTATTAGTAGGGGGAATCGAGTTTCGGAGCCACGAGGTCATGCTGCAGCTGTACAAAATTCTGGTGAGACCACACCTGGAGTATTGCGTGCAGTTCTGGTCACCGCATTATAGGAAGGATGTGGAAGCTTTGGAAAGGGTGCAGAGGAGATTTACTAGGATGTTGCCTGGTATGGAGGGAAGGTCTTACGAGGAAAGGCTGAGGGACTTGAGGTTGTTTTCATTGGAGAGAAGGAGGAGGAGAGGTGATTTAATAGAGACATATAAGATAATCAGAGGGTTAGATAGCGTGGATAGTGAGAGTCTTTTTCCTCCGATGGTGATGGCAAACATGAGGGGACATAGCTTTAAGTTGAGGGGTGATAGATATAGGACAGATGTCAGAGGTAGTTTCTTTACTCAGAGAGTAGTAGGGGCGTGGAACGCCCTGCCTGCAACAGTAGTAGACTCGCCAACTTTAAGGGCATTTAAGTGGTCATTGGATAGACATATGGATGAAAATGGAATAGTGTAGGTCAGATGGTTTCACAGGTCGGCGCAACATCGAGGGCCGAAGGGCCTGTACTGCGCTGTAATGTTCTAATTCTAATTCTAAAAATTCTCTCCAAGTAGTTTAGCAGCTGTGTCTGAAGTGAAAATCAACCGCTACAATGTGTTAGCGAGAGTGGGACTGGTTCAAGACACTGGAGAGTGGCCTCCTGGCTATATGTCCCACTGACAGTGGTTTCTCATTAGCTTAATGTAGTGTAAATTTATATCCACTCTCCCATCGCATCAATCCTGCTTCGCATTAAGAAGGGTCACAACACATTTATGGAAAACTCTTGTAAGTGAAACTGAAACAAAAGTGATCGATTTATACTGCAACAAGTAACAATTCTTAACATAATTTATGGTTTGAAAGCTAGATTTTAAAAACATTGCCATTACGCTTGATGACGAATTAGTGACAAGGAGTACAGAATCCCTCTCCACACTTGTCCAGAGCTCCCAGTACTTAGTCACGCTGGATGTCGATACACTCCTTTCAGACGTAAAGCATTTGATTTTTAACCCAGGCAAAAAAAAAAACACTTTTGAAAAACCCTTTATCTGGAGTCTGTTCTGGATCACATTCTGCCAGTTGAAGCAAGGAGAAATCAAGTGCCCCAAGCACTGTCCTTACGTGCACACACCCAGGCACAGACAGAGACAAATACACAGAGATACATACACAGATACACAAAGATGCAGAAAAAGACACACACACAGATAGAGACAACAGAAACAAATACACACTGACAGCGAAAGGAACAGAGACATACACACACACAAAGATACAGAAAGAGTGATACAGAAACAAAGACAATGCAGACAGAGAGATACATACAGAGAGAAAGAGAGAGATCAAATACATACAGACAGTCCCAGATACACAGCGGCAATCCCTGAGCGGTTCGGCAGAGCAGTGTAAGTGATGGAGCGGCTGTGGAACACTCACCGCCAGCAGCGAGTTGCGGACGGCCTCGGACGCGCTCTGTCGCAGCTCGGCGGCCGTGCCCGGCTTACTGAGCCGCTTAGTGAACCTCCGAACCTCGGCCATTCTCGAAACGGCGATAAACGCAGAGCGAAGGCAGCGCCCAGTGCAGAGCTCCGGAACAGGCAGGCTCCACCCCCGGCCCCGCCTCACGGGGAAGGAGAGGGGATTGGAGGTGGTGGGGGGCAAGGGGGAGCAGGGAAGGGGGACTGTGGGTGTGTATGGGGAGAGTGGAAAGGGGGCTGTGGGGGGGGGAAGGGTGTGTCGGGTGAGGGGGGGAATAGGGGGTATCGGGGGGAGAGGGGGTGTAGGGGAGGGGGTGGGAGAGGGGATGTAAGGGGAGGGGGCTGTGGGGGAAGGGGGAAAGGGGAGGTGTAGGGTGAGGGGGGAAAGGGGAGGTGTAGGGTGAGGGGGGAAAGGGAAGGTGTAGGGGAGGGGGGAAAGGGTGAGTAGGGAAGGGGGGAATGGGGGTGTGGGGGGAAAGGGTGGTGTAGGGGGAGGGGGAAAGGGTGGTGTAGGGGGAGGGGGAAAGGGTGGTGTAGGGGGAGGGGGAAAGGGGGGTGTGGGGGGATGGGGAGGGAGATGGGTGTAGGGGGAGGGGGAAAGGGGGGTGTGGGGGGATGGGGAGGGAGATGGGGATGGGGAGGGAGATGGGTGTAGGGTGAGGGGGAGATGGGTGTAGGGGGAGGGGGGTGTAGGGTGAGGGGGGTGTAGGGTGAGGGGGAGGTGGGTGTAGGGTGAGGGGGTGTAGGGGGAGGTGGGTGTAGGGTGAGGGGGGTGTAGGGGGAGGTGGGTGTAGGGTGAGGGGGGTGTAGGGGGAGGTGGGTGTAGGGGGAGGTGGGTGTAGGGGGAGGCGGGTGTAGGGTGAGGGGAGGTGGGTGTAGGGGGAGGCGGGTGGAGGTGGTTGTAGGGGGAGTTGGGTGTAGGGGGAGGGTGGAGGTGGTTGTAGGGGGAGGGGGATGAAAGGTGGGTGGAGGGCGTTGGGGGTGGGAAGGTGGGTGGAGGGGGTTGGGGGGTAAGGTGGGTGTAGGGTAAGGTGGGTGTAGGGGGAGGGGGGAGGAGGGTGTAGGGGGAGGGGGGAGGAGGGTGTAGGGGGATGGGGAGGCAGGTGTAGGGGGAGGTGGGGAGGCGGGTGGAGGGGGTCTAGGGGGAGGGGGGAGGTGGGTGCAGGGGGAGGTGGGAGCTGGGTGTTGGGGGAGGGACGGAGCTGTGTGTAGGGGGGGGGAGGTGGGTGTAGGGGGAGAAGGGGAGGAGGAGGGTGAGGTGGGTGTAGGGGGTGGAAGGTGGGTGTAGTGTGTTGGGGGGGGAAGGTGGCTGTAGGGGGAGGGGGGAAAGGTGAGTGGGGGGGAGATGGGTGCAGGGGTGGCGGAAAGGTGGGTGTAGGGGGAGGGGGGAAAGGTGGGTATCGGGGGGGATCGGTGGGTGTCGGGGGAGGGTGAAAGGTGGGTGTAGGGGGAGGGTGAAAGGTGGGTGTAGGTGGAGGGGGGGAACGGTATGTGTAGGGGGAGGGGGGAAGTTGGTGTAGGGGGAGCGGAGGGGGGAAGTTGGTGTAGGGGGAGCGGGGGGGGAGGTTGGTGTAGGGGGAGCGGGGGGGAGGTTGGTGTAGGGGGAGCGGGGGGGAGGTTGGGGGAGGGGGTGTAGGGGGATGGGGGGAGGGGGTGTAGGGGGATGGGGAGGGAGATAGGTGTGGGGGGAGGTGGGTGTAGGGGGAGGGGGGGAGGCGGGTGGAGGTGGTTGTCGGGGGAGGGAGGAGGTGGGTGTAGGGGGAGGGGGAGGGTGGAGGTGGTTGTGGGGGGGGGGGAAACGTGGATGTAGGAAGAGGGGGATGAAAGGCGGGTGGAGGTCGTTGGGGGTGGGTGAAGGGGGTTGGGGGGGGAAGGTGGGAGTAGGGGGAGGGGGGGAGGTGGGTGTAGGGGGAGGGGGGGAAGGTGGGTGTAGGGGAAGGGGGGAGGGAGGGAGGTGGGTGTAGGGGGAGGGGGGGAAGGTGGGTGTAGGGGAAGGGGGGAGGGAGGGAGGTGGGTGTAGGGGGAGGGGGGAGGGGGGGTGGGTGTAGGAGGAGGGGGGGGGTGGGTGTAGGAGGAGGGGGGGAGGTGGGTGTCGGGGGATGGGTGGAGGCGGGTGGAGGGGGATGGGGAGGGAGATGGGAGGGGGGAGGCAGGTGGAGGGGGGGGGGAGGCGGGTGTAGGGGGAGGTGGGGTGGCGGGTGGAGGGGGAGGGGAGGTGGGTGTAGGGGGAGGGGAAAGGTGGGTGTAGGAGGAGGGGGGCGGTGGGTGTAGGGGGGTGGGAAATGTGGGTGTCGGAGGGTGGGAAAGGTGGGTGTGGGGGGTGGGAAATGTGGGTATTGGAGCGGGGGTAAAAGTCGGTGTAGGGGGAGGGGGGAAAGGTGGGTGTAAGGCGAGGGGGGAAAGGGAGCTGTGGGGGTGTAGGGAGAGGTGGAAAGGGGATTGTAGGGAGAAGGGGAAAGGGGGGTGTAGGGAGAGGGGGGTGTAGTGGGACGGGGGGAGGGGATGTGGGGGGAAGGGTGAGAGGGGATGTAGGGGGAGGGGGAAAGGGGGGTGTAGAGGGAGGGGGTGTAGGGGGAATGGTGAAAGGGGAGGTTTGGGTGAGGGTGAAGGGGGGTAGGGGAGGGGGAAAGGGGGTAGGGGGAGGAGGGAATGGGGGAGGGGGAAAGGGGGGTGTTGGAGGCGGAAAATGGGGGTGTGGGAGGAAAGGGGGTGTAGGGGGAGGGGGAAAGGGAGAGGGGGATGCTGGGGGAGGTGGGTGTGAGGGGAGGGGGGTTGTTGGCGGAGGTGGGGGAATAGGGGGATGTTGGGAGAGGTGGGTGTGGGGGGGGGGGTTGTTGGGGGAGGTGGGGGCAAAGGGGGGTGTTGGGGGAGGTGGGGGGAAAGGGGTTGTGGGAGGTGGGGGGAAAGGGGTTGTAGGGGGAGAGGGGCAGGGGAAAAGGGGGGTATAGGGGGAGGGGAAAGTGTGGTGTAGGCAGATGGGGTAAGGGGGGTGTAGGGGGAGGGGTTAAAGGGGGTGTAGGGGAAGAGGGGGAGGGGCTGTAGGGGAAGGGGGGGTTGTAGGGGGAGGGGGGACTAGAGGGAGAGGCAGTCTGGGGCGAGGTGGGGTGGAGGGGGGAGACGGGGGTGGAGGTGGAAGGGTGGGGAAAGAGGGGGAGGGGGGAAGAGGTTGTGTAGGGAGGAAAGGGGGTGCAGGGGGACAGGGAAAGGTGGGGTGTAGGAGGGAAAGGGAGGAGTGGGGGGGGTGTAGTGGAGGGGGGAAATGGGGGTGTATGGGGAAAGGGGAGGTGTAGGGGAGGGGGAAATGGGGGTGCAGGGGTAGAGGGGGGAAAGTGGGCTGTAGGGGGAAAGGGGGGGTGTAGGGGGAAAGGGGGGGTGTAGTGGGAGGGGGGAAAGGGGGGGTGTAGGGGGAGGGGGAAATGGGGTGTAGAGGGAGGTTAAAGGGGGGAAAGGGTTGTGGAGGGGGGGAAGGGTTGTGGAGGGTGGAAAGGGGAGTGTAGGGCGGAGGGGTAAAGGGGTGGTAGGGGGAAGGGGGGTGTAGGGGGAGGGGGAAATTGGGGGGTGTGGGGGGAAGGAGAGAAAGGGGGGTGTGGGGGGAAGGGAGGTTGTGGGGCGAAGGAGAGAAAGGGGGTTGTGGGGGGAAGGGAGGTTGTTGGGGGAAGGAGAGAAAGGGGTGTAGGGGGAAGGGGGGTTTAGGGCGCAGGGGGGATGTAGGGGAAAGGGGAAAAAGGAGGGTGGAGGGGGGTGCAGGGTGGAATGGGGGGGTGGGGAGAGAGGGGGTGTGTAGGGGGAAAGGGGGAGTGTAAGGGGGAGGGGGGTGCATGGTGGAATGGGGGGTGTGGAGGGGGAAAGGGGGAGGGAGGGAAGGGGGGAGGTAGAAGGGGAGGAGAGGGGGAAGGGAGAGGGGGGTGAAGGAGAAGGGAAGGAGTGGGGGGGAGGGGAGAGAGGGGGGTGAAGGGGAAAGAGGGGGTGAAGGGGAGGGGGGGAGAGGTGGGTGAATGGGGAGGGGAGGGGGAGAGGGTGTAAGGGGGGAGGAGGGGGAAGGGAAGGGGAGGGTAGGGAGGGGTGTGAGAGAGGGGGGAGGGGGAGAGGGTGTAAGGGGGGAGGAGGGGGAAGGGAAGGGGAGGGTAGGGAGGGGTGTGAGAGAGGGGGGATGGGGATGGGGAGGGGAGGGAGGGGTGTGAGTGAGGGGGGATGGGGAGGGGAGGGAGGGGTGTGAGTGAGGGGGGATGGGGAGGGGAGGGAGGGGTGTGAGAGAGGGGTGAAGGGGGGAGGGAGGCGGGGAGAGAGGGGGGATGGGGAGGGGAGGGAGGGGTGTGAGAGAGGGGTGAAGGGGGAGGGAGGTGGGGAGGGAGGAGCGAAGGTTAGAGAGAGGGGTGGAGAGGGGAGGGAGGGTTAGAGTGGGGGGAGGAGGGGGGAGAGAGGGTTAGAATGGGGAGGGGGGGAGGAGAAATGGGGTGGGAGAGGTGAGAGGGAAAGGGGGTGAGGGAAAGGGGGTGGGGGAGGGGAGAAGGAGGGGGGTGGGGTGAGGTGGAGGGGAGAGGGGAGGGTGTGGGGGGGGGAAGGGAGAAGGGGGGAAGGGAGAGGGTGGTGGAGGGGGAAGGGAGAGGGTGGTGGAGGGGGAAGGGAGAGGGGGTTGGAGGGGAAAGGGAGAGGGGGGTGGAGGGGGAAGGGAGAGGGGGGTGGTGGATGAGGGGAGGGGGTTGGGGTGGGGGGGAGAAGGGGTGGAGGGGAGGGGGAGAGGGACGGGAGGGGTTGGAGGGAGGGTGTGCAGGTGGTGGGGAGAGCGGGGTGGAGGTGAGGGGGAGAGGGTCAAGGGGGGTGGGGGAGGGGGTTGGAGTGGAGAGGGGGTTGGATGGAAGGAGGGGAGGGGAGGGGGTGGAGGGGAGTGGGTTGGAGCTGGAGCGGAGTAGGGGTGAGGGGCGGAGGGATGGGGAGAGGTGGGTGGGAGCAGGGGGTGGGGTTGAGGGGAGGGAGGGACGAAAGGGTGTGGGGGGAGGGGAGAGGGAATGTGGGAGGGGAGGGGAGAAGGAAAGGGGTTGGGGGAGGGGAGAGGGAATGGCAGTGGGGAAGGGAGAGGGGGCGGGGGAGGGAAGAGGGAGGGGGAGTGGGGTGAGGTGAGGTTGAGGGGAGAGGGAGTGGAGGAGAGAGGGGAGGGAGAGGGGGTGGAGGGGGAAGGGAGAGGGTGGGGGGGAGATGGAAGGGGGTGGGGAGAGGGAGGAGGGGGGAATGGGCTGAGGAGAGGTGGAGAGGAGATGGAGGAAGTGGAGGGGAGGGGGAAGGGAGAGGGGGTGGAGGAGAGGAGTGAGGGGAGTGGAGGGGGGAGAGATGAGAAAGGGGACGTGTGGAGAGGGGGATAGAAGGGACAGGAGAGGGGGTGGAGGGGAGGGAATGGGAGAGGGAGGAGAGAGAGGGAAGGAGTAGAGGATAGTGAGAGAGAGAGTGGGAGGAAGTAGGGGATTGGGAGAGGGAGGGGGGCAGGGAGGAGGAAGACAGAGGGGTAGGGAGGGTGAGGGAGGGGGGAGACGGAGGGAGCAGTTTGGGGGGAAGGGACGGGAGGGGGTGAGGGGGGAGCAGAGGGTGTCATCTGTGGGAGGGGGAGTGGAGAGCGGGAGGGGAGAGGAATGGGAGAGAGGGGGCAGTGGGAGAGGAAGGGTAGGGGGAGTGGAGGAGAGGGGCTGATGGAGGTGGGGGGGGGGAGGTGGAAGGAGGGTGGGGAAGGGTTGAGCAAGGATATGGAGCGGCGAGGGGGAGGAAGGTGGGGGGAAGGGGAGGAACGAGGAGGAGGAAGGGAGGGGGAGGAAAGGAGGGGGAAGGGGAGGGAGGAAGGAAGGGGTGAATGGGAAGCAAGGAAGGAGGAGGAAGGAAGGAGTGTGAGGTGGGGGGCAGGAAGGAGGGGGAGGAAGGAAGAGAAAAGAGGGTGTGGGGGGGGTGGGGGAGAAAGGAATAATAAGACCCTTTTTACCCTCCTCCTCTAACCAAAAAGGACTGAACAGGTAAGCTATTTCACTGTTTTTGTTAATATCTATATTTGTACTTAATTAAGGGGTAATTGAGTAAAAGAAATGGCAGCCAGGGGAGTGCAGTGCTCCTCCTGCAGTATGTTCGAGGTGAGGGGAACCTCCGGGGACCCTGCCGACTTTACCTGCTGGAAGTGCATCCGTCTCCAGCTCCTATCAGACCGTGTTAGGGAACTGGAGCTGGAGCTGGATGAACTGAGGATCATTCGGGAAGCTGAGGGGGTGATAGATAGAAGCTACAGGGATGTCGTTACTCCACAAAACAAAGGCAGCTGGGTAACAGTTAGAGGTGGGAAGAGGTCAGTGCAGGGATCTCCTGTGGTCGTTCCCCTCAACAACAAGTATACAGTTTTAGATACTGTTGGGGGGGGCGGCCTATCGGGGGCAGGCTGCAGTGAACGGGCCTCTGGCACGGGGTCCTGCACTGTGGCTCAGAAGGGAAGGAGGGAGAACGGGAGAGCACTAGTCATCGGGGACTCGATGGTGAGGAGTACCGACAGGCGGTTCTGTGGGAGCAAGCGAGACGCACGGATGGTTTGTTGCCTCCCTGGTGCCAGGGTCCGTGATGTTTGTGATCGCGTCTTCAGGATCCTTAAAGGGGAGGGGGAGCAGCCAGAGGTCGTGGTGCACATTGGCACCAACGACGTAGGAAGGAAGGGTGGGACAGATGTTAGAAGTGAGTTTAGGGAGTTAGGCTGGAAGCTGAAAGCTCGGACGGACAGAGTTGTTATCTCTGGTTTGTTGCCGGCGCCACGTGATAGTGAGGCTAGGAATAGGGAGAGAGCACAGCTGAACACGTGACTGCAGGAATGGTGTAGGAGGGAGGGCTTCCAGTTCTTGGATAATTGGACTGCATTCTGGGGAAGATGGGACCTGTTCAAACAGGACGGGCTGCATCTGAACCAGAGGGGCACCAATATCCTGGGAGGGAGGTTTGCTAGTACTGTTCGGGAGGGTTTAAACTAGTTTGGGAGGGGGATGGGAACCGGACTTGTAGTCCAGGGACCAGTGGGTCCACTCAGAAAGACAAAGAGTGTAGTGAGGTATTGGGGAAGGTAGCACTGTCGCAGAGGACAGATGGGCACGGAGAAGGGTTAAAGTGCGTATACTTCAACGCAAGAAGCATCAGGAATAAGGTGAGTGAATTGAAGGCGTGGATGGGCACTTGGGACTACGATGTTGTGGCCATCACTGAAACGTGGATAGGTGAGGGGGAGGAATGGTTCTTGGAGGTACCTGGTTATAGATGTTTTCATAAGATTAGGAATGGTGGTAAAAGAGGTGGGGGGGTGGCATTGTTAGTTAGAAATAGTGTAACAACTGCTGAAAGAATTTTCGAGGAGGATCTGCCGACTGAGGCACTGTGGGTTGAGGTCAGGAACAGGAAAGGAGCAGTCACCTTGATGGGAGTTTTCTATCGGCCCCCCAATAGCAGCAGGGAGGTGGAAGAGCAGATTGGGAAACAGATTTTGGAAAGGAGCAGAAGTCACAGGGTAGTAATTATGGGGGATTTCAACTTCCCAAATATTGATTGGCAACTCTTTAGATCGAATAGTTTGGATGGGGTAGTGTTTGTGCAGTATGTCCAGGAAGCTTTTCTGACTCAGTATGTAGACTGCCCGACCAGAGGGGAGGCAATATTGGATTTGGTACTAGGTAATGAACCAGGGCAAGTGATAGAGCTGTTGGTGGGCGAGCACTTTGGAGATAGTGATCACAATTCTGTAGCATTCACTGTGGTAATGGAGAGGGATAGGTATGTGCAACAGGGCAAGGTTTACAATTGGGGGAAGGGTAGATATGATGCTGTCAGGCAGGAACTGAGGAGCATAAGTTGGGAGCATATGCTGGCAGGGAAGGGCACGGTCGAAATGTGGAACTTTTTCAAGGAGCAGATAGTAGGGGCCATTGATAAGCATGTCCCTGTCAGACAGGGAAGGGATGGTCATGTGAGGGAACCGTGGTTGACAAGAGAGGTTGAGAGTCTTGTTAGGAAGAAGAAGGATGCGTATATAAGGTTGAGGAAAAAGGGCACAGGCATAGCTCTGGAGGGATACAAGATGGCCAGGAAGGATCTGAAGAAAGGGATTAGGAGAGCTAAGAGAGGGCATGAAAAATGCTTGGCGGGTAGGATAAAAGAAAACCCCAAGGCCTTTTACGCGTATGTCAGAAATATGAGGATGACTAGGGGGACCGTAGGTCCGGTCAAGGACAATAGCGGGAGACTGTGTGTTGAGCCGGAAGAGATAAGTGAGGTTTTGAATGAGTACTTCTCTTCGGTATTTACGAATGAGAAGGGGTGTATTACTGAAGAGGACGGTGTGAAACAGACTGGTAAGCTCGAGGAAGTGCTCGTTAGGAGGGAAGATGTGTTGGGGTTTTTGAATAACTTGAAGATAGACAAGTCTCCCGGGCCTGACGGGGTATATCCAAGGATGTTATGGGAAGCAAGGGATGAAATTGCAGAGCCGCTGGCAATGATCTTTTCATCTTCTCTGTTGACGGGGGTGGTACCAGGTGATTGGAGGGTGGCAAATGTTGTGCCCCTGTTCAAGAAAGGGAATAGGAACAACCCTGGGAATTACAGGCCAGTTAGTCTTACTTCGGTGGTAGGCAAGTTGATGGAAAAGGTGCTGAGGGATAGGATTTCTGAGCATCTGGAAAGACACTGCTTGATTCGGGACAGTCAGCACGGTTTTGTGAGGGGTAGGTCTTGCCTCACAAGCCTGATTGAATTCTTTGAGCAGGTGACCAAGCAAGTGGATGAGGGTAAACCAGTGGATGTGGTGTACATGGATTTTAGTAAGGCATTTGATAAGGTCCCCCATGGTAGACTTATGGAGAAAGTCAGGAGGCATGGGATAGTGGGGAATGTGGCCAGTTGGATTAAGAATTGGCTAACTGATAGAAGGCAGAGAGTGGTCTTAGATGGTAAATACTCAGCCTGGAGCCCAGTTACCAGTGGCGTGCCACAGGGATCAGTTCTGGGTCCTCTCCTGTTTGTGATTTTTATTAACGACTTGGATGAGGAAGTCGAAGGGTGGGTCAGTAAATTTGCAGATGATACAAAGGTTGGTGGAGTTGTGGATACCGAGGAGGGCTATTGTCGTCTGCAAAGGGACTTGGATAGGTTGCAGTGCTGGGCTGAAAAGTGGCAGATGGAGTTTAACCCTGAAAAGTGTGAGGTCGTCCATTTTGGAAGGACAAACACGAATGCAAAATACTGGGTTAACGGTAGGGTTCTTGGGCATGTGGAGGAGCAGAGAGACCTTGGGGTCTATGTGCATAGATCGTTGAAAGTTGCAACTCAAGTGGATAGGGCTGTGAAGAAGGCATATGGGGTGTTAGCGTTCATTAGCAGAGGGATTGAATTTAAGAGCCGTGAGGTGATGATGCAGCTGTACAGGACCTTGGTAAGGCCTCATTTGGAGTACTGTGTGCAGTTCTGGTCGCCTCATTTTAGGAAGGATGTGGAAGCCTTGGAGAGGGTGCAGAGGAGATTTACCAGGATGTTGCCTGGAATGGAGAATAAGTCTTACGAGGAAAGGCTGAACATTCTAGGCCTCTTCTCATTAGAACGGAGAAGGATGAGGGGTGACATGATAGAGGTTTATAAGATGATCAGGGGAATAGATAGGGTAGACAGTCAGAAACTTTTTCCCCGGGTGGAGCAAAGCGTTACAAGGGGTCATAAATTTAAGGTGAAGGGTGGGAGATATAAGGGGGATGTCAGGGGAAGGTTCTTTACCCAGAGAGTGGTCGGGGCATGGAATGCCTTGCCTGGGGAAGTTGTTGAGTCAGAAACTTTAGGGACTTTCAAACGGCTTTTAGATAGGTATATGGATAAAGGAGAATGATGGGGTATAGATTAAATTGTCCTTGACAGAGGACAAAGGATCGGCACAACATCGTGGGCCGAAGGGCCTGTTCTGTGCTGTATTTTCTATGTTCTATGTTCTATGAAAGAAGGGTGGGGATGGGGAGAAAGGAGGCGGGGGAGAATGGAGGGTGGCGGAAGGGGCGGGGTGAAGGAGGGTGGGGATGGGGTTGTGGGTGAGGGGAGAAAGTAGGAGAGTGGATGAGGGTGTGGGGGAGAGAGTGGGGGGTGACGGGAAAGAGGCTGTTCAAAATTGTGCCATGGAATTAGATGGGTTTACCGGCTTATCTGAAAGACAGCACCTCTGACAGTGCAGCACCCTCTCTGTTCTGCAAGGGAGTGTAAGCCTGGAACCTTGAAGGAGGGGAAAGGGTGGAATTGGGCGGGGGGGGGGTGCGGCGGTTGGTGAGTTGCAGTTGGAGCAGGAATGGAGGTGGAAGGGATGATTTAGAAACGGGGGAAAGGGTGCGGTGGGGGAATGAAGGAAATAAAGGAGGAAGTTGCGGGTGAAGGGAGAGATGGGATGAAGAGTGGGAGGAAGAAGAAAATCTGGATGATGGAGGGTGAAATCGGGGAAAAGAATGGAAAGAGAGGGAATTCAAGGGAGGGAAGGGAGAATTATAATGGAGAAGAGGAAAATATTAGGATAAAGGGCTGGGGATTGGAAGGATGAATTAGATCAAGGGGAAAGGTTGGGGGACATTGGAAAAGGGTTATATTGAGGAGGGAAAGAAAAAAGGGTGGGAGGGAGGAGGAAATTGGGAGGGAGAGAGAAAAAGGGGAAATTAGTGGAAATTAGTGAGGAATGCTGGTCGGGAGGAGCAAATCAGGGGGTGTTGGGTGGGAAGGAGAGGAATGTGGGAGAAGGAAATCGAGATAATTGGGAGAGCGAGGGAGAGAAAGACTTACATTTATGTAGCACCTTCCGTGACCACTGGACAACTCAAAGTGCTTTACAGTCAATGAAGTACTTTTTTTTGGAAGTGTCGACATTGTTGTAATATAGCAAACACAGTAGTGTGATAATGACCAGAAAATCATTTTTTATGATGTTGATTGAACGATAAATACTGGCCAGGATCATGGGGATAACTCCCCTGCTCTTCTTCAAAATAGTGCTAACAGATCTTTTATCATCGCAGGGAGATTTGCTAGTGCTGGTGGGGAGGATTAAAACTAAATTGTCAGGGGGATGGGAGCCTGAGAAGGAGCTCAGATTGGAGGGAAGCAAAACTGGTAACTTGCCTGGGGTGTGGGAACCAGGAGCAAGTATTAGAGAGGAATACCAAGATGCACAGAATACTGGGGGAGCTAGATAGCACGAGAGTAGGAAATAGTACGTTATTAGGTGGGATCAGAATCCTGCATATAATCAAATCATTGACACACAATTAACAGATTAACAACTGGGCCTATATTCTCTAGAGTTTCGAAGAATGAGAGGTGATCTCACAGAATCGTTACAGCGCAAAAGGAGGCCATTCGGCCCATCATGTCCGCACCGGCTCTCTGCCTTCTCCCTATATTCTTCCTTTTCATATAACTGTCTATATTGCCTTTTGAATGCTTCAATTGAACCTGCTTCCACCAGTTCTAAGCTGCTCATTCCAGACCTTAACCACTCATTGCGTGAAAAAAGTTTTTCCTCATGTCACTTTTGCTTCTCTTACCAAATACTTTAAATCTGTGCCCTTTCATTCTCGATCCTTTCACAAGTGGGAACAGTTTCTTTCTATCTACTCTGTCCAGACCCCTCATGATTGTGAGTACCTCTATCAGCCTTCTCTTCTCCAAGGAAAACAATCCCAACTTCTCCAATCTATCTTCATAACTAAAATTCCTCATCCCTGGAATCATTCTCGTGAATCTTTTCTTTACTCTGTCCAATGCCCTCGCGCCTTTCTTCAAGTGCGGCACCCAGAATTGGATGCAATACTCCAGCTGAGGCCAAACGAGTGTCTTATACGAGTTCAACATTACTCCCTTGCTCTTGTACTCTATGTCCCCATTAATAAGGCCCAGGATACTGTATGCTTTATTAACCGCTCTCTCAACCTGTCCTGCCACCTTCAATGACTCATACACATATACACCTAGGTCTCTCTGCTCCTGCACCCCTTTAGAATTGTAGCCTTTACTCTATATTGTCTCTCCATGTTCTTCCTTCCAAAATGAAACACCACATTTCTCTGCATTGAACTTCATCTGCCACCTGTCTGCCCATTCCGCCAACTTGTCTATGTCCTTTTGAAGTTCTACACGATCCTCCTCACAGCTCACAAATCTTCCAAGTTTCGTATCATCTGCAAACTTTGAAATTGTGCCCTGTACACCAAGGGCTAGGTCATTAATATATATCAGGAAAAGCAAGGGTCCCACACTGAGCCCTGAGGAACCCCACTACAAACCTTCCTCTAGCTTGAAAAACATCCATTAACCACTATTCTTTGTTTCCTGTCACTCAGCCAATTTCGTATCCATGTTGCTATTGTCCCTTTTATTCCATGGGCTATCTGTTTGCTCACAAGTCTGTTGTGTGGCACTGTATCAAACGCCTTTTGAAAGTCCATGTACACCACATCAATAGCATTGCCCTCATCCACCCTCTCTGTTCCGTCCTCAAAAAAACTCCAGCAAGTTAGTTCAACATGATTTGCCCTTAAGAAATCCATGCTGGCTTTCCTTAATTAACTCACAATTGTCCATGTGACTATTGATTTTGTCCTGAATTATTTTTTTCTAGAAGTTTTCCCAACACCAAAGTTAAACTGAATGGCCTATAGTCGCTGGGCTTATCTTTACGCCCTTTTTTGAACAAGGGTGTAATGTTTGCAATTCTCCAGGCCTCTGGCACCACCCCCGAGTCTGAGGAAGACTGAAAAATTAGTGCCTGTACCTCTGCGATTTCCACCCTCACTTCCCTCAGTATCCTTGGATGCATCTCATCCGGCCCTAGTGCTTTATCCACTTTAAGTACAGGCAGTCTATCTAATATGTCCTCTTTATCAATTTTAAACCCCTCTAGTGTCTGACCTACCTCCTCTTTCAACATTGCCTGGGTTGCATCTTCTTCCTTGGTAAAGACAGATGCAAAGCATTCATTTAATACCTCAGCTATGCCCTCTGCCTCCATGTGTAAATCCCCTTTCTAGTCCCTAATCGGCCCCCTCCTCTTACTATTTATATGCCGATAGAAAACTTTGGGATTTCCTTTAATGCTGGTTGTCAATCTAGTAAACCTCTGAACCACCGCCAACACATTTACACCCTTCCTTAAATAAGGAGACCTAAACTGCGCACAGTATTTGAGATGTGGTCTCACCAATGCCCTGTATAACTAAAGCATAACATCCTTACTTTTATTTTCAATTCCTCTCGTAATAAAGGATAGCATTCCATTAGCTTTCTTTATTACTTGCTGTACCTGCATACTAACATTTTGTGACTCATGCGCTAGAACACCTCGATCCCTCTGCACCTCGGAATTCTGCAGTCATTCTCCATTTAACTAATACTCTGCTTTTTTATTCTTCCTGCCAAAATGAACAACTTCACATTTTCCCACATTAAACTCCATCTGCTAGATTTTTGCCCTCTCACTCAACCTATCTATATCGGTCTGCAACCTCCTTATGTCCTCTTCACAACATACTTTCCTACCTATCTTTGTGTCATCTGCAAATTTAGCTACCACGCCATCGCTCCCCTCATCTAAGTCACTGGTATAAATTGAAAAAAGTTGAGGGTCCAGCACAGACCCCTGTGGGACTCCACTCGCACATCCTGCCAATCAGAAAAGGACCCATTTATGCATACTGTCTTTTTTCTGCCAGCCAGCTGGCCAATCTTCTATCCATTCTAATATCTTACCCCTACATGAGCTCCTATTTTGCGCAATAACCTTTTATGTGGCACCTTGTCAAATGCCTTCTGGAAATCTAAGTACAATACGTCAACGGGCTTCCCTTTTGTCCACAGCGCATGTTACTCCTTCAAAGAGCTCCAATAAATTGGTTAAACACAATTTCTCTTTCACAAAACCATGCTGATTATTCCCAATTACCTTGAATTTTTCTAAGTGCCCAGCTATAGCCTCCTTAATGATCAATTCTAACACCTTCCCCACGACAGACGGCAAGCTAACTGACCTATAGTTACCCGTTTTCAGCCTTCTTGAACAGGGTTATATTTGCTATTTTCAGTCTGATGGAACATTTCCAGAATCTCGCGAATTTTGAAAAATTAACACCAATGCATCTACTACCTCATTACCCACCTGTTTTAAGACTCTAGGATGAAGCCCATCAGGACCCAGGGACTTGTCAGCCCGCAGCTCCATCAGTTTGCTCCGTACCGCTTCCCTGGTGATTGTAATTTCATCAAGTTCCCCTCTTCCTTCCACCTTCTGATGTACAGCTATTACTAGAATGTGTTTTGTATCCTCTATAGTGAAGACAGAAGCAAAATATTTGTTCATTTCATCCACCATTTCCTTATTATCTACTATTAACTCCCCATTCTCACTCTCTCGAGGACCAACACTCACTTGACTTACTCTTTTCCTTTATAAATACCTGTAGAAAGTCTTGCTATCTGTTTTTACATTTCTAGCTAGCTTCCTCTCATACTCTAATTTCTTTCTCCTGATTAACCTTTTACTCATTCTCTGCTGTTCTTTATATTCTGACCAACCATCTGACCTGCCACTCAACTTTGCGCAATTATATGCTTTTTCCTTAAGTTTGATGCTTTCCTTAACGTCTTTAGTTAACCACATATGGTGGGTCCTCCCCTTAGAATTTTTCTTTGTAGTAGGAATATACATCTTCTGAGTATTCTGAAATATCTGCCTCTCTATTGATCTATCTCCTTGCCTAGTAATCCAGTTCACTTCAGCTAGCTCAGATTTCATGCCCAAATAGATACCCTTATTTAAGTTTAAAATACTCGTCTTAGACCCACTCTTCTCTCTTTCAAACTGAATGTAAATTTCAATCATATTGTGATCGCTGCTACCTAGAGGTCCCTTTACTCTGAGGTCATTAATTAATCCTGTCCCGTTCCACAATACCAAGTCTAATATAACCTGCTCTCTGGTTGGTTCCAGAACATGCTGCTCTAAGAAACTATCTCAAAAGCATTCTATGAATTCCTCATCCAGGCTATTATTGGCAATCTGATTTTTCCAGTTTATATGTAGATTAAAATTACCAATGATTATGCTGTCCCTTCTTGTATACTTCGTCCTACATTGTGGCTACTGTTAGTGGCCCTGGAGACCACTCACACTAGTGACTTCTTCCCCCTACCAGTCCTCTTCTCCACCCAAACCGATTCTACTTCCTGATCTCCTGAAGCAAGATCATCTCTAACTATTGCACCAATGCCATCCTTGATTAACAATGCTACCCCTCCACCTTTACCTAGCTTCCTATTCTTCTTGAATGTCATATACCCCTCAATATTCAGGATCCAACCCTTGTCATCCTGCAGCCATGTCTCCGTAATGGAGGAAGATACTGATGGATCTGAACGAATTGTACTAGTCACAAGGAGTTTTAGTCCTGTGATGAATGTGTTAGTTGCGGATTCATTCAACTGTGCTGTACTGGATAGTGCTTGTACGTCGACAGTATGTGGAACTGTGTTATCTGAATTCACTCAGTAGTGAGGATCGATGCAAGGTTATGGAATATAAAAGTACCACCAGTTTTTGGTGATGACAACACATTGAAGTCACTGAAGCGAGTAGTAATCCCAGGTAAAATAGCTGGGGTAAGCCACTTTATCCGTACTGACGTTGTCTGCAGTGAGACACCTTTACTGTTGAGTAAGCCTTCAATAAAAAGGCGCAGATGAAACTTGATATGGAGCATGTTAAGGCAATTGTTTTTGGGAAGCCAATTTGCAGTTTACCCAGTCAGGGCATTATTGCATCCCCCTAACAAAACCTGATGTTTCTAGTCGGAGTGTTAGAGAAATATTGATGCCATCAGGTGCTAAGAATCAGAGAGATAAAAGGCAAATTGTCTTAAAGTTACACAGACAATTTGCTGACCCTTCTTGTCCGAGACTAAAAACCCTACTAAAAGATGCAGGTGTGATTGATGAAGAGTATACGAGGATAATAGAAGAGATTAGTGAAAAGTCAGATTTGTAAAAAGTATCGGAGGACACCATCATGTCCTATTGTCAGCCATCCACTGGGACTTGACTTTTTTTTATTCATTCATGGGATGTGGGCATGTCTGGCTAGGCCAACATTTATTGCCCATCCCTAATTACCCTTGAGAAGGTGGTGGTGAGCTGCCTTCTTGAACTGCTGCAGTCCATGTGAGGTAGGTGCACCCACAGTGCTGTTAGGAAGACAGTTCCAGGATTTTGACCCAGCGACCGTAAAGGAACAGCGTTATAGTTCCATGTCAGGATGGTGTCTGACTTGGAGGGGAACTTGCAGGTGGTGGTGTTCCCATGCATTTGTTGCCTTTGTCCTTCTAGTTGGTAGAGGTCGTGGGTTTTGAACATCTGTCTAAGGAGCGGCGCAGTGGTTAGCACCGCAGCCTCACAGCTCCAGTGACCCGGGTTCGATTCCGGGTACTGCCTGTGTGGAGTTTGCAAGTTCTCCCTGTGTCTGCGTGGGTTTTCTCCGGGTGCTCCGGTTTCCTCCCACAAGCCAAAAGACTTGCAGGTTGATAGGTAAATTGGCCATTATAAATTGTCACTAGTATAGGTAGGTGGTAGGGAAATATAAGGACAGGTGGGGATGTTTGGTAGGAATATGGGATTAGTGTAGGATTAGTATAAATGGGTGGTTGATGTTCGGCACAGACTCGGTGGGCCGAAGGGCCTGTTTCAGTGCTGTATCTCTAATCTAAAGCCTTGGTGCATTGCTACAGTGCATCTTGTAGATGGTACACACTGCCGCCACTGTGCATCGGTGGAGGAGGGCTGCTTTGTCCTGGATGGTGTCGAGTTTCTTGAGTGTTGTTGGAGCTGCACCCATCCAGGCAAGTGGAGAGTATTCCATCACACTCCTGACTTGTGCCTTGTAGATGATAGACAGGCCTTGGGGAGTCAGGAGGTGAGTTACTCGCCATAGGATTCCGAGCCTCTGACCTGCTCTTGTAGCTATGGTATTTATATGGCTACTCCAGTTCAGTTTCTGGTCAATGTCAAGGGCAGTCACTCTCACCTCACCTCTTGAGTTCAGCTTTTTTGTCCATGTTTGAACCAAGGCTGTAATGAGGTCAGGAGCTGAGTGGCCCTGGCGGAACCCAAACTGAGCATCACTGAGCAGGTTGTTGCTAAGCAAGTGCTGCTTGATAGCACTGTTGATGAGAACTTCCATCACTTTACTGATGATTGAGAGTAGACTGATAGGGCGGTAATTGGTCGGGTTGGACTTGTCCTGCTTTTTGTGTACAGGACATACGTAGAACATAGAACAGTACAGGCCCTTCGGCCCACGATGTTGTGCCGAACCTTTAACCTACTCTAAGATCAAACTAACTACCTACCCTTCATTCTACTATCATCCATGTACCTATCCAAGAGTCGCTTAAATGTCCCTAATGTATCTGCTTCTACTACCACCGCTGGCAGTGCATTCCGCGCACCCACAACTCTCTGTGTAAAGAACCTACCTCTGACATCTCCCCGAAACCTTCCTCCAATCACCTTAAAATTATGCCCCCTGGTGATAGCCCTTTCCACCCTGGGAAAAAGTCTCTGGCTATCCACTCTATCTATGCCTCTCATCATCTTGTACCCCTCCATCAAGTCACCTCTCATCCTTCTTCGCTCCAATGAGAAAAGCCCTAGCTCCCTCAATCTTTCTTCGTAAGACATGCCCTCCAGTCCAGGCAGCATCCTGGTAAATCTCCTCTGCACCCTCTCTAAAGCTTCCACATCCTTCCGATAATGAGGCGACCAGAACTGAACACAATATTCCAAGTGTGGTCGAACCAGGGCCTTATAGAGCTGCAGCATAACCTCGCGGCTCTTCAACTCAATCCCCCTGTTAATGAAAGCCAACACACCATACGCCTTCTTAACAACCCTATCAACTTGGGTGGCAACTTTGAGCGATCTATGGACATGGACCCCAAGATCCCTCTGTTCCTCCACACTACCAAGAATCCTGTCTTTAAGCCTGTATTCTGCATTCAAATTCGACCTTCCAAAATGAATCACTTCACACTTTTCCAGGTTGAACTCCATCTGCCACTTCTCAGTCCAGCTCTGCATCCTGTCAATGTCCCGTTGCAACCTACAACAGCCTTTCACACTATCCACAACTCCAGCAACCTTCGTGTCATCGGCAAACTTGCTAACCCAGCCTTCCACTTCCTCATCCTCATCCAAGTCATTTATAAAAATCACAAAGAGCAGAGGTCCCAGAACAGATACCTGCGGAACACCACTGGTCACCGAGCTCCATGCTGAATACTTTCCATCTACTACCACCCTCTGTCTTCTATGGGCCAGCCAATTTTGTATCCAGACAGCCAAATTTCCCTGTATCCCATGCCTCCTCACTTTCTGAATGAGCCTACCATGGGGAACCTTATCAAACGCCTTGCTAAAATCCATATACACCACATCCACTGCTCTTCCTTCATCAATGTGTTTTGTCACATCTTCAAAGAATTCAATAAGGCTTGTGAGGCATGACCTGCCCCTCACAAAGCCATGCTGACTGTCTCTAATCAAACCATGCTTTTCCAAATAATCATAAATCCTGTCTCTCAGAATCCTCTCCAATAATTTGCCCACTACCGACGTAAGACTGACTGGTCTAGTATTCCCAGGGTTATCCCTATTCCCTTTCTTGAACAAGGGAACAACATTTGCCACCCTCCAATCATCCGGTACTACTCCAGTGGACAGTGAGGACGCAAAGATTATCGCCAAAGGCGCAGCAATCTCTTCCCTCGCTTCCCGTAATATCCTTGGGTATATCCCGTCTGGCCCCGGGGACTTATCTGTCCTCATATCATTCAAAATTTCCAGCACATCCTCCGTCTTAACCTCAACCTGTTCGAGCATATCAGCCTGTTCCACGCTGTCCTCACAAACGACCAGGTCCCTCTCACTAGTGAATACTGAAGCAAAGTATTCATTTAGGACCTCCCCTACCTCCTCCGACTCCAAGCACAAGTTCCCTCCACTATCCCTGATCGGCCCTACCCTCACTCTGGCCATCCTCTTGTTCCTCACATAAGTGTAGAACGCCTTGGGATTTTCCTTAATCCTACCCGCCAAGACTTTTTCATGTCCCCTTCTAGCTCTCCTAAGTCCATTCTTCAGTTCCTTCCTGGCTACCTTGTAACCCTCTAGAGCCCTGTCTGATCCTTGCTTCCTCAACCTTAAGTAAGCTTCCTTCTTCCTCTTGACTAGCTGTTCCACATCTCTTGTCATCCAAGGTTCCTTCACCCTACCATCCCTTCCTTGCCTCATCGGGACAAACCTATCCAGCAGTCGCAGCAAGTGCTCCGTAAACAACCTCCACATTTCTGTCGCGGCAATTTTCCAAGTAGATGCCAGGTTGTAGCTGTACTGTGTCATGATCCTGTCTTTTTTTTCCGCGAAGAAAGCGCTGCGAACCTAAGAACTAGGAGCAGGAGTAGGCAATTCAGCTCCTTGAGCCTGCTCCGCCATTCAATACGATCATGGCCAATCTCATCTCGGCCTCAACTCCACTTTCCTGCCCATTCTACATAGCCCTTCAACCCATTACTAATTAAAAATCTGTCTATCTCCTCCTTACATTTTCTCAATGTCCCGGCATCCACCGCACTCTGGGGTAGTGAATTCCACAGATTCATGACCCTTTTGAGAGAAGTAATTTCTCCTCATCTCTGTTTAAAATCTGCTACCCCTTATCCTAAAACTATGACCTCTTGTTCTAGATTGCCCCACCAGAGGAAACATCCTCTCTACGTTTACTTTGTCAATCCCCTTAATCATCTTATATACTTCAATTAGATCTCATTCTTCTAAACTCCAGAAAGTAAAGGCCTAAACTGCTCAATCTCTCTTCATAAGACATGCTCCCCCCCCCCCACTTCTCCTGAATCAATCTAGTGAACCTCCTCTGAACTGCCTCCAATGCAACTACATCCTTTCTCAAGTAAGGGGACCAAAATTGTACGCAATACTCCAGCTGCATTCTTACCAATGTTTTGTACAGTTGCAGCAACATTTTTATACTCTATTCCTTTAGCAATAAATGCCAAAATTCCATTTGCCTTCATTGTCACCTGCTGCACCTGCAAACTAGTTTTCTGCAAATCATGCACGAGGACACCCAGATCCCTCTGCACTGAAGCACTCTGAATTTCTCTCCATTTAGATAATAATGTGTCTTTCTATTTTTCTGACCAAAATGGATAACCTCACTTATCCACGTTAAAATCCATCTGCCAAATTTTGGCCCATTTATCTAATCTATCCATATCCATTTGTCGATCTCTTATTTCTTTATTGCAACTTACTGTGCCACTTATTTTAGTTTCATCTGTAAATTTGGCTATAGTACCTTCTATCCCTGCATCCAAGTCATTTATATAGATTGTAAATAGTTGGGGCCCGAGGACCGAACCCTGTGGCACCCCACTAGTTACAACTTGCCAACCAGAAAAAGACCCATTTATCCTGACTCTCTGTTTTCTGTTGGTTAGCCAATCCTCTATCCAAGTGAATAAATTGCCCCTAACCCCATGTGAACTTACCTTGTGTATTAACCTTTTGTGCGGCACCTTATCAAATGCCTTCTGGAAGTCCAGAAATACTACATCTACAGGATTCCCATTATCCACTTTGCTTGTTACAGCTTCTCGCAAATTAATCAAACACGATTTACCCTTCATAAAACCATACTGACTCTGATGGATTGCGTTTTGATTTTCTAAATGTCCTGTTATTACTTCCTTAATAATGGATTCTAACAATTTCCCAACGACAGATGTTAAACTAACTGGTCTATAGTTTCCTACTTTCTGCCTCCCTCCCTTTTTGAATAAGGGCATTACATTAGCTTTTTTCCAATCCTCTGGAATCTTTCCCGTATCCAGAGAATTTTGGAATATTATAACAAATGGATCCACTATCTCCACTGCCACTTCCTTTAAGACCCTAGGATATAGGCCATCAGGCTCTGGGGACTTGTCTGTCTCCAACCCCAATAGTTTGCTCAGTACTTTTTCCCTAGTGATGATGATTGTTCTAAGTTCCTCTCTTTCTACATCTGCATTACCTGGTACTATTGGGATGGTACTAGTGTCCTCCACTGTGAAAACTGAAGCAAAACACTGATTTAGTGTCTCTGCCATTTCTGTGTTCCCTTCTATTAACTCCCCAGTCACATCCTCCAACGGAATAACATTCACTTTAGCTACTCTATTCCCTTTTATATACTTATAGAAGCTTTTGCTATCCGTTTTTATATTTTGCGCTAGTTTTTTTTCATAATTTACCATTGATCTTTTTATTACTTTTTTAGTAACCCTTTGTTGATCTTTAAAAGTTTCCCAATCTTCCAGCCTGCCACTGGCCTTTTCAATATGTTATGCCTTAGTTTTTGTCTTTATGGTATCCTTAACTTCCTTGCTTAGCCATGGATGTTTTTTTCCCCCTACTAGAATCTTTCTTCCTCTCGGGAATATATTTTAGTTGGGATAAATTGAATATCTCCTTAAACATCTGCCACTGCTCGTGAACTGTCCTACCTTGTAGTCTTCCTGCCCAGTCCACTGGGGCCAAATCTGTCCTCATGCCTATATAATTACCTTTGTTTAACTCCAGAACGCTCGTGTGCGATTCCAGCTTCTCGCCCACAAACTGAATTTGAAATTCTAGCATGCTATGATCACTTTTCCCGAGAGTATCCTTTACAATGAGATCATTTATTAATCCCACCTCATTACACAACACCAAATCTAGAATAGCCTGCTCTCTGGTTGGTTCCACAACATATTGCTCCAAAAAACAATCTCTAATACATTCAATGAACTCTCCCTCGAGGCTACCCTTGCCAATTTGACTCATCCAGTCTATCTGCATATTAAGATCACCCATGATTATTGTCATACCTTTCTTACAAGCCCCCAGTATCTCCTGGTTTATACTGTGCCCCACTGCGGAACTACTGTTTGGGGACCTATAGATTACTCCCACCAGGGACTTCTTTCCCTTGCTATTTCTTATTTCTACCCAGACTGATTCTATGTCTTGATCTCCAGTGCCTATATCATTTCTCACGACAGCACTGATCTCTTCCTTCATTAACAAAGCTACACCTCCTTTTTCTTCCTGTATATCCTTCCGAAATACTGAGTACCCTTGGATATTCAATTCCCAATCCTGGTTTCCCTGCAACCACGTCTTAGTAATCGCCACTAAATCATACCCATTCGTCTCTATTTGCGCTGTTAACTCATTAATTTTATTCTGAATGCTTCGTGCATTCAGATACAAAGCCTTTAAGTTTGTTCTGTTATTAAATTTCCCTACTCTTGTACGATTCCTTGGTGCAATATGATGTTCACACGTTCTGTCCCTTCCTTTTATTTTCTGGTAACATTCAGCCTCACCACTAACCTGCACTCCTACCTTCTCTTTTAACTTCATGTTTTTCCATGCAACTGAACCCTCTCCCCAACTATTTAGTTTAAAGCCCTATCTACAGTCCTAGTTATGCGATTCACCAGGACTCTGGTCCCAGCATGATTCAGGTGGAACCCGTCCCATCAGAACAGCTCCCTCCTTCCCCAGTACTGGTGCCAATATCCAATGAATTCGAACTCATTTCTCCCATATCAATCTCTGAGCCACGCATTTACCTCTTTAATCTTATTGACCCTTTGCCAATTTGCTCATGGCTCAGGTAGTAATCTGGAGATTATTACCTTTTTTGGTTCTGCTTTTTAATTTAGCCCCTAGCTGCTCATATTCCCTCAGCAAAACCTCTAACCTCGTTCTACCTATATCGTTGGTACCTACGTGGACCACGACAACTGGATCTTTCCCCTCCCACTCCAAGTTCCTCTGCAGCCCAGATGAGATATCCCGAACCCTGGCACCAGGTAGGCAACACAGCCTTCGGGACTCTCGATCCTGGCCACAGAGAACAGTGTCTAAGCCCCTAACGATACTATCCCCGATTTCTCTGTGCCTTTAAGGCTGGAAAAAGAACCGTACTAATTTAAGGCAGCAAGCTGTAAAGACTAAGTCAAAGAATGCATTCTTGTTACCTTGGATACAGCCATACAGAGACTGCGATTCAAAGGGTGCATTCTCGTTGCCTTGGATACAGCCATTTAGACTGAGCATCGCTCTAGTGCAAAGAGACTGTTCTAAGAGGGGACACAGACAGACACCTGAAAGAATAGCTCTCAGTCCATTTAAACTGAAGGAGGAAAATTTAGTTAGTCTATTTATTATTCTTTCAAAATTCTAAAAAGTCAAGCCAAAACAGAGATCTCAGATAATTTAAACTGAAGGAAGGGAAGTTAGACAGTGACAACCTTTTATCCCTCAAACATTCTAAAGCCAGATTGATTCTATTGAAAGTGGTTGCGAGTTGTTGATCTACTGAGGTCATTTCAGGAAGAAAGAGGAGTTTGAAACTTCGGGTATTGGACTGTTTTCCTTTCCTCATCGGACCCTGGAAGATTGCACGTGGACTTTAATCAGAGGTTTGTTCATCGGGAAGTGTAAATTTGCAAGGACTATAATTTTTTCTATTTTAAATGTTGTTTAAGTTTTAGTCGTGTTTAAGAATTCAGTTTTTCGAATTAAACAGTTAATTTGTTGATTTAAAGACCTGGTTTGGTTAGCCTTATTCGGGGGTTAATAGATGGTACAATTTGGCTGGGTCGTTCTTTGATTTGGAAAGTTTAAATGATATGTTAGGTGATCTGTGGAGGGATGGGATTGAATTAGCAGTGCATTTCTCCCACCACAATCAGAATTGAATATTTTGATTGGGGGCTTTGACTGGAGCAGTCGGTCGTAACATAGTAATTGGGTTTCTCGCCTGGGATTTGAATCATATCTTAATTTGGGGCTCGCTCAAGGTTGAATCATATTTAATTTGGTGGCTCGTGTCTGGGATCAGAATCAGACTAATTTGGAGGGCTCACATTTGGAATCATATTAATTACTTGTTTCTGAGAAAGGATATTTGAATTATGGTCTTTCGTTTGGCATCACATTTAATTGCTCTTGCATCTGCGATCATAGCAATTGGAAACTCGATTGTTGGGATCTAAATCTAACACCAATTACAAAGAAATTAAAAGAACCAGGTGTCTTGTGTAATAAAGTACAGTCTATACCATTGTAATGGCATTAGTGGTTGGAGCAGAGTTTTTGGGAAAACAGAATGTTTCCCTGAGTGACTTGATAACTTTAACTCAGAACAAATTAAAAGAATTGACAGTGAAATTGGGGTTGGAATTGAAATCAGGTGCCAAAAGAGCAGAGGTAATTGACATAATAGCCAAACATCTAGAATTAGAAGATGATGAAGCTGAAGGGGAATACGAGGAACAAGAAAAGGAATATGAGAGACAAGAATGTAGTAGGTCCGAGAGTGATGCAGTGGTATTGGCTAGGATTCAGTTAGAAATGAAAAATCTTGAGGCAGAAAATTAATGAAGAAATCTTGAACTTCAAAGTGAAAGTGAAGAGAGGGAATTTAAGTTAAAAGAGATGGAACTAAGACAAAAGAGTAGTCTTGAATCCAGGTAAAATTCAGGTCAGGAAGAAACTGACTTTAGATCAGGACCCAGCAAAAAGTTGTTTAAATTTATACAGGCTCTTCCTAAGTTTGAGGAAAGGGACATAGAGGCATTTTTCATATCTTTTGAAAAAATAGCCAAACAGATAAAATGGCTGCAAGAAAGCTGGACATTACTTATTCAGGCAAGCTGGAAGGCAGAGCTTATGAAGCTTATGCCATGCTTCCTGAAGAGGCTTCTGTAGATTATGAGATGGCAAAAAGGGCTATTCTCGCAGCGTATGAGTTCGTCCCTGAAGCTTACTGTCAGAAGTTTAGGAACTTAGGGAGATTGGCTGGGCAGACATATTTAAAATTTGAGAAGACGAAGCAAATGAATTTTGACCGTTGGATATGGACATTAAAGATAGACACCACTTGTGAGAACCTTCAAGAATTGATTCTCATAGAAGCGTTTAAAAACTCCATTCCCTCAGTAGTGAGAACTCGTATAGATAACCTGAAAGTTTTGAAAGCTAGGCAAGCAACAGGGGCTACTGATGATTTTGAGCTTGTGAATAACTTATTTTGTTCATCATCCCCATTGATCTGAGAAGGATAGAAAGTTCTTACCTTCCGAGAGCGGAGCAGACCTTTGGGGAGAACGCCACGAGTGGAGCCTATAAAGCGACCCCGAGGATCGAGGCCCAGTCTCTTACCTTCCAGGTGCGGAGCGGAGAGGAGCTCTTCCAGCGCGCCGGAGTTTTGAGAAAAAAAAGCCAACAGTGACGTCAGAAGAGAGCTGCAAGGTGATTGGTTGGTGAGTAGCAGCTGTTAGAATATCTTTAAAAAAAAACAGGAACGTTTTTTTTGTTGAAAAAAGAACCTCTGGTGATAAGGTGAGTACTAC
Source organism: Heterodontus francisci (assembly GCF_036365525.1). NCBI lineage: Eukaryota > Metazoa > Chordata > Chondrichthyes > Heterodontiformes > Heterodontidae > Heterodontus > Heterodontus francisci. The sequence goes on from NC_090385.1 coordinate 95,275,065, forward strand.
TGAAGTGTTTTTTTTAAAGGACTTTCGATTGGAGTGGGTAGAACAAGGCCCCTAGTGTAATTAGTATTTTTTAATTGAGGGAGTAATTAATTAACCTAAGGGTAAGTCATGGCAGGAGAGCTCAGCCCCGTGATATGTTCCTCCTGCGCTATGTGGGAAATCAGGGACGCTTCCAGTGTCCCTGACAACCATGTGAGCAGGAAGTGTATCCAGCTGCAGCTTTGGCTACCCGCATTACGGAGCTGGAGCTGCGGGTGGATTCACTGTGGAGCATCCGCGATGCTGAGGATGTCGTGGATAGCACGTTTAGTGAGGTGGTCACACCGCAGGTAATGGCTGCACAGGCAGAAAAGAGGTGGGTGACCACCAGACGGAGTAGTAGGCGCAGGCAGGTAGTGCAGGAGTCCCCTGTGGCCATCCCCCTCTCAAACAGCTGTACCGCTTTGGATACTGTTGGGGGGGATGACCTCCCAGGGGAAAGCAGCAACAGCCAATTTTTTGGCACCATGGAGGCCTGTGCTGCACAGCAGGGGAGGAAAAGGGTTGGAAGAGCTATAGTGATAGGGGATTCTATCGTAAGGGGTGCAGATAGGCATTTCTGTGGCCACAAACGAGACTCCAGGATGGTATGTTGCCTCCCTGGTGCTAGGCTCAAGGATGTCTTGGAGCGGCTGCAGGACATTCTGAAAGGGGAGGGTGAGCAGCCAGAGGGCGTGGGGTCCATATTGGTACTAACGACATAGGCAGGAAGAGAGATGAGGTCCTGCAAAGTGAATATAGGGAGTTAGGCAGAAGGTTAAAAAGCAGGACCTCCAGGGTTGTAATCTCAGGATTACTCCCTGTGCCACGTGCTAGTGAGGGTAGGAATAGGAGGATTAGGCAAATGAATGTGTGGCCGAAGAGCTGGTGTAGGCGGGAGGGCTTCAGCTACTTGGGATCTCTTCTGGTGCAGAGGTGACCTGTACAAGTAGGACGGGTTGCATCTAAACTGGAAGGGGATCAGTATCCTTGCTGGGAGGTTTGCTAGTACGACTCAGGAGGGTTTAAACTAGTCTTGCAGGGGTGTGGGACCCAAGGTAGTAGTCTCTCCGATGAGATAGTTGAGGCAAATGTAGAGGTTAAAGCAAACAAGTCCAGTAGGCAGGCCGGGCAGGGGCAGGACAGGGAGCGTGGAAGGTCTGATAGGCTAAACTGCATTTACTTTAATGCAAGAAGCCTTACAGGTAAGGCAGATGAACTCAGAGCATGGATCGGTACATGGGATTGTGATATTATAGCTATTAGGGAAACGTGGTTGAGGGATGGGCAGGATTGGCAGCTCAATGTTCTGGGGTACCGATCCTTCCGGCGTGACAGAGGTGGAGGTAAGAGAGGAGGGGGAGTTGCACTATTGATTAGTGAGGACATCACGGCAGTACTTAGAGAGGATATCCCAGGGGGAATGTCCAGCGAGGCCATGTGGGTAGAACTTAGAAATAAGAAAGGGGTGATCACTTTGATGGGATTATACTATAGGCCCCCCCCCCCCCCCAATAGTCAGAGGGCAGTGGAGGAGCATATATGGAGGGAAATCCCAGATAGATGTAGGAATTATAGGGTTGTAATAGTAGGTGATTTTAACTTCCCTAATATTGACTGGGACTGCCTTAGTGCTACGGGATCAGATGGGGAAGAATTTGTTAAGTGTGTCCAGCATAGTTTTCTGAAGCAGTATGTGGATGGTCCTACTAGAGAAGGGGCTACGCTCGACCTCCTCTTAGGAAATGAGGATGGGCAGCTGGTTAATGTGCCAGTGGGGGAGCACTTTGGGACCAGTGACCATAACTCTATTAGCCTCAAGATAATTATGGAAAAGGATAGGACTGGTCCTCAAGTTGAAGCCCTAAATTGGGGGAAGGCTAATTTTGATGGCATCAGACAGGATATCTCAAAAGCTGAATGGGAGAGGCTGTTTACAGGTAAAGGGACGTCTGACAAGTGGGAGGCTTTTAAAAGTGAGATAGGAAGAGTTCAGGGCTGGCATGTTCCTGTTAGATGGAAGGGCAAGGCTGGCAAGTTTAGGGAACCTTGGTTGACGAGGGATATTGAGGGTCTGGTCAGGACAAAGAAGGAGGCATATGTCAGGTATAGGCAGCTGGGATCAAGTGAGTCCCTCGAGGAGTATAGGGGATGTAGGACTACAGTTAAGAAGGAAATTAGGAGGGCGAAAAGGGGCCATGAGATTTCCCTGGCAGATAAGATAAAGGAGAATCCTAAAAGATTCTATAAGTATATTAAGAGTAAAAGGGTAGCTAGGGAGAGAGTAGGACCCCTTAAGGATCAGTGTGCCAATCTATGAGTGGAGTCACAGGAAATGGGCGAGGTCTGAAATGAATATTCCTCGTCTGTATTTACCGTGGAGAAGGTCATGGAAGCTAGTGAGTTCAAAGGAGGGAACAACAATATCCTGGAGCATATCAACGTTACAAAGGAGGAGGTGTTGAAGGTTTAGAAGCGCATTAAGGTGGATAAATCCCCAGGGCCTGACCAGGTGTATCCCAGGATGCTAAGGGAAGCAAGGGAGGAGATTGCTGGGCCCCTGGCAGAGATTTTTGTATCATCGTTAGCCACGGGTGAGGTACCGTAAGACTGGAGAATAGCTAATGTTGTGCCTTTATTTAAGAAGGGCAGCAGGGATAAGCTAGGGAACTACAGGCCGGTGAGCCTTACATCAGTGGTGGGAAAGTTATTGGAAGGGATTCTGAGAGACAGGATTTATGTGCATCTGGAAAGGCATGGTCTGATTAGGGATAGTCAGCATGGCTTTGTGCTTGGGAAATTGATTGAATTTTTCGAGGAGATGAGCAAGAGAATTGACAAGGGCAGGGCGATGGACGTTGTCTACATGGACTTTAGAAAGGCCTTTGACAAGGTCCCGCATGGTAGGCTGGTCCAGAAGGTTCGAACACATGGGATCCAGGGTGAGCTAGCAAATTGGATACAAAATTGGCTTGGTGATAGGAGGCAGAGGGTGGTGGTGGAGGGTTGTTTTTCAGGTTGGAGGCCGGTGACCAGTGGTGTGCCGCAGAGATCGGTGGTGGGCCCTCTGTTGTATGTCATAAATACGAATGACTTGGATGTGCATGTAGGGGGCATGATTAGTAAGTTTGCAGATGACACCAAAATTGGTGGTATAGTGGACAGTGAAGAAGGTTGTCTAAGTTTACAACAGGATATAGATCAACTGGGAAAGTGGGCAAGGGAGTGGCAAATGGAATTTAACGTAGACAAGTGTAAGGTGATGCATTTTGTGAAGTTAAACCAGGGCAGGACATATACATTGAATGACAGTGTTGTTGAGCAGAGAGACCTGGGGGTGCAAGTACATAGTTCCCTGAAAGTGGCAACACAGGTAGACAGGGTGGTGAAGAAGGCGTATGGCATGCTTGCCTTCATCGGCCGAGGCATTGAGCACAAGAGTTGGGACGTGCTGTTACAGTTGTACGTAACGTTGGTTAGGCCGCATTTGGAGTAGTGTGTGCAGTTCTGGTCACCGCACTACAGGAAAGATGTGATTAAGCTAGAGAGGGTGCAGAAAAGATTCACAAGGATGTTGCCTGGTTTGGAGGGCTTGAGTTATAAAGAGAGATTGGATAGGTTGGGTCTGGTTTCCCTGGAGTGAAGGAGGCTGAGAGGGGACCTGATAGAGGTATATAAAATTATGAGAGGCATAGATAGGGTAGATAGCCAGAGTCTGTTTCCCATGGTAGGGGTGACTGAAACTAGAGGGCATAGATTTAAGGTGAGAGGGATCAGGTTTAAAGGGGATCAAAGGGGTAAATGTTTCACACATAAAATAGTGGGTATCTGGAATGAGCTGCCACAAATAGATAGCCAAGTATCTGAAACATTATTTGGGGATTTAGATAATCCAAATGAGATGTTTTAACAGGTCATCTAGCATTGCAGCACAGCAAACTGATCCAGAGATCTACCTAATAGCACAGATGGCTCTGTCAGAAGCTGAGGCGAAAGGAGTTCCAGAAGGCTTTTATATGGCCTACTAACGAAGACTGGACAGTTGTTGAACAGATAGTGGTACTATCTAAATATCGACCAGGATTATTAAGGTTAGCACACAACATTCCTTTTGCAGGACATAGGGGAATTCGGAATACCAAATCACACATAAGCAAACATTATTACTGGCCAGGTCTTACAAAGGATGTGAGACAATTTTGTAGGATATGCCGTCCCTGTCAAATGGTGGGAAACCCACAACCTACCATAAAACCAGGGGATAAAGTATTAGTGTTGTTACCGTCACAGGGAGAACCATTGAAAGTATGGTTCAGTGGCTCATATAGAATGATCAAAAGAGTAGGTAAGGTCGATCACTTGACTGACACCACTGATCACTGGAAGAAGAACCGGTTGTGTCACATTAATTTGCTTAAACCATATTACCACAGGGAGGAGGATAAGCCAGTACAGGTATGTCAGGTAATCGGGACTGTGGAGAAGTCAAAGGAAAGTGAGGATGAGGCAGAAATAGGCCTAGGAAATTCTCAAATTGAACCTCTAACTATCCAATTAGCGAATACAGAATGGCTAGGAAAATTAAACCATAGGCTTTTACACTTAGAGGCAAAACAGCGTGAAGTCCTAACCAGGGTTTTCACAACGTTTCAAAAAGTTTGTAGGGATAACCCAGGATGTACAACCTTAGCCACACATGATGTGAGTATAGGGGAAACCATTCCTTTAAAACAACATCCTTGCCGCTTAGGTCCAGACAGACAGGCCCAAGTAGAAGCAGAGGTCCAATGCTGAAGGGCAGCTTAGTTGCACCTAGTCAGGACGGCTGGAATTTGCAGATGATCTTGATGACTAAACCTGGTGGGTCAGCTCAAACTTGCATGGGCTCTAGAAAAGTCACTGTGGTAAAGAAGGCAGACTCCTACCCAAATTATTATTTAAAGGAATGTAAGGACAGAGTGGGCGACACAATGTGACTTAAAGGGACAAATGTGTTGGAGGGATACTGTCAAATTCCTTTGACACCCCAGGGTAAGAAAAAAATCAGCTTCCAGTGTCAAGTAATGCCACATAAGTTAAGGGGTACTCGAGAAACTTCTCAGAGAATAGTAAACCCAGTAGTGGTCAGTGCTACTAGCTGTGCAGTTCACCTGGCTGAGGTGATGGACAATAGGAATGCTTGGAAGGAAAACACAAAACAATTGGAAGACTATGCTTGGAAATTTAAAAATGGGTTAATGGGGTCAAAGTTCTGAAAATGTAAAGCCAAAATGTTCTGGTGGAACTTGTTGCTTTAGTCTTTACATTTTGAAAAGTGTATGCCTGTAAGTGTGGGAAAAAAATGTGTAGGCGTTTTTTCAATTAGTATTTTTTTTTACCCATTGTAATGAAATGCGTTTCAGAAATGGCATTTCATTCTGCCACGGGTGGAGGTGTCATGATCCTGTCTTTGTTTCTGTAAAGAATGCAATGTGCCTTTAAGGCTGGAAAAAGAGCCATACTGCTTTAAGGCAGTAAGCTCTAAAGACTGAGTCAAAGAATGCATTCTCATTGCCTTGGATACAGCCACTTGGATTGAATACCAAGAGATACATTTGTTACAATTTAATTTTGAACTGGCTTATAGTCCAAAGAGACTGTTCTAAGAGTGGGCACAGATCGCCAGCAGTGTGTTAGCACCAGAAAGAATAACTCTCAGCCCATTTAAACTGAAGGAAGAGAATTTAGTTAGTCTATTTATTATTCTCTCTTAAATTTCTAAAAGATCAAGCCAAAACAGAGATCTCTGATAATTTAAACTGAAGGAAGGGAAGTTAGACTGTGGCAATCGTTTATCCCTCAAAAATTTTAAAGTCAGATTGATTCTATTGAAAGTGATTGCAAGTTGTTGATCTACTGTGGTCACTGCTGGAAGAAAGAGGAGTTTGAAACTTTGGGTATTGGACTGTTTTCCTTTCCTCATCGGACCCTGGAAGAATTGCGCGTGGACTTTAATCAGAGGTTTGTTCATGGGGAATTGTAATTTTACAAGGACTCTAATTTTTTCTATTTTAAATGTTGTTTAAATCTTAGTGTTTAAGAATTCAGTTTTTGTAATTAAGAAGATAAGAACTAGGAGCAGGAGTAGGCAATTCAGCCCCTTGAGCCTGCTCCGCCATTCAGTACGATCATGGCTGATCTCATCTCGGCCTCAACTCCACTTTCCTGCCCGTTCTCCATAACCCTTCAACCCTTTACTAATTACAAATCTGTCTATCTCCTCCTTAAATTTACTCAATGTCCTGGCATCCACCGCACTCTGGGGTAGTGAATTCCAGAGACTCACGACCCTTTGAGTGAAGTAATTTCTCCTCATCTCTGTTTTAAATCTGCTACCCCTTATCCTAAAACTATGACCTCTTGTTCTAGATTGCCCCACTAGAGGAAACATCCTCTTTACGTCTACTTTGTCAATTCCTTTAATCATCTTATATACCTCAATTAAATCTTCTCTCATTCTTCTAAACTCTAGAGAGTAGAGGTCTAAACTGCTCAATCTCTCTTCATAAGACAAACCCCTCATCTCTGGAATCAATCGAGTGAACCTCCTCTGAACTGCCTCCAATGCAACGCATCCCTCCTCAAGTAAGGGGACCAAAACTGTACGCAATACTCCAGGTGCAGTCTCACTATAGCCTTGTACAGTTGCAGCAACACTTTCCTACTTGTATACTGTATTCCTTTAGCAATAAATGCCAAAATTCCAATTAACAGTTAATTTGTTGATTTAAAGACACCCAGTTTGGTTAGCCTTATTCGGGGGTTAATAGATGGTGCAATTTGGCTGGGTCTTTCTTTAATTTGGAAAGTTTAAATGATATGTTAGGTGATCTGTGGAGGGACAGGATTGAATTAACAGTGCGTTTCTCCCACCACAATCAGAATTGTGTATTTTGATTGGGGGCTTTGACTGGAGCGGTCAGTCGTAACAACTGGAACAGCTTGGCTAGGGGAATGGCAAGTTCTGGAGCACAGGTCTTCAGTACTATTGCCGGAATATTGTCAGGGCCCATAGCCTTTGCAGTAGCCAGTGCCTTCAGCTGTTTCTTGATATCATACGGAGTGAATCGAATTGCCTGAAGTCTGGCATCTGTGATGCTGGGGATTTCAGGAGGAGGCCGAGATGGATCATGAACTCGGCACTTCTGGCTGAAGGTTGTTGCAAATGCTTCAGTTTTATCTTTCGCACTGATGTGCTGGGCTCCCCCATCATTGAGGTTGGGGATATTTGTGGAGCCATCACCTCCAGTTAGTTGTTTAATTGTCCACTATTCACAGCTGGATGTGGCAGGACTGCAGAGCTTAGATCTGATCCGTTGGTTATGGGATCGTTTAGCTCTGTCTATCGCATGCTGCTTACGCAGTTTGGCGCGCGGGTAGTACTGTGTTGTAGCTTCACCAGGTTGACACCTCATTTTGAGGTGTGCCTGGTGCTGCTCCTGACATTCCCTCCTGAACTCTTCATTGAACCAGGGTTGGTCTCCTGGCTTGATGGTAACGGTAAGGTGTGGAACATGCCGGTCCATGAGGTCACAGATTGTGGTCGAGTACAATTCTGCTGCTGCTGATGGCCCACAGCACCTCATGGATGTCCAGTTTTGCATTGCTAGATCTGTTTGAAATCTATCCCATTTAGCACGGTGGTAGTGCCACACAACACGATGGAGGGTATCCGTAATGTGAAGGCAGGACTTCGTCTCCACAAGGACTGTGCAGTGGTCACTCCTACCAATATTGTCATGGACAGATGCATCTGCGGCAGGCAGATTGGTGAGGACAAGGTCAAGTATGCTTTATAATAAAAACAAGAAATGCTGGAAATACTCAGCAGGTCTGGCAACATCCATGGAGAGAGAACCAGAGTTAATGTTTCAGGTCTGTGACCCTTCTTCAGAACTAGCAGATAGTAGAAATGTGAAAGGTTTTGAGCAAGTAAAGCGGGGGTAGGGCAAGACGTAACAAATGAGATGGTGTAGATAGGACAAGGCCACAGACAATAATTGACCAGAAGGTCATGGAGCAAAGGCAAACAGCCTCTGCTTCTCTCTCCACAGATGCTGCCAGACCTGCTGAGTATTTCCAGCATTCTTGTTTTTATTTCAGATTTCCAACATCTGCAGTATTTTGCTTTTATTTTAGTCAAGTATGTTTTTCTCTCTTGTCGGTTCCCTCACCACCTGCCGCATACCCAGTCTAGCAGCTATGTCCTGTAGGACTCGGCCAGCTCGGTCAGTAGTGGTGCTTCCGAGCCACGTTTGGTGATGGACATTGAAGTCCCCCACCCAGAGTACATTCTGTGTCCTTGCCACCCTCAGTGCCTCCTCCAAGTGGTGATCAACATGGAGTACTGACTCATCAGATGAGGGAGAGTGGTAGGTGGTAATCAGCAGGAGGTTTCCTTGCCCATGTTTGACCTGATGCCATGAGACTTCATGGGGTCCGGAGTCAATGTTGAAGACTCCCAGGGCAACTCCCTCCCGACTGTATACCACTGTATTTAACAAGGTAGCTGCCATTTATTTAAAGGTATGGGACAAAGACAAGAATATTTTCATTCTACATTTTATAGACCTCGCAACTAGATTTAGTCTTTCTACAATAATAAATAATAAGGACATCAGGGTGATTTTTAGACAAAATCATGGAGAAATGGATATGGGCTGGACTTGGGGCACCAGCTAAGTTTCTGACTGATAATGGAGGGGAATTTGCCAATGACGAGTTCAGAGACATGTGTGAAAACATGAACATTCTGGTTCTGAATACTGCAGCTGAAAGCCCTTTCAGCAATGGGCTCTATGAAAGGAATCACACAGTGGTTGATGAAATGTTACATAAAATCTTAGATGGCCAGCCAAGCTGCAAGTTGACAACTGCCCTGGCATGGGTGGTTCACGCGAAGAATTCGCTTCAGCTGGTTGGAGGATATAGTCCCAATCAGTTGGTCTATGGGCAGAATCCCAAATTGCCTTCTGTACTGTGTGACAGTCCTCCTACTCTAGAAGATACTACAATCAAATATAAATGTGAAGCTAAGTCAGTCCAGAGGACAGACTAAATGTAGACCAGTTAAGGCTCAGGCAAATAATGCAAGGCTGGATTGTATCTACTTTAATGCAAGGAGTCTTACTAGTAAGGCAGATAAATTGAGGGCGTTGATTAACACATGGGAATATGATATTAATGCTACCACTGAGACATGGTTGAGGGAAGGGCAGGACTGGCAGCTTAATATCCCAGGGTATAGAATCTTCAGATGTGATAGGGGAGGGGGTAAATGAGGAGGTGGCATGGCACTGTTGATTAAGGAGTCAATTACTGCAGTAAGGAGGGATGATATCCTAGAAGGTTCCTCTAATGAGGACATATGGGTAGAACTTAATAACAAAAAAGGTCCTATTATTTGGCTGGGAGTGTACTACAGGCCTCAAAACAGTCAGGCAGTGGTAGAGGAGCAGATATGTTGGCAAATCTCAGAGAGGTGCAAAAATAATAGGCCACACGGCACAGTGGCGCAGTGGTTAGCGGCGCAGCCTCACAGCTCCAGGGACCCGGGTTCGATTCCGGGTACTGCATGTGTGGAGTTTGCAAGTTCTCCCTGTGTCTGCGTGGGTTTTCTCCGGGTGCTCCGGTTTCCTCCCACAAGCCAAAAGACTTGCAGGTTGATAGGTAAATTGGCCATTATAAATTGTCAGTAGTATAAGTTGGTGGTAGGGAAATATAGAGACAGGTGGGGATGTATGGTAGAAATATGGGATTAGTGTAGGATTAGTATAAATGGGTGGTTGATGTTCGGCACAGACTCGGTGGGCCGAAGGGCCTGTTTCAGTGCTGTATCTCTAATAATAGTATTAGAGGGGATAGCATTAGTGCGAAAAGCTTAAAGGGAGCGGAATTCTTCAAGTGCATTGACTAGAGCTTTTTGAGCCAGCACGTAGTGTCCTACAAGAGGAGGGGTGGTACTGGACCTAATCTGAGGGAATGAAGTAGAACAAGTGGTAGACGTGGCAGTGGGGGAGCATTTCGGGGATAGTGACTATAACTCTGTAAGATTTAAGGTAGTTATGGAAAAGGACATAGAGGGACCATAAATAAGAGTATTCAATTGGGGGAAGGCAGTTTTGAATATGATAAAACAGCATCTGGTCAAATTGAACTGGCAGCAGCTTCTTAAAGGAAGTCTGCAGCAGACCAGTGAGAGTCATTTCAAAGGGAAATTGTCAGGGTTCAGGTGCAGCATGTTCCTGTAAAGGTGAAGAGTAGGACCAACAGGTCAAGGGAATCATGGATGTCAAGGGATATACAGGATTGGATAAGGAAAGAAAAGGTGTATGGCAGATTCAGAGTGCTGAAAACAGTGGAGGCCCTAGAGGAGTATAGAAAGTGTACGACGGTACTTAAAGAAGTAATTAGGAGAGCGAAGAGGGGGCATAAAAATTCACTGGCAGACAAGATAAAGGAAAATCCCAAGGCATTTTATAAGTATGTTAGGGGCAAGAGGATAACCAGGGAAAAAGTGGGGCCCGTTAAGGATCAAAGAGGTTTTGAACAATTACTTTTCATCTGTGTTCACTATGGAGAGGGACAATGTATCTGTAGTGATCAGGGAGGAGGATTGTGATATACTTGATCAAATTAGCATTGTAAAGGAGGAAATATTGGCTGTATTAGTGGGCTTAAAGGTGGATAAATCCCCAGGCCCAGATGAGATGTATCCCAGGCTGCTATGTGAGGCAAGGGAGGAGATAGCAGGGGCTCTGACACAAATTTTCAGATCCTCTCTGGCCACAGGAGAGGTACCAGAGGACTGGAGGACAGCAAATGTTGGGTACCATTATTCAAGAAGGGTAGCAGGGATAAACCAGGTAATTACAGGCCGGTGAGCCTAACATCAGTAGTTGGGAAATTATTGGAAAAAATTCTGAGAGACAGGATTAATCTCCACTTGGAGAGGCAGGGATTAATCAGGGATAGTCAGCATGGCTTTGTCCGGGGGGAGATCGTGTCTAACAAATTTGATTGAATTTTTTGAGGAGGTGACTAGAGGTGTAGATGAGGGTATAGCAGTTGATGTAGTCTACATGGACTTCAGTAAGGCTTTTGATAAGGTCCCGCATGGGAGATTGGTTAAGAAAGTAAAGGCCCATGGAATCCAGGGTAATTTGGCAAATTGGATTCAAAATTGGCTTAGTGGCAGGAGGCAGAGGGTGATGGTCGAGGGTTGCTTTTATGAATGGAGGCCTGTGACCAGTGGTGTACCACAGGGATCAGTGCTGGGACCCTTGCTGTTTGTAGTGTACATTAATGATTTAGATGTGAGTATAGGAGGTATGATCAGTAAGTTCGCAGATGACACGAAAATTGGTGGTGTCATAAATAATGAGGAGGAAAGCCTTAGATTACAGGATGATATAGATGGGCTGGTAAGCTGTGGCAAATGGAATTTAATCCTGAGAAGTGTGAGGTGATGCACTTTGGGAGGGCTAACAAGGCAATGGAATAGACAATGGATGGTAGGACCCTATGAAGTACAGAGGGACCTTGGGTGCTTGTCCATAGATCACTGAAGGCAGCAGCACAGGTAGATAAGGTGGTTAGCATATGGGATACTTGCCTTTATTAGCTAAGGCATAGAATATAACAGCAGGGAAGTTATGATGGAGCTGTATAAAACACTGGTTAGGCCACAGCTGGAGTACTGTGTACAGTTCTGGTCACCAAACTATAGTAAGGATGTGATTGCAGTGAAGAGGGTGGAGAGGAGATTCACCAGGATGTTGCCTGAGCTGGAGCATTTCAGCTATGAAGACAGATTGGATAGGTTGGGGTTGTTTTCCTTGTAGCAGAGAAGGCTGAGGGGGGACCTGATTGAGCAATACTAAATTATGAGGGGCATTGATAGGATAGATAGGAAGAAACATTTTCCCTTAGCAGAAAGGTCAATAACTAGGGGGCATAGATTTAAGGTAAGGGGCAGAAGGTTTAGAGGGGAATTGAGGAGAAATTTTTTTACCCAGAGGGTGGCTGGAATCTGGAACACACTACCTGAAGAGGTGGGAGAGGCAGGAACACTCACGGCATTCAAGAAGTATTTAGATGAGCACTTGAAACGCCATAGCATACAAGGCTACGGGCTAAGTGCGGGGAAATGGGATTTGTTAGGATGGGTGCTTGATGGTCGGCGCAGGCCATTGGGCTGAAGGGGTTGTTTCTGTGCTGTAAAACTCTATGACTCTAATTAATTCAATTTTTTTCAACACATATGAATGCTTTACATGCAGGGAGACGGGCTTTCATCAAGGCTGAGGTTTCTGAGAAAATTCGCATAGCTCTGAGGCATTGTATAAGGCCATCTGATGCAGAATTTAGTTCAGGAGATTTGGTCTATTATAAAAGAGAGGGCCATAGGGAATGGAAGGGCCCTGGTAAGGTAATCAGTTGGGATGGTAAGACAGTAGTTATCAAGCATGGAAATCAAACTGTTAAGGTTCATTCCTCACAATTGATCAGGGTTGATTACAAAATCTCAGAATCTGAGCAGCTGTTAGAGGGAAAAGAGGCACCTTGTGCCTCAAATACTCGTGTTTTGTGTTGAAGGTCCTGAGACACAGAATATGGTAGATCAAGGGTTGGATAGTAATGTGGGGGATCATGATGTTCAATAAAGAGCTATCGCATCCAAAGGCCAATTGCCCCAAGTAGGTACTTGGGTGACATATATTCCAGAGGGGTCTAATAAATGGAGGGATGCAACAATTGTGGGATGTGCATGAAAATCTACAGGCAAGTTTAAATATTGATTAAATGTTCAACGTGATGGCCAAGAAGCCAGAACAATGGACTGGCGGAGTGGGTTGAAAGAGTGGAGGGAAAGAAAGCACAGTGCAAGTTTTGATAGTGGGTCTGGCAGTACGTCTTGAGTAAGGAAGCAATCATGTACTGGAGAAAGAGCCTCCGATGAAGTGCTAGGGAGATCTTCAAGCAGTAGGTCCAAAAGACATCAAAATGCTAATAGAGGCCGTAGTGTGAACGATTCCACAATGAAACTAAGGCTAGAGAGCAGTTTCGGAACAGGACTTGCAGCAGAAGTCCTCATGATTGTGAAGTTTTAGTGACTGCCAATAAACTTGAGGATAAACTAATAAGAGAAGCAAAACATAAGGAATTAGAGAGTTGGAAAGAGTTTGAAATTTATTCTGAGGTACCAGATAGGGGACAGTTGGCCTTGTCACATAGAAGGATTTGTACTGAAAAAGTCATTCCCGATGGAGCTTATACGGCTAAAGCGAGGTTAGTCGCGAGAGGTTTTGAAGAGCAATTGGGTGATACCGATGTTAGAGTGGACTCTCCCACAGCTGGAAAAGTAATCTTGAAAATCCTTTTAGCTCTTTTGGCCACATGTTCATGGGAGTTTAGATCCATTGACATAAAAGCCGCATTTCTGTAGAGTAATACTTTTCAGAGAGAAGTGTCTCTGAAACTACCTAAAAAGGCAGCAGATACAGAAGGAAAATTATGGAAACTGAACAAATGCGTCTATGGTCTTGAATGATGCTTCCAGGGTGTGGTATTTCTCGATGAGATCTGTTTTGTTGAAAATTGGTTGTGTTCAACTAAAGGCAGATCCTGCAATGTTTTATTGGTATCATAAAGGGAAACATTCAGGCATCTTCATGATGCATGTTGATGATTTCTAATGGGGTGGTACAGTGGATTTTAAGAAATATGTTCTGAATAAGATTGGAGCAGAATTTAAGATTGGGAATTTAAGACTTGGGGCTTTAAATATGTTGATTTAGATATTAAGCAGAATCAACAATCCTATTTAGAGAGTGTTACACCCATCCCAGTTCATCCTGTTAGGTCATCACAGAAAGATGATGATCTATCTAAAGCAGAGTCTGCGCAATTGCGAAGCCTGGTGGGTCAGTTAAACTGGTTGTGCTCATTGAACTAGCCTGATGCTAGTTTTGATGTGCTGGTGTTAAGCATAATAATGAAATACAAAGAACAAAAAACAGTACAGCACAGGAACAGGCCATTCGGCCCTCCAAGCCTGCGCCGATTATGATGCCTGCCTAAACTAAAACCTTCTGCACTTCCGGAGTCCGTATCCCTCTATTCCCATCCTATTCATGTATTTGTCAAGATGCCTCTTAAATGTCATTATCGTACCTGCTTCCACAACCTCCCCCGGCAGCAAGTTCCAGGCACTCACCACCCTCTGTGTAAAAAACTTGCCTCGCACATCCCCTCTAAACTTTGCCCCTCGCATCTTAAACCTATGTCCCCTAGTAACTGACTCTTCCACCCTGGGAAAAAGCTTCTGACTATCCACTCTGTCCACTCATAACTTTGTAAACCTCTATCATGTCGCCCCTCCACCTCCGTCGTTCACCTTCAGTGAAAACAATCTGGGTTTATCCAACCTCTCCTCATAGCTAATACCCTCCAGACCAAGCAACATCCTGGTAAACCTCTTCTGTACCCTCCCCAAAGCCTCCATATCCTTCTGGTAGTGTGGCGACCAGAATTGTACACAATATTCCAAGTGTGGCCCAAATAAGGTTCTGTACAGCTGCAGCATGACTTGCCGATTTTTATACTCTATGCCCCGACTGATGAAGGCAAGCACGCCTTATGCCTTCTTGACTACCTTATCCACCTGCATTGCCACTTTCAGTGACCTGTGGACCTGTACGCCCAGATCTCTCTGCCTGTCAATACTCCTAAGGGTTCTGCCATTTACTGTATACTTCCCACCTGTATTAGACCTTCCAAAATGCATTACCTCACATTTGTCCGGCTTAAACTCCATCTGCCATTTCTCCACCCAAGTCTCCAACCGATTTCTATCCTGCTGTATCCTCTGACAATCCTCATCACTATCCGCAACTCCACCAACCTTTGTGTCGTCCACAAACTTACTAATCAGACCAGCTACATTTTCCTCCAAATCATTTATATATACTACAAACAGCAAAGGTCCCAACGCTGATCCCTGCGGAACACCACTAGTCACAGTCCTCCATTCAGAAAAGCACCCTTCCACTGCTATCATCTATCTTCTATGACCGAGCCAGTTCTGTATCCATCTTGCCAGCTCACCTCTGATCCCATGTGACTTCACCTTTTGTACCAGTCTGCCGTGAGGGACCTTATCAAAGGCTTTACTGAAGTCCATGTAGACAACATCCACTGCCCTTCCTTCATCGATCATCTTCGTCACTTCTTCAAAAAACTTGAACAAGTTAGTGAGACACGACCTCCCCTTCATAAAACCATGCTGTCTCTCGCTAAAAAGTTCATTTGTTTCCAAATGGGAGTAAATCCTGACCCGAAGAATCCTCTCCAATAATTTCCCTACCACTGACGTAAGGCTCACCGGCCTATAATTTCCTGGATTATCCTTGCTACCCTTCTTAAACAAAGGAACAACATTGGCTATTCTCCAGTCCTCTGGGACCTCACCTGTAGCCAATGAGGATACAAAGATTTCTGTCAAGGCCCCAGAAATTTCCTCCCTTGCCTCCCTCAGTATTCTGGGGTAGATCCCATCAGACCCTGGGGACTTATCGACCTTAATGTTTTTCAAGACGCCCAACACCACCTCCTTTTTGATATCGACATGACCCAGACAATCTACACTCCCTTCCCTAGACTCATCATCCACCAAGGGCAGCACAGTGGCGCAGTGGTTAGCACCTCAGCCTCACAGCTCCAGCGACCCAGGTTCAATTCCAGGTACTGCCTGTGCGGAGTTTGCAAGTTCTCCCTGTGACCGTGTGGGTTTTCGCCGGGTGCTCCGGTTTTCCTCCCACAGCCAAAGACTTGCAGGTTGATAGGTAAATTGGCCATTATAAATTGCCCGTAGTGTAGGTAGGTGGTAGGGGAATATTGAGAAGGTGGGGATGTGGTAGGAATATAGGATTAGTAGAAATGGGTGGTTGATGGTCGGCACAGACTCGGTGGGCCGAAGGGCCTGTTTCAGTGCTGTATCTCTAAATATAAAAAAAAAGTCCTTCTCTTTGGTGAATACTGATGCAAAGTACTCATTTAGTACCTCGCCCATTTCCTCTGGCTCCATGCATAGATTCTCTCCTCTGTCCTTGAGTGGGCCAACCCTTTCCCTGGTTACCCTCTTGCTCTTTATATACGCATAAAAAGCCTTGGGATTCTCCTTAATCCTGTTTGCCAATGACTTTTCATGACCCCTTTTAGCCCTCCTGGCTCCTTGCTTAAGTTCCTTCCTACTGTCTTTATATTCCTCAAGGGCTTTGTCTGTTCCCAGCCTTCTAGCCCTTATGAATGCTTCCTTTTTCTTTTTGACTAGGCTCACAATATCCCTCGTTATCCAAGGTTCCCGAAACTTGCCAAACTTATCCTTCGTCCTCACAGGAGCATGCCGGTCCTGGATTCTAATCAACTGACGTTTGAAAGACTCCCACATGTCAGATGTTGATTTACCCTCAAACAGCCGTCCCCAATCTAAATTCTTCAGTTCCTGCCTAATATTGTTATAATTAGCCTTCCCCCAATTTAGCACCTTCACCAGAGGACTACTCTTATCCTTATCCACAAGTACCTTAAAACTTATGGAATTATGGTCACTGTTGCCGAAATGCTCCCCTACTGAAACTTCGACCACCTGGCTGGGCTCATTCCCCAATACCAGGTCCAGTACGGCCCCATCCCTAGTTGGACTATCTACATATTGTTTCAAGATGCCCAACTGGATGCTCCTTACAAATTCTGCCCCATCCAAGTCCCTGGCACTAAGTGAGTCCCAGTCAATATAGGGGAAGTTAAATCACCCACCACAACAACCCTGTTGCTTTTACATCTTTCCAAAATCTGTCTGCATATCAGTTCCTCTATCTCCCGCTGGCTTTTGGGAGGCCTGTAGTAAACCCCCAACGTTGTGATTGCACCCTTCCTATTCCTGAGATCTACCCATATTGCCTCGCTGCATGATCCCTCCGAGGTGTCCTCCCGCAGTGCAGCTGTGATGTTCTCCTTAACCAGTAATGCAACTCTCCCACCCCTTTTACATCCTCCTCTATCCTGCCTGAAGCATCTAAATCCCGGAACGTTTAGCTGCTAATCCTGTCCTTCCCTCAGCAAAGTCTCTGTAATAGCAACAACATCATAGTTCCAAGTACTAATCCAAGCTCTAAATTCATCTGCCTTACCTGTTATACTTCTTGCATTGAAACAAATGCAGTTCAGACCAACAGTCCCGCTGTGCTCAGCAACATCTCCCTGCCTGCTCTTCCTCTCAGTCTTACTGCCTTATTTACTAGTTCCCCCTCATTTATTTCACCTGCTGACCTACTGCTCTGGTTCCCACCCGCCACACTAGTTTAAACCCTCCCGAGTGACACTAGCAAACCTCGCAGCCAGGATATTTGTGCCCCTCCAGTTTAGATGCAACCCCTCCTTCTTGTACAAGTCCCACCTGTTCTGGAAGCGATCCCAATGATCCAGATATCTGAAACCCTCCCTTCTACACCAGCTGTTTATCCATGTGTTTAACTGCACTATCTTCCTATTTCTAGCCTCACTCAAATTATTGGAGGTGCTAGCAGAGGGGACAGGCTTTGGGGAGTCAGGAGGTGAGTTACTCGGCACAGGAATCCTCGCCTCTGACCTGCTCTGTTGCCACGGTATCTTTTTGGCTACTCCAGTTCAGTTTCTGGTCAATGGTAACCCCCAGAATGTTGATAGTGGGGGATTCAGCGATCGTAATGCCTTTGAATGTCAAGGGGAGATGGGTAGATTCTGTCTTGTTGGAGATGATCATTGCCTGGCACTTGTGTGGCATGAATGTTACTTGCCACTTGTCAGCCCAAACTTGGATATTGTCCAGGTCTTGTTGCATTTCTACATGGACTGCTTCAGTATTGGAGGAATCGTGAAGAGTGCTGAACATGGAGCAATTATCAGCTAACATCCCCACTTCTGACCTTAGGATTTAAGGAAGGTTGGGCCGAGGACACTACCCTTAGGAACTCCTGCAGTGATATCCTGGAGCTGAGATGATTGACCTCCAACAACCACAACCATCTTCCTTTGCACTAGGGAGGATTCCAACCAGCGGAGAGTTTTCCCCCTGATTCCCATTGACTCCAGTTTTGCTCGGGCTTCTTGATGCCATACTCAGTCAAATGCTGCCTTGATGTCAAGGGCAGTCACACTCACCTCACCTCTTGAGTTCAACCCTTTTGTCCATGTTTGAACCAAGGCTGTAATGAGGTCAGGAACTGAGTTGCCCTGGCAGAACCCAAACTGAGCATCAGTGAGCAGGTTATTGCTAAGCAAGTGCTGCTTGATGGCACTGTCAATGACACCTTCCATCACTTTACTGATGATTGAGAGTAGACTGATGGGATGGTAATTGGCCAGGTTGGACTTGTCCTACTTTTTGTGTACAGGATATACCTGGGCAAAATTCCACATTGCAGGTTAGATGCCAGTGTTGTAGCTGTACTAGAACAACTTGGTTAGGGGCGTGGCAAGTTCTGGAGCACAGGTCTGTTTCCTCTCTCTCACTGTTTGTGGATTACATTGAATGCTGTGTTCTCTCTCCTCTGGGTTACACTGGATGTTGTGTTCACTCCCTCTGTATTACACTGGATATCTGTTCTCTCTATCTGCATTACACTGGATTGACTCTTCTCTCATTGGGTTACACTGAAAACTCTGTTCTCCCTCTCTGGATTACTCTGGATGTTCTGTTCTCTCCCTCTCTAGATTACTCTAGATATTATGTTCTGTCTTTCTCTTTCTGTAGATTACACAAAATGCTCTGCCCCCACTCTCTCAGGATTACACTGGATGCTTTGTTCCCACTCCCGCTCTGGATTACACCAGATTTTCTGCTTTTTCTCTCACTAGATGACACTGGATGCTCTGTTTTCTCTCAGTCTTTAGATTACTCAGGGTGTTCCATTCTCTCTCTCTCTCTGGGTTACGCTAGATGCTCTGTTCTCTCACTGGATTACACTGGATGATTTGTCTCTCTCTATCTGGATTACACTGGACGCTCTGTTTTCTCTCCCTGTATTATACTAGATCCTCTGATATCTCTCTCTGGATTACACTGATGCTCTCTTCACTCCCAATGTATTACACCGTATGCTCTCTTCACTCTTGCTGTCTCTGGATTACACTGGATGCTCTTGATTAGTCCCACATCCCTCTTTTTGTCAATAACCCTGTAAGGTTCTCATCCTCAAGTACCTGTCCAACTCCCTTTTATAACTATTTATGGAATCATCTTCCATCACCTTTTCAGGTAGAGTGTTCCACATCCTGGCAACTTTGAGTGAAAAGAAATTCTCATCTCCCTCTGGTTCTTTTGTCAATTTTAAATCTATGACCTCTGGTAATTGGCCCAATTAGCAGTGGGGACAGTTTTTCTCTATCTGCACTTTCAAAGCACCTCATCATCCTATAAATCTCAATTAGGTCACTTCGTAACCTTCTCTGTGCCAGTGAGAATAGTCTGAACTTTTCCGACCTCCCCTCATTACTGAAGTTCCTCATTCTGGTAAACCACCTCTATACCCTTTCTCAAGCCTTTACATCTGTCCTGAAGTGTGGTGCACAGAATTGCCCACAATACTCCAGCTGAGGCCTAATTATTGATTTATACAGTTCCAGCAGGATCTCTGCTTTTATATTCCATTCCTCTACTTATAAACCAAGTAACCCACAAGCTTTTTTAAAATCAGCCTTGCCCTGTCAGCTTTCAGGATTTGTGTATATGGACACCAAGGTCTCGTTGATCATCAACACTTTTCAGAATTGTACCATTTATAGTAAACTGTCCTTCCATATTAGTCCTCCTAAAGTGCATCATTTCACACTTAACCGCATTGAATTCCATCTGCCATGTTTCTGCCCATTTCACCTTCCTGTTGTAAGTGGTTTTCTCTGGGGTACCAAAAGCACACCTCTTACTCCAAGCTTTGGACGGTAGGGATTATATGGACAGATCAGACTTGGACCCATGTTTTTCGGGCTCAACCATATTGTATTTAATAAGATTAACAATAACACTCTAACAGTACAAAACTGTACAACCCTGGCTTGTCCGACAAGCCCGACCGTGCTAAATTACCACGGCCCAATAAAAGAACCCTCCCGTGAAACAAACTAACACAGGACCCCCAGCACTAAACTCCTCTGAGGTTTGGTTGGGATTTACAATCACCCCCTCACGCAGCTAAGTGGTCTTGTGGATGTGTAAGCGCTGACAATATGCTCACCCCGATTGCCCGTTGTCTTGCTTGCAGCTTCTTCCTGTACGTCTCTCTCCTGGTTCCATACTGCTGACGCAGTATCCAAGTTCCAGTTTGAGTCGAGGTCCGTTGATGAGGGATGAAGAGCAGCGCTCAGCTTCTGGCGGTGTTTCATTGAATCGAGCCGAGCTCCACTCGGGAGACTCGCTGTAGATTGATGCCAAGAAGAAGAGAGCCTTTTCTCCAGCCAATACTGATCGATGTATTGACTCAGATGATCTGTCTGGACGCCCCCTGTGGCCTGGAGTGACTCCATGTTTTAGCAGGCTTAAAAGTGGATAAATCCTCAAGCCGAGATAAGATGTATCCCAGGCTGTTATGTGAGGCAAGGGAGGAGATAGCAGGGGCTCTGACACAAATTTTCAGATCCTCTCTGGCCACAGGAGCGGTACCAGAGGACTGGAGGACAGCGAATGTGGTACCATTATTCAAGAAGGGTAGCAGGGATAGACCAGGTAATTACAGCCGGTGAGTCTAACATCAGTGGTTGGGAAACTATTGGAAAAAATTCTGAGGGGCAGGATTAATCTCCACTTGGAGAGGCAGGGATTAATCAGGGATAGTCAGCATGGCTTTGTCAGGGGGAGATCGTGTCTAACTAACTTGATTGAATTTTTCGAGGAGGTGACTAGATGTGCCGATGAGGGTAAAGCTGTTGATGTAGTCTACATGGACTTTAGTAAGTCTTTTGATAAGGTCCCACATGGGTGATTGGTTAAGAAGGTAAGAGCCCATGGGATCCAGGGTAATTTGGCAAATTGGATCCAAAATTGGGTTGGTGGCAGGAAACAGAGGGTGGTGGTCGAGGGTTATTTTTGCAAGTGGAAGCCTGTGACCAGTGGTGTACCACAGGGATCGGTGCTGGGACCCTTGCTGTTTGTAGTGTACGTTAATGATTTAGATGTGAATATAGGACGTATGATAGGTAAGTGCGCCGATGACATGAAAATTGGTGGTGCCATAAATAGTGAGGAGGAAAGCCTTAGATTACAGGATGATTATAGAGGGGCTGGTAAGATGAGCAGAGCTGTGACAAATGAAATTTAATCCTGAGAAGTGTGAGGTAATGCATTTTGGGAGAACTAACAAGGCAAGGGAATATACAATGGATGGTAGGAGCCTAGGAAGAACAGAGGGTCAGAGGGACCTTGGTGCACTTGTCCATAGATCACCGAAGGCAGCACTACAGGTAAATAAGGTGGTTAGGAAGGCATATGGGATACTTGCCTTTATTAGCCGAGGCATAGAATATAAGAGCAGGGAGGTTATGATGGAGCTGTATAAAACGCTAGTTAGGCCACAGCTGGAATACTGTGTACAGTTTTGGGCACTACACTATAGGAAGGATGTGATTGCACTAGAGAGGGTGCAGAGGAGATTCACCAGGATGTTGCCTGGGCTGAAGCATTTCAACTATGAAGAGAGACTGAAAAGGCTAGGGTTGTTTTCCCTGTAGCGGAGAAGGCTGAGGGGCATTGATAGATTAGATAGGAAGAAACATTTTCCCTTAGCAGAGGGGCCAATAACCAGGGGACATAGATTTAAGGCAAGGGGCAGGAGGTTTAGAGGGGATTTGAGGAAAAATTTTTTCACCCGGAGGGTGGTTGGAATCTGGAATACACTGCCTGAAGTGGTGGTAGAGGCAGGAACACTGACAACATTTAAGAAGTATTTAGATGAGCACTTGAAATGCCATAGCATACAAGGCTATGGGCCAAGTGCTGGAAAATGGGATTAGAATAGTTAGGTGCTTGATGGCCGGCACAGACACGATGGGCCGAAGAGCCTGTTTTTGTGCTGTATAACTCTATGACTCTATGATAACCTTTGAAATCTTTGTGAAAAATTATATTTCGTTTTCCCGCTCCCAGGCCTGGCACCTGGAGAGACAATGAGTGCTGATTACTAAATGTCTGTCGTTTTCTGAGTTGACGGTAATGGGTTTCAATCTCAAACCGATCTTGCTTAATTGTCTTATCTCCTGGAAGACAATGGTCCATCCATCTCCTGCCTTCCACCAGTTTCGGTTGGGACTGTGTCGTGACTTTGCTTTATTGAGTTACCTCTTGGGATATTGTTCCCAGTAATCATGTTAGACGGTGATGACGTCAATCGGCCTGGGTTCCCTTCCACCCAGTCTGTCTGTGTGAAATGTCTGCTTGCATATGAATGAACCTTTGTCAGGTTAGCCTGGCTTGAAACTCCTGCCAGTCAATCCTATTCCCTAAACCACTCCCACAAGCTTGCCAAACAGTACAGATCTTTATTGGGGTTTTGGATTTAAAATATGGTTCATAAAAATGGCCAGAAAACTGGTGCTACACTGTCTATGCCATCCAGAAGCCTATAACTATTCTCATCATGATCTACTATTTTGCCAAGTTTCATATATTTTTCAACCTTATAATATTGCTCCTAAACCTGAGTCTAGATCATTTATAAAAATTGCAAAGAGTAATGGACCCAAAACTGATCCTTGGGGAGCACCACTGCAAACCACCTCCTAGTCGGAAAAACCTCCCTCCACAGTCAGCCCTTGCTGCCTGTTACTGAGCCAATTTTGCATCCATATGACCATTTTCCCCTAAATTCCATCTGCTTAACAAGCCTCCTGTGTGACACTTTGTTGAACGCCTTCCAAACTTTGATACATACATCTACTGCATTACATTGATCAACCTTCCCTGCTACCTTACCAAAGAATTCAATCAAATTAGTCAGACTTGATTTGCTTTGAACAAATCGATGGTGATGCTCCTTGATCAATCCATACCTTTCCAAATTAAAGTTTATTTTTTACCTGATAACGGTTTCCAATAACATCCTCACCACCGATGTTAGGCTGACTGGCCGATAGTTTCTGGTTTATCCCTCTCCCTTTTCTTAGATAATGGTATATAAGATTAGTAACTGGTTGACCAATAGGACCCAGAGGGTAGTGGTGCAAGTATTGTCATCAGTCTTGGAGAATGTTACCAGTGAGGTCATACGAGGGTCTGCTTTGGGACCTCTATTGTTTAATATCTTCATAAATGGACAGAAGGTGGGAGTCACAAACACAATGGCTAGATTTGCAGATGACACTAGTTGAGAATTAAGCAACTGATGAAGGCTGATGAATTTCAACATAGAGAAATGTAAAGTGTTTCACATGGGGACAGAAAAATCCAGGAGGGGACGATGACTTAAATGGAATGAACAATGGAAAATAAAGGAGATCCTGATTTACGATAAATTGAAGCTATTGAAACAATGCTCAGTGGCAGTGAATAAATGAAATCAGAAATTTGGATGTGTTAAAAGATTAATACTGAGCTGATAGAGTGAGGTAATCCTACCACTTTATAAATGATTGGTGTGACTGCACATGGAATACTGCCTGCAGCTCTGGTCATCAGAGTACAAAAAGGATATTGCAGCCATGAAAGGATACAGAGAGCAACCTGAATGATTATGGGGATGGAGTGATTAGATTTTGAGGAGTGATTATGTAAATCAACCATGTTCTCACTGGAATAGAGAAGGTTGAGAGGTGATATGATTTTTATTTTAGGATTCCTGAGCAGTGGTGCCCAGAATTGAAGACATTACCAGATCAAATCCAGTGAAAGCTTTATATAACTGTACCATAACTTCTACTCCTTTGCATTCCAGCCCCCTGGAGATAAAGCCAACATTCCATTAGCTTTTTTAATTATTTATTGTACCTGTCTGCTAGCTTTTAGTATTTTATGTACATGAACCCCTAATTCCCTTTGCTCCTCCACAGTTCCTAGCCGAATACCAATTAGAAAATACTCTTATCTATCTTTCTAAAGTCCAAAGTGGGTGACCTCACACTTTTCCAAATTAAATTCCACCTGCCATAGTTTAGGCCACTCCCTTAGTCTGTCAATGCCCCTTTACAACTTTCTATTCCCATCTACATTATTTACTGTGCCACCTAATTTAGTGTCATTAGCAAACCTGGATATATGACTTGCTATTCCTTTGTCTAAATCATTTACAAATACATTGAAAAACGGAGGCCTCAGTATAAATTACTGGGCGACACCACTAGTCACATCCGGTCAATTAGACTATACACCATTAATCTCTATTCTCTGCCTTCGATCTCCAAACCCATTCCCAACCCATGTCAATAAGTTGCCTCCAATTCCATGCACCTCCATTTTTGTTAAGTCTCTTCTGTGGAACCTTGTTGAATGCCTCCTGGAAGTCTATATAAATAAGATTTATAGACACTCCCTTATCTACCACATTAGTTACCGCCTCAAAAATTTCAACTTGGTTTGTAAGATATGACTTAACCTTTACAATTCTACTCTACCTCTTTCTGATCAGTTCATATTTAAGTGCTCAGTTACTCTGTCCCTAATAACGGATTCTAGTGACTTCCCACAAGAGATGTTCTACCAATAGGACTGTAATTTTCTACTTTATGTCTGCTACCCTTCTTTAATAATGGAGTGGCATTGGCAGTTTTCCAAACCAAGGAAACAATTCTTGAATCAAGAATGTTTTGGGAATTTATGTCTGGAGCAATTTCCTCACCTACTTCTTTTAATCCCCTGGGGTGGAAACCATCAGGTCCTGGAGATTTATCTATCTTT